>NW_021634459.1:0-431228 GCF_004799145.2 Neltuma alba | reverse complement strand
AAAAATCTCAGAATCAGCAGCCATGGCAACCAACACCGAGTCGAAAGGAATCTGAAGATGGACTACAAGAAGTTCTGGAGCTGAGAGCCGATCTGAAGACCCGGCTGTCTTACACAGACCAGGACTCCACCATCACAGGAACCCAAGAAGAGATCAATAGCCATGTAATGAAATGCTACAAGTGGATCAAGGACGGCAGGATGACCGATGTTACTGCACGTGATATCATGACGCAGCAGCAGAAATAGACTATTACCGTCAGTACTTGCAGCAAGGACAAAACTAGCCCAGTAGGTGAACTAGCTGAAGAATTGAAATAAAAATTTGAAATCTACCGCCCACGGACAGGATTTCAAAATGTAATCCCTGAGGTTATAAAGGAGTAGCATTAGACGTAGAAACACAGACTTGATCGAGTGCTCTCTAGGATCAACAAAGAGCTCTGAGTTCAAGAGGCAATTTTAGTTTTCTTAGTGTACGAGCTTATGCTCAACCCAGCTTTCTATCAATAAAGTTTTAGTTTCCAATACATCATGAGTCACTAGTTCTCCCGGCGGAGCTTTAAACGGCTCCTACCGGAGGTAATTTTTTTTTTTTTTTAAGCACAAAGGCAAATGGCAAAGGCCATCATAACAGCTTTCTATCATAAATTTATTTTTTGAATCTTCTCAAATTAGTCAACTAGTTTTTATAATTAAAAGTTCAGACCGGAGGTAATATAATTTTTTTTTTTTTTTAAGCACAAAGGCAAATGGCAAAGGCCATCGTAACATGAAACCAGACAGAAAGGCTTCCATATCCTGAAAGGGAGGTATCTGTAATCATAAGCAATAAACACCCATATGACATACCAATGTAATAAGCTGGTCTTTCTACGGTCTGGTTTCCACTGGCCAAAAAAAAAAAAACCTATTTTATTACGTAATTTACGCTATAAAATAAACTCACATGTAGAGTTTGGAAGAGTATTATAAATGAAATTGGTTGACATATAATTCAAAGTGTATTTCTTTTGACATGGGCTCAAAGCCTTAACACTGTGGAGCTTATTTTTTTATTTTTCCCAAAAAGAAAAGAAAGAAAAAGTGCTGAAGTTTTAAAACTCAATGTTCTACCAATAGGGTGGGTCTAGTAAAAGGGTCAGCTCTCATAATGTGATGAACTAAGGTTCGAATCTCCTATCAGGAGAAGTGTGTCCATATTTAGTGTCCAATAATAATAGAATTACCTCCAAAAATAGAATACTTATGTTTTTAAAAAAAAACTCAAAGTTCCAATACCTGTTGGGAGTGCATGCGCATGTGAGGCCAAAATAGCATTGCGAGATCTGTGCGCTCTTACTGTGACATTCAAATTCAAGAAACAATAATAATAAGAAAACAAACAAACAGACAAACATTACATTATAAATGTCAAACGAGAAGTCGCCGTATCTACGGAGCTTTCGTACAATGGCTGTGCGTGTTTTTTTGGTTTCTGTCTAGGAAATTATTTATAGCTCCTAACTAATTAAGAATTAAATACGACTCTAAAGAATTTATTTTTTTATAAGACACAGCATATTCTTTTGGTTTTTTTTTTCGGTCTTACAATCTCACGCTCAAGAAAAAAGACTTTAAGAAAGAAAGAAACATGCACATTATTTCGTGAATTAATAATTAATTAAGGTGTGCATAATCCCTTCTCATTGATTTTTGTTTTTCTCAAAAGAAGCCCAACCCCTCAAAGAAGACAAGACAGGGAAGCAACTACTACTAACACCCCGCGCTTAACCCTCAAGCAGCAATCCTTAGTTTCTAATTGTGGCTTCTTCTTTTTTTCATTTTTGTTACCTATTCCATGTTAAATTTGCAACTTTAAGTTTAAAACTTTAAATAGGATTTAAAAAACATGTAGTGCGATGAGGACTTATTAGGGACACAATTTTCCAAGAGTGAAGGCAGACAAAAAGATTTACTTTGTTGTTGATTAAATATACGAGCCCAGTCTATTTTATATCCTAAATTTATAATTTTTTAAAAAAATATTTTTAATTATTACATATATTAAGGGATTTATTTATAATTAACAACTAATTTAACTAAACTTTTATTAAAAAAAATTCTCATATTTTTTGTTGGCAATGACAAAAACAGGAGGAAATCTTTGACAACGAAAATAAGCATGGCAGGAAATATATTGTGTGGGAAAATATACCCAATATTATGATGTTATTTTTTAGATGCACTTAGCATGTGACGTATTAGCACCATTTACTTTTTCTTGTAGCAAGCACCTTAATTTTATCTATAATGCATGTAAATACCGGATGTAACTAAAAAATAATATAAATGAGTTGGATGTATGTAAAAAAATAAAATCAAAATATTGGATCATAATAAGATTAAAATAGCGAATACGCTTGAAAGATAAGATTAGCTGCCGATTCACCTTTACCATGGACTTCGGCCCCGTTTGTCATCAGTTTCAAAATTATTTATAAGTTTGTTTTACATAAGTTGAGACAAATATTTTCTCACATATTAATCTTGTACTACCTCATGTCTTTGATATAAGACTTAGTTGACTAATTTTGAGAGATTAAAAAAATTAGTTAAATTGATTATTTGTAATAAATATATATTATCTTTTCTAGAATACTCTTATTAATTTTGTGTATTATCTAAAATTATTATTTGATGGAATACTTAACATATATAATTATTATAAAAACTATTTTTAAAATAATAAAAAATAAATAAAAAATTAGAAATCAAGTTAAAAATTAAATTAGTCTTTATATTAAGAAGCAAATGTAGCGTTGCAGAAATAACGATTGCTTCATGTCCACCGCTTCATCTCGGGCAGACGATGATCCAACGGTGAGCATTGAATGCTTTCACGGAGCAGGAGCATCTCCTAAAACGACAACGTGACTGACACAAAGGGAGTGCCCACCACGTCATCCACTGGAACCCTCAGAGCTTAATATCCCACTGCGTGGCTCTTTCGCTTCCCCAAAAAAACGCGGATCTAAATGCACACGCCAAACACGTTACCAAGACCCCTCTGCCCTTTTCCTTTCCACCCTCCTTTAATTAATCCCAAATTTCTCAGTTAATCGCATTAAAATAAGGTCAGCCTCCCCACTAAATGCAGTTCACGTGCTCCCTCGCGCGGGCCCCACACAGGCATGGTCCCCCGCTGGATTCACGTGCATATCATGTGATCCTCACGAGTCTCGTCCCGCTCGCCTCTTCCGATGGGCTCAGATGGGGACACGTGGAGAACATTGAGCGGACACGCGGCACGTGGGAAGTGTGAGGCTCTGCTAAACGTGTTGGATTTTCGGAGAGGGCAATGATGGGGGGATGCCGCCCATGATGAGTGAAGAATGAGAGGGATTTATTGCACGCTCAGGGGAGCGCGTGGCAGAAGTACGGTTTCCTTAGCTTTCTTTCTTATCCGGAAGCAGCGGAAGGAGCGTGCTTTTTATTAAAAGAAAAGCGGTGAATCTTGGTATTACGTTAATCTTGGTTTGAATGTCGTTTCTGGCTTTTGTGGAGTGCGTGGTATCATACTCGTAGTTTCATACGTTCCTTTCGTATCCTCGTTTGCTTCTCCAGCAAGGACTATTTTCAGTGTTCCTTTTGTATTCTAGGAGCAACTTGTGTCACAGACTAATATCAGCCGGCTGTGATTTTTATATGTATAAAAAGAAAGATTACTTTTTTTCCTCTTGATTTTACCCGCATAAAGTAGATAGGGGTAGAAAAAAACAGTGAAATTGATCCTTCTTCTTTTAGGGTTAAAATAAAGCTATAACCTTTGGATTTTTATTTATGATTTTTAAAAGAATTAAACTGATCTAGCACTTTAAAATATTCTTTTAACCATTTAAGGGGGTGTTTGGCAAGCTCCAAACCACGGTTTCATAAGCATTTTTTCGTAAAACGAGACAAACTCCTCCGCATATTTACTTCGTAAACCGTAAAAGCACTTTTAAAATCATGATTTGGTTTCTATCCAAACACTCCCTTAATATCTTAAATTGTGCGTTGGGTACTTTGAAGAGTTTTTTTCATTAGCACTCAATCTAGTAAAGTAACGAGCACCCTAAACTTTGAATACTAAGTGCTACTAAAAATTAGACTACAAAAAATTATTTCTGATACTGAATGTACCAAAACTTAGTTAAATATATTAAATGTTACTGAAAAATGTTTTGAGAGGATGGATGTTATTTAATCCTATTTAGAATTTTCATAATTTTTAGAATTTTTGAATTTCAAGTCAAGCTTAAATTTTTACTCTTATTGTTTACTGATGTTATTTGCAAATAATTGCCTTAAATTTGATAACTAATTGTAATTAAATTGATTTTTGGGATCTAATAATCACTTCATCTAAATTCTAATGTAATTTATGTTATCCAATTATTTTCTGAATTGTTGTAAAAATGTCGTGCTTTTTAGTTTCTGAACATTTGCAGATAGATTTGCACAATTCACTCTCTAAATTTCATCAGCGGTCTAACTTTAGTATTAAAAATTCTGATTTATTTTTAACTAAAGGATCTTCGTGTCACACACAAGACATTATGATAAATCATTCTATTTAGGGCCTATAAATAATTCAATTTTATTACAAAAGCTATATTTCACGTTGATTTATTGGAGTATTGCTTATTAGTATTAAAAAAATACTTTTATTCTTCAATCATCCAAATAAAAGTAGTTCTGTTAAGGTAAAAAAAAATTTAATCCACAAATCGAACTCAAGATTTTGGGTTTATTTGGTATAAGGAAAATGGAAGAAAAAGAAAGAGAAGAAAAAATTTAATAAGTTTGTTTTAAAAAATTGAAAAGGTGTGATTATAAAATTTTGATAAAAAGAAAATGTCAAACAAAAGAGTAATTAAAATTAATCAAAAAATTTCAGCTCCACTTCTTCAATTTTTTAAAACAAGCTCTTTAAAATTTTTTCTCTCCTCATTTTCCCTCATAGCACACGTACCCTTCATTTCTAGGATATTCAACGTTGTTATCGTATTTAAGTATTTAAAAAAAACACACACACACACACACATGTTTCATCAAAAGACAGCCTACAAATTTCTAAAAATGCAAGTTTAAAAGCTAATCCTAACTCATGATTATTCTCTTGAGCAAAAAAGCTTTAAACTACAAAATGAAACAAGTCTCCTTCAATTATATTTCTATCTGTCTTATGATGCACTCCAACTACAACTAGGGCCACTTTTATTAGTACAAGGATCTCTGCTTTATCCATTAAATCTCTAATTAACTAATAAGTAATCACAACGCTTTGTAAGTTAAACCTCAAACAAACCAAACCGGCCTGCTTGGTTTCCCAGGAATACTTTCTCTCCACCTTTCAACATAATCATGATTTCATTAATTAATGATTAAGGAACTGTGATTGTTTTTCTTTTTGCTAACAAAGGTGTGATCATGTTAACATTAATCAAACAAGTTGCTAGCCAATTAACCCCACCCTGCATGTCACCCCTTTTACTTTCCATATTATCGTCCTTGCACCTTCAACTTGAGCCACAACTAATAATAACAATACAGAAAACTAACTGAAAAAAAAAAAAAAAAACTGCATGGTAGTTCAGGAATGCTTAATATAAAACCCCTTTTGATTTTTATTTTGATATTAAATATAAGATTATAATTTACCTTGTCTCTCATATTTATTTTTTTTAAGATAGTCCTTCTAATAATAGTAGTTATAACTAATAAATTTGATTATCAAAGATATTTTAGAAAAAACAACACATATTTATTACAAATAACTAAATCTATTTATTTTCTTAATATACTGAAATTAGCTAATTAGTTTTTATATTTAGAAGCGGAGGTAGTATAATGAAACATGGCTCCCAATGAAGACATTATTTTGACAAAATTAAACGATATTGTTTATATATATTGCTCCAAATTTTCTTGAATATTAATATTTGGGGTTCCCACGAAATAATTGTCTCTTGCGCGTGGCTATACGATTGTATTTTAGTACTACTAGTACTGGTTGGTTACTATTAACAGTAGTTAATAAATTAACCTTTCGTTATGATAAGTAAAATTAAGGATAATATTAATCGTTTGACATTTTTAAATGGGTTCATTCTGGTCGTTAATGATCAGTGATCAATTCATCGTACAACGAGTTAAAATTTTTATTGCTTAATTAATAGCAATAATGTTCAGAGAATTATTCATTAAGAGAAATAAAAGTATACAGCTTACATTTTGAGTTTTACGAATAATGTCGACTATCTTGTTAACTTTATTTTTCCCAATATACTTGGCAGTTAAAATTAAAGTTTGTGCAATTTATTTTATCATTACTTGATTCAATAGTTGGCAAAAACAAAAACTATTATTGACTCAATAAGTTTAGGTTGAATGATACAGAGCTTTCAAATATTTTCCTGGACCACCGAAATTGATTTAAAAAAAAAAACATAACCCTCGTGGACTTTTAAATTCATGCCTATAATCTTCTGCCATCAATTATTCCATCATTTTCTTAACGAAGTTTTGTATGTTATCTAATTAATACTTTCTTAAACTTTTTTTTTTCCCCAAATCATCCTCTCGAATCTTTTGTCATGTGTAGATAAGTATCTACACTTCAAGTTACAGGTAAATAAGTCTCTTATTATGTTAAATTATTTTGTAAGATATATAATAGATAAATTAACAACTTACAAGAATGTTACCTGAATATATATATAATAATTTGAAGTCTTAAAAAAATTGTAAATTCTTTTAAATGATTAAAAATTAGAAAAAGGTTATTTATACACAAATTAATTTTAGGGACGCATGCATAATTTAAGCATGAGTTAGATAGTTCACAAGACGAAAGGGAAAGTATTTTTTTCCCCAATTAACGATTAATGTATATATTTATATATTCTGCAAATGTGTTTTTAATTTTCAATTTTTCGTCGGTGCCACCCATTTTTCACTAAAAGGGCGAGTATTTTTCTCAGTGAAATCTAAAAGCAGTGCTGATTTTTAATATTGCTCAATTAATGATTCACATGGTCTCAGAGTTGGGGAGAGTTGAACGGAAGTAAATTACTTTCCCCTAACTGGCCTCACATCCAATTTATAGGTTTATCCACAAAGGAGGGAGACAGGTGAAAAATCCATATCACTCCCTGGTGTGATTTTTCCCATTTCTTCGCGTTTTGCTGCTAAAAACATGATATTTTTCGAAAGTTTTATTTTTGAGCAAATCCGTTCATTACTATATATTATTTCTCATAACTAATATAATTGCTAGACAATTAACTTATGACTATTAAAAAAAATTAGTTAAAGTAGTTATTTGTACTCCATTCATTCCTTTTTATAAGCAATACCAGATTTCATCACGTAAATCAAAATATTAATTAAAATTGGTTAAAGATAATAAATGTATAGAAATTAGAAGTTTTTTTTCCTCTCTAAAATGCCTTTATTTGTTGGGGGGAGAGGGTATAAAAAAAGAATAAGAAAATTATTATAATAAAGAGAATCATGGAAGAGAGAATGTGTGATGGAGAGATGATAGTTTGTGAAATGAGATAATAAATATAATGAGTATTAAAATAAGTAATAAGTGGGGGCAAAATAGGAAATTTACTATAAAAATTTAAGACAACTTGCAAATGTTGTCTATATTTAGGGACAAGAAGGAGACGGTAGTTATTGCTTATAAAAAAGAACGGAGAAAGTAATAAATATATGATGTTTTTCATAAAATATTTTTATTAATTACGGGCATTGGAGCTGCTCATTGATTGCAACTCATTAAATATGTATAATTACCTCAAGAATTACTTAAAAGCAAAATAGATAAATATTGAAGACAAAATAAAATAAATTATTATCTTTATAACCTACGTAGTAGTTATTTACTCCTCCGGTCCTTAATATAAGACCCATTTAACTAATTTGATTAGATTAAGGAAGTTAGGTAAGTTAGTTAATAATAAGAAAAGTGACACATTTTTCCTAAAACATCATAATTATCTTTTTTAATACCCCTCTCCCTTTTTTACTTGATTATGGTTGAGAGAGTATCCATAAGGGTAATTTAGAGAAAATTGATAAATATGAGAAATGGGTTTTATATTTAGGATCAAAACCAACTCAAGAATTAGGTCCTATATTAAAGACCGGAAGAGTAGTATATAATTAATTACTTACTCGTGTTGGAATAAAGTTAGTTACAATGGGAATTCACCATAGAGGGATGCATGAAAATGGTAAGAGAAAGGAGATGAAAATAACAAAGAATGTTCATGTTCTTATTACAAAAATACTATCCCAGTCCTATTATTTATAAGAATTAGTTGATTGATTTGAGGAGATTAAAAAAAAGTTAAGTTAGTTATTTGTAATAAATATATACTCCTCCGGTCCTAATTATAAGACCCAATTGACTTATTTGAGGAGATTAAGGAAGTAAGTTAAGTTGGTTATTTATAATAAATAAATGTTGTTATTCCTAAAATATCCTTGCTAATTAAGTATATTGGCTAAAACTATCATTATTAGAAGGATTATCTTGGAAAAAAATGCATAAATATAAGAGACAAAATGGATTGGGTCTTATAATTAGGACCAAATAAAAAGTCAAATTGGGTCTTATAATAAGGACCGGAGGAGTATTGTTTTTTTTAAAAATATCCATACTAATCAAGTGTATTAGTTAGAACTATTATTGTTGTTAAAAGGACTATCTTGAAAAAAATACATAAATATGATAGACAAAATGAATTGGGATTTTATATTTAGAATCAAAATAAAAATTAAACAAAATCTTATATTAAAATATATTTTGTTGGTAAGATAATTTATTTCACCTACCTGCAAGTCACATGCAGTACTTGGTGTACAAGTTATTGCGTGCAACTATTACACACGAGGATCATGAACCTATATAATAATAATATGTCACCCATTTATTGTCTTGCCAAATCTCACGCACATTGAAGTGCTAGTAAAGTAATTGTTTCATTAACCAAAAAAAAAAAAGAAATAGTAAAAAAATTCAACAACTCAAACCCAAAAATCTCCAGTCAAAGAAAAACAGACACAAGTAAATTTGGTCCCATTATTTATTTTTAAATTCTGGTACATAAGATTATAGGAGTCTTTGACACGGATTAATTAATTTTGTCCGGTTTCTTCTAAAAGATCTGGAAACGTTGAGTTTAGATGATAAAGAGGAAACCAGGAAACCACCAAAAAAAAAAAAAAAAAACTGAAATCAACGTACTCGTTGCCGACTTGCCCTCTCAACATCCAACCTAGTAACTATGGTTAATTCTTAACCTCGTTTGACCTGACCATGGTTTAGTGTCTTGCAGTTACAAGTCAGATTAGGGAGCGCACTAGCCGCAGGTTCTCTTCGCGTTCTGTTCTCACTCATTGCGTTTCGTTTCATTTCATTTCCCTCACAGTCTTCTCTTCCTTCTTCCTTTTTCTCTTTGGACATCCAAAGGAAGGAGCGAAATTAATAATATATAAAAAGAAAAATCGTTTTCCTTTTCATTTTTGATTCCTGAAACACCTGCTGTTTTTCCTCCTTCGCGAAATGTCTCTTTTTTAAGTTTTTGGTTCCCTTGAGACTGTTGCTCTCACTGCTGTCTCTTTTCCTGTCATTGCCTCGCCTTGCTTCCTTGTTCTGAACTTGTCGGTGTGAATCCCAGTTCTGAACGCAGAGTTCAAATGTTGGAGATCTAATTGAGGCGTCGTCATAAGCTTCATGTGGGTTGTTCGATTTGAACTGACATGGAAACCGGGAAGATTTTCTCTGGCTGGCTGGGTTCTTACTCTGAGAGGTGAGAATCAATCAAGGGGTTGAATATCTAGAGATTTTGTTTTCTAGGGGGTGATTTTATTTCTGATGGAACAGATGAAGATTGAGGTGGGATTAGGAGGTATGTTGTGGAGCGAAGACGAACGAGACATGGTCGCGGCGGTTCTGGGCGCTCGAGCTTTCGATTACCTGGTGAACCACTCGGTTTCGAATGATAATCTGTTAATGGCCGTCGTCACCGACGAGAATCTCCAGAAGAAGCTGTCGGATCTCGTGGAGCGTCCGAACGTATCGAATTTCACCTGGAACTACGCCATTTTCTGGCAAATTTCTCAGTCGAAATCCGGCGAATGGGTCTTAGGTTGGGGCGATGGGTGTTGCAGAGAACCGGATGAAGGAGAAGAAGACGGATTGAAAGGAATTCTGAGCCTTCGCATGGAGGATGAAGTTCAGCAAAGGATGAGGAAGAGAGTGTTACAGAAGCTTCACACAACCTTCGGTGGTTCCGAAGAAGACAGTTACGTATATGGATTAGACCGTGTGACTGATACTGAGTTGTTCTTTCTCGCTTCTATGTACTTCTCTTTCCCTCGTGGCCATGGAGGTCCAGGTAAGTGTCTCGCGTCCGGTAAACATTTATGGCTCACAGATGCACAGAAATCTGCAGTTGATTATTGCGTCAGATCATTCCTGGTTAAATCAGCCGGAATCCAGACCGTCGTTTTGATCCCCACTGATATGGGAGTGGTGGAACTGGGTTCTGCCAAGTTGGTGAAAGAGAACTTAGAATTGTTGCAGGCAATCAAATCGGAGTTTTCCGTTGAATCCGCCAAGTCGTCCATTGCACCACCTCTTCTTCCTCCTCCTCCGGCTCCCGTGACGGCGGAGAAAAGAGATGAACTCACCATCTTCCCGGTCTTAACAGTTTCTGACAAAGCCGAAGTAGTACCGAAGATTTTCGGGCAGGATTTGAACAAGACGAACCCAGTTCGAAGCACCCAATTTAGAGAGAAACTTGCTATTAGGAAAATGGAGGATAGGCCATGGTTAGGAGCATCAGGTCATCATCACTCCAATGGGGTTCATCTTCATCCTCGTAATGGTGTTCATCCTTCAACCTGGACAACGACATCTAACAATGGCGTAAGGCAAACCAGTCCTGTTGAAACTTTTCCTTCTAGATCGTCGACGAGCAATGCGCCCGTTCTGGACCTTGTTAATCAGCCGCAAAGGAAAGCACCAATAATGCAGATTGATTTCTCAGGAGCCACTTCCAGGTCTGCCGTGACTGCCGTGAGACCAAACGGCGGTGAATCAGAGCAATCTGATGCCGATGCTTCATTCAGGGAGGACCTGCCAGGCGGAGCCACCACCGACGAAAGGCGGCCGAGGAAGCGAGGAAGAAAGCCGGCAAACGGCAGGGAAGAACCTCTGAACCATGTGGAAGCTGAGAGGCAAAGGCGTGAGAAGCTGAACCAACGGTTCTATGCTTTAAGAGCTGTGGTGCCTAATATCTCCAAAATGGACAAAGCCTCTTTGCTCGGAGACGCCATTGCTTACATCAACGAGCTTCAGGCAAAACTCAAAGCAATGGAATCTGAGAAAGAGATCAGAATGGGAAGCTGTTCAAGTTCAAGGGATCCATCAATGGAGTCCAACAATCAGCAATCTCCTCCTCCTCAGGTGGAAATCCAAGCTTGTCAGGACGAGGTGGTTGTGAGAGCAATCTCCCCAGTGAATTCCCACCCAGTTTCATCAGTGATCAAAGCTTTGAAAGAAGCACAAGTGAACGTCGTTGATTCAAAACTGGCCGCTGCAAATGAAGCTGTGTTTCATACCTTCGTGATCAAACCTCAAGGACCTGATCAGCAGCTGACAAAGGAGAAGCTGGTTGCTGCATTTTCCCGCCAATCCAATTCTTCATCGCCGCAGCCATTATCATTGACCGGTTAAGGGAGAGCCCAAAAAGTAAGAAAAAATCGCCATTAACGTAGGTCCCCGTATAGGCATGATGATACATAGAGAAGAAGAACAAGAACAAGAACAAGAAGAAGCAGTCTCCTGGAAAGCTTCCTCAGAAATTTTGTTACAGCGGGGGGGGAAGTAAGTAGCAGTTAATTAATTAGAATGATCCCTCTCAAAATTTTAACCAAGCAGAGCAGCAAATTTAAGTCTGTCTATAGTTTTCATACACAGGGTTATTAAATATTGTAAGCAGTATTCCTGCAAGTTCTTTCTATTTTCTTCCTTCTTTCCCAGTTCAGCTCTACATGGTTAAAAGCTTCGTTTTCCCTTTTCAGTTCTAGATGCTTAAGTTCTTGTATTCATCCAAGATCTGTGCATAAAAGTATTGGTAAATTCTTCAACTGCTTGTGTCACCTTAGATAGAATTAGCTAGATCTGAAGTACACTTGAATCACTTCACAGAGATCTTTTATTCTGGTCATCCTTGATATATATATATATATATTTATATTTATATGTTGCCCTTTTACCGGTTCACCGCTGGTTTGGTTTCCTTGAAGGAGGGGACAAGAAATTAATTGTAAAAATCGTGTTTTTATTTATTAATGGTATACGCAGTTTCATGGATGGAGGTGCCATGTCATGTTTTGTCTTGTACCAGATTGCTCTCTTGCTTCCCTGAGCCTGTCTCTGCGATCACATATGAAAACCAGCACGTGCACTAACCCTAGTGATTGAAAAAACCAAGGAAAATTATTTTATCTATTTGCGTGTAAATTCAGATATGTCTTTTTTTTTTTTTAATGTATATACTTTAACAATTTAAACTCGCTCCTTTCATAGAGAACAGACTCCACATTACGCGCATATCTACCCACTTTAATGGTCATCGTGGGTATATATAACTCATAAGGATGCCATTGTTCTTAGCGTAGCTTATGGTAACCTGCTCTAACCCGTTGAGGGGAATAAAAGTGGATTTTTTTAATTAGAAACGAGAGATATGGTAATTTTGAGATGAGCCAGGCTTTGCTTTTGTGAGCTTTTATAAGTACAACCTTGGTGTCTTCAAATTCTAGGAAAGGCTATCATCTGCTCAAAAGTGAGGTTTCCTGCAATGGAAGTGTCAGTCCTGTGGGCAGCCTTTTTAACCTCTCTTTCCTTCTCTGTCATTTATTTAGCTCACCGTTCAAATCAACAATTGACTACTGATGACAAAAATATGTGCATGAAGAATTATTTGTAGCCATGATTAGTGCGGGACATGAGCCATCCATAATCTAGGAAAATGTGTCTCAGATTGTATTTTATATTTTCTATCGAGAGAAATATATTTTTAGCGAGATTTTTTATGGCCCGCCCACTCATAAACAACAAATTCAGGCAAAAAAAAAAAAAACTCATAAACAACAAACGTTTTTAGTTTTTTTTTTTCCATTTAAGATAAGGTGCCAATTAAGAAAGATTCTCTGGTAAAAAAAAAAAAGATGGTAATAACTAATCGAACCAAGTAAAAATCCTAAACCTGAACCTAGCATTTTATGTAAATCAGCATATCGTAATGTCTAGAATTTCTAGATGTTATCCTAATACTCCTCCGGTCCTTAATATAAGACCCATTTAACTAATTTGATTAAATTAAGAAAATTAGATAAATTAGTTAATTATAAGAAATGTGACACATTTTTTCTAAAACACCATAATCAACTTTCTTAATACCATCTTTCTTTTTTCTACTTGATTATGGTTGAGGGAGTATCCATGGGGGTAATTTAGAGAAAATTGATAAATATGATAAATGGGTCTTATATTTAGGACTAAAACCAATTCAACAATTGGATCCTATATTAAGGACCGGAGGAGTATAAAATAAAAGGATATAATATACTTCTAACATATAGTAGTATTTTTTTGATTGGTTTAGGATTGTTCCCAACATCTTAAGCAATCGGGAGAGAGACCTTTACTTTGATGATGCGCGTGAAAAGAGAATGGGGATTAAGGAAGGGGAAAAGCATAAATACTAAAACTCATCTCAAATTGTAGGCCGTTGCTTTAATTTGATGTCTGAGGCATCTCCTTCTTCTTCAGTAAAGAAGCTTATGCCATCAGAGCACCAGATAAAGCCAAAAAGTTGGCCTATCCTTCCTGTGTTACACATTAACAAGCAATAATTTATGGTTTTAATGCTCCAAACCTGTTAGGTTAGAGGCTTAATTAAGCAGTTGGTTTTAATATATTTTTCGTTGCTGTTGTTTGGATTAGTTTTTAAACCACTCGTGGCTTGAGGCTTTTGTATCAAAACACAAGTCATATTATAATAATCACATTTTATCATAATTTAAGTATACAAACCATAATCCGTGGAAACATCAGTTTTGTATATAAAGGGATGACATGCGCATAAAGTAAAGATAGCTTGGATGAGAATATTAAAATGAACGTGTGATCATGTAAAAAAAAAAAAAAATTGGTAACGAGCAAATTCATAGGAGAATTGGCATGGCATCTATTGAAGAGAAAATGATAAAAAATCATTTAAGACATTTAAGATATATTCAGAAAAGCTTATTGAATGTACCAGTGAGAATGGCAGATTAAACAATACATGTCCTTGGAAAAGAAGTAGATAACCATCTAAGATAATACTCAGTGAAACCATTGAATAAGATATTTTGGTTAACAATCAATTTAAAATTTTAATTATTAATAGAGTGTAACGACATCATCATATAATTCATATAGCCCGTCATATTTAGTGGGATAAGATTCGTGGTAATCATCGTATGCCTAGAAGTCAAATTTTTAATGATCTCGTGCGATTCATGTAGTTGACTCTATTTAGTTGGATCGCAATCACGCGTAAAAGTAGAATTATCATGAAAAATATGATTATATAAAAGGAAATCAAGAATTGATTCAAGAAACGAGTGAGACTTTTCATTTTTGCAACGAATAGTGAAAGGGGTGGTCCAAGAGGGGGGTGGGAAGGCGTGAGGTCGCGGTCATAGGCATAATGAAATGCAAAAACGTTCACGTGCTGGCACCTTTCATCCAATCAATCTTGTCATCCCAAACAATCATGTGGTGCATGTGTTCCCATTTATATCTCCTTATTTTCTTTTCTTTATTATTTTTTTTATATTTATAAATTACAAACGAAACTTTATAATTAAAATCGAAAATAATATATGTATAATAAGAATAAACATTTGATGACAAAAACCCATCTTGCATGCCCTTTGTTATTTGCCTGGGGAATCCAACACCCACACGCTCCCGTCTTTTTCTCTTCCTCTCCTTCCATTTTCAGGTCTCTGCTTCTTTCTTTTCCGCATTTTCTCACCCTTATTATTTCCTTCAACTTCACGTCCCAATCTTCTTTCTCTCTTCTATTATTGTTTTTTTTTTCTCGCCATGTTTTCTTTTCGAGATATATTCCATTCTCAAACCTTAGTACCTTTTTAATCATATTTATAAAATACTTTTAACATGTTTTGTCATCAAAGTAAGAAAAAACTTAAATGTTGTTGGTTTTGTTTTAAAATCTAACAACTTTTCAATTTTATTCCTATTCAATATATACACTTTTTAAATAAAAATAATAAACCGCATAATGATAAATTAAGGGTAGAACTGTACATTCAGACAATATAATAATGTTACACGGCTGTTATATATATGCGTGTGCCTTTTTTTCCCCCCTCTCTTGTCCTTCCAAAGACTTGTGCAAAATTGGTATCATAATCAATTATTTCAACACTCGTCATAACTAAATTCTCGTCTTCTCGCCATCCAGCAAAAGCAATATATAATTGATAAAGATATAAGAAACACCCAATTATATATATAAGTAGGTGTGTGCATGTAGCAGAAATTGTTGAAAATAAAAATGAATGTGGCAGAAATTAAACCATTTTCCTATTCATGGTTGACTTGGATTTTATTTTATTTTATTTTTAAAAAAAAGTCTCAAAGAATCGTGGCTTACAGGCCACGAGATATATATGAAGCGAACATGTTTGACAACATTTGGTGTTGAATTTATAATACAAGAATAATGTTTTTTTTTTCGCTGAATAACACTGCACGCCTATGGAATTAATACTGGACGATATTCATAGTAATCAAGCTTTTTAGATTTGATAAAAAGTGTTCAGTTCTAACAATTTATCATGATTGATGTATTTTTAATTATTTTTTAAACTCCCGAATATAAATACATTCCCGGTTAGTGCTCATGTGTATAAATACTGTCCGAGTGGTACACATTTCGTAATCTTTCTTATTCCACGGTCTTGCTTAATTGTATTTCCTTTGTCCCTTATTGTAAGATCTATTTTTTTGAATAGATTTGTCTCTTTTTATAAGATTCTCTTTAAGTTTGTCTGAGTATTTAATATATTATTACTTATTTAACTCCTAATTTGATGCATTTAACATATGCTTTTTCTTTATTTGTCTCACTATTACTTTCTCACATTTACTTATTTATATAGAGGGGTGTATTTGGAAAAAAATTGTATTTGCTACATATTAATTGTTTTAAACTAATTTTAACAGTTTCTTAAACCGCATAATTTAATTAAAACGATCTTATAATAAGGGACGGAGAGAGTAGTTATGTAGCATAAATACCGTCCACTAATCCAGATTTAAGCATTATTAGATCCAAAAGTTGGCCACGTCCCACCTCTTAACGATCAAGTCAAGCAAACACGTTGCACAATTATCTGCACAAACTTATCTACAATGAACTGTAATTACTCAAAAAAACGAAACACTTGGTCCCATCACATATATATATGCCAATTCAATTTATATATTAAAAAAAAAAAACTCTATCCGGTCCTTCCCATCAGAGTTGCTGATTAATTTAGAGAGATTAAAAAGGTCAAATAAGTCAGTTAATTACAACAAATGCGACATATGATTTAATTTCTCTGAATTCGGTAAAAGACATGATGATGAGTTTACAAGGTAATTAAGAACCGGAGAAGAGAGAAAAATATAGTTAGCCAGCCTAAAATAAAAAGGAATATTGCTCACAATATAGCAGAGCACGTACAAGTTCAGTGGATTGCTGATATCAAGTTGAAGCGCATCATTGTTGAATTTGTACAAGCTAAAAGGTCCACCGCTTCTGGATAAGATTAGATTACATATCAACTAATAAGTGAGTAGATAATTTAATTTGAGAAAAAAATGATAAATGTAATATACCGGGTATATTGATGTCTTATATTTAAAATTAGATGATTTAACTTCTTAACCAGTCCATATATTAAGAATCGAAATAACTCACAAAAAGTTGAGGAGAATGAGGGGAACGTGGGAATCATGTTGAATGTGAGGCAGCTAACCAAAATACACACAAGGCATAAGAACCAAAATTTTTAGGGGCCACGGATTAAAGAGGGAACACAAGCCATAGTACACTGAACATGGGAGAAAAAGGTCAAACACACTTGTGTGGGCTTTTTTTTCTTGGCCATAATATCTTCATCCCACTTTTTTTTTTATGTACCCTTTCAAAAGAAAAAAAAAAGAACCTTGTGTGATGTCTGCTCAATAGTAATCAATCATAAGATGAGTAATAATAATCATAATCAAGTGTTTTTGGTGGGGTTTCATTTGGTGCTTCTTTCTTTCACAATTCACACGCTTTCTTATTTGAAGGGCTTTCCTTCTTGTGTCTTTTGCCCTTTGGAGGCTGTGAAGGATCACTGCCTCAGTAAGGGGTGTGGGGTCTTTTTTGTCGTTAATGCTAAAAACGACACCCTTGTCCCCACCATTTTGTCTCGTCATCTATCTCCACTCAATTCTTCTCCCTCCTCTCTTTTTCACAACGCAGACCAACGTTAATTGCTCTTTTATGAGCAATAAATTGATGTCAGCTTTATCTTTCAAGCCTCAATTGCTCCAAACAATATTTTACCATGCTCCTGATAGTAAAAGGACGAACATTCCAATACGCAGAATGAAACATAGATTCTTCTCCTAATCATTCACAATTATCCATCTTATCCTCTACCTCCTATTGAGAATTTAAACTTGCAACATCACACATTCACACTTAAAAAAAGGTTTCAGTTAAAAAAGCCTAATCTTTTTTAAGATATGGATAACAAAAAAAATATAGAAGTTTACTAATACTATCTATCAGTTTAAAAAGCCTAATCTTTTTTAAAATATGGACAACCAAAAGAAAAAAAAAGAAGTTTACTAATACTATCAGTTAAAAATCCTAATCTTTTTTAAAACATGGATAACAAAAAAAAAGGTTTACTAATACTCCTCTGGTCCTTAATACAAGGCATAATTAATTAATTTGAATAAATTAAATATGTTTGTTAAATTAGTTAATATGCATGATATATTTTTTCTTAAATACCCTAAGCATAGTAATTCTTAATTTTCTTTCCTTCCTCTCCTACTTGATTATTATTGAGGGAATATCAAAAGAGCTAATTTGCAATAAATTGCTAAACATGTAAAATAAGTCTTATATATAAGACCAACATTAACTTTTTAATTAAATTCTACGTTAACAACAAGAGGAGCAGACCTTAATGACCGGCCAATAGAATTTAATTAATTTCAATTTTATCGGACATTTCATAATATTTTGGTCCTTGAAGATTTCTTCCCGGTCCTTTAATTTCATGATATTCCCAGACCTGTTTTTCTTGTATTGTGAGCCGGGTCAGGGTCAGCAAGGAATTATCGAATAGAAGCAATTATATTATAAAATATAAGATAAAATGTTCCAAATACAAGTGTACTAAGAGAATTCCTTGAAGATAAACCCTTGGAAAATAAAGAAATGTCATATGAAACTGGCTAATTAAGAAACATGATACAAAAAATATTAGATATGAACAAACATCATAAGCAAAAGGAAGGAATTTCCCAACAAGTATGAAGTGATGAAGAAGAAAGAGATATGAGTGAATTGATGATGAGCAATAGAAGGGATTGAAATGGTGGGATAAAAAGAGGGCCAATTCTTGAAGACGACACCTATGGTTTTGAATCCGATAGGTGTTGGTTTTGAAACCAACAATGTGTTGATTTCAAAGCATGTGTTTCTCATTTTCTCTTTTCTAAATCACAAAACGATGCTCTAAACATATGGTGCATGCATGCTCTCCCTCTCCCACCAAATAGTCCGTGATTGGATATTTCACCTAACCCCTCTGATTTTAAAAACAAATCTGATATATACGAACAACATGTTTCACTACTTCCACAACACCACATGTTTTTCCACTCTTATAATCTGTCATATGTTTTCAGAAATATCACGCGCTTTTCAAAGTCCATGCGCTTAGAAAATATTACTCATACATGCATCTCAATCATATTATGTATTAATTATATATATATATGTCTGTTTGTGTGAGAGCTACTTTTAGGTGAGTTTGCATTAAAAGTACTTAGGCCCTCCTATACATTGTATGTGGTTTGAAAGTGAGCATTATGGCTTGAAGTGTGTAAATTAATGAATCTTGCATTTTTTTTATACAATTTAAATTCACATGCGCACAAAGATATTAATGTCAAACTTAAGTCTGAAATCTGATCCAAACATAACAAGTATCACTGCCGTTGAGATTAGAGTTGGGAAAATGGGTCAAGCTCATTTAGGCCCAAAAATTGTGATGACTGAGCTTAAATGGGAAACGGGTTTAAAAGGGCTAACCCTATAGGATCGAGGGTCTAAACGGGCAGGCCTGTTTAGGTCATTTATTTTTGTTTGTTTTTTTTAAAATTTTTTGGTGTAATTTTAATATTATTAATTTTTTAATATTGTTAATGATATTTTGAATATTTAATTATTATTATCATTTCAAAATTAAATTTTACAAAATGATTTGATTTATTTGGTTTTAGACAATAATTTGTCCAATTAAATTTTAAAAAATGAGTTAATTTGGACTTTAATAATGATTTGATTTATATTATATGTGTTGATATTTTTAAACTAAATAATTTGATAAGAGAGTATTTTTATGGTTATATTACTTATGATTCTATAATTTGAATTAGAAATTTATGAGTTTTAACAATAATACTTCTCAAACTAAAGTAAAATAATAACTAGATTGTAAGAAAGAAAATGCAGCTACAAGTAATTGTTTTATGATCTGGTTGCTGTTAAATTAGAGATGCCACGACCACGTCATAACAAGACATCATAAAAACCTATATAGATTAAATTTTCTTAGAAAGGAGAATATACAAATGTAATTTTTTAGCACGCGAAAGGGAAAATGCTTACAGAATGAAAGAATTTATTGCCCGTGTCATTTAGACTAAAATTAAAAATGGGTCGAGCCCATGTGTTTAGGCAGTAAAATAATTGTTGTCATGGATTTGGGCTGGGCTTCAATTAGATTTGATGGCCTTAAATCATCAATGCATTTCTTCTTCTTTTTTTTTGAGTAAGAAGCTGCATACTATTCACAAATCAAAAGGACAACTAATAGGAGTTGGTTCAAGTGGTAAGTAGCTTGATACTGCTTAAGTGAGATCTCGAGTTTGAGTCTCAATGTATGCAGAAATCCCTGTTGTGAGACTCACAAAACTCCGGTGAACTGGTTAGGCAACCAAAAAAAAAAATCAAAAGGAGAAAAATTCCCCCTCCTCCTTCTTTTTATTTTTTATTTTAAAGGCAAGAACAATTTTATTCAAAATAAAATAAAACAGTAGTATTTAAAAAAAACAATACATATAAAATTAAGTGCCATTACAGAACTTGAAAAATGTAATGGGGTTTAATGTTTTGTACTGGTTTCATAATTTGATAAGAAGCTCACGACGCTATCATGCTATGTATCGTTTTACTTAAAATCTGATTAGTGATTAATTTTTATAAAATTTCAAAGTTCACATATTTAAATAATTTTTTTATTAACTTCTACTTTTCAGAATTTCATATTAATACCAAAATTCATATTAATACCAAAATTAAAGGAAAATTATATGCAATCCATTCAAGATATACAATAGAACTTATGGCAAATTTTATTGTATGACTTAATTTTTAAATTATTTTGAAAAAAACACATTTATGCACAATAAAATTTTATAATAAGTTAAAAACTTATTTTCTATAGTGAATATAAACTAACATAAATGTAAAAGCATAATAAATAGCGCTCTCTTTTAGCCCGAGAATCCGACCTTTTGGCGCTATTTGTCCGTCGCACTTGTTTCTTTTGGCGCTAATATAGTAACACTGCCCATGACAGTTTCATGCATTAGGTCCGACGATTTATGTCTTTCGTCAATCGCTGTTTTCTCACGTCCCCATGGAGTCGTCGGCCGTTCGGCGGTGCAAGCGATGCGCAGGTTCTTGGCGGTGCTCCGCGGTGGCGTCGCGGGGAAAGTCGTACTGCAAGAAGCACCTGGCGCAGAGGGAGAGTTACGACCTGAAACATAGAACCAAGGAAAAAGGAGGAGAGGAGGTGGAGATATACCATGATTCCAGCTCCAGGAAAAGGAAGAATGCTGTAGTCTGCAGGGAATCGGAGGTGGCAGTGTCAGATTCCGAGTTGAAACGAAAATCGGTCCGAGTTCGAGAGTTGAAGCTCTCGGCTAGTTCGAAGCATAACAAAATGAGTGATGGTAGAAGAGTAAATAACACCATGAAGGCAGCGTTGAAGGTAAATTCCGATGAAGAGCGGGGGCGGAATTATTCCTCGCTGGAGAAACATTCCATGGTTACGGTAGGTCTTAAAGAAATGCTGCTAATTTCGGTTCCGGTACGGGATTGAAAATATGAGCTATTTTGTTCGCATTTTTACGGGTTATATTCTACAGCAGCATAATGCTCCTACAAAATAGGAGAGGGGATTTTCTGACGCAAAATTCCTTTTTGAAAGAGTGCTTTTAGACCTTTAGGTGTAGTAAGATGCGACCACATGCTTCGCCAACAAAGCATGTGATCATTGCTTATTCCGTCTTGAAAGCACGAACTCTTTAGTTGTATTGAAAAACTTTTTAGAGCGGAGGTTTGTTCAAATTTGAAGAGGTATATTCACCCTAAGGTGAGAGACTCTGGTCATCGAAGAGATCACAGGCCGGACTGAAGCCTCTTTATAAGACTGAAGTGATCAACTTGTCAATAAAGTTCAGTCTATCATTTTCAAATCCTGATCATGCATAAATCCCTACACGGCCCAAGGCTCTTGAATAAGATGATCTGGCTTTTTTCTGCCCGCACGGTCATTATATTTGAGATCTGTTCTTTGGTGGGTATACTTCCCAAATCACCTAAATATCTTGCTTTGCTGTCTGGACGATGTTCGAAGGCAAGGATTGAAATCGGGTTTAATCCCTAGTTTACATCTATACCAATGGTTCCCAAGAGTCCAATCTATGAAGACACATACTTAATAAAAATCGTGTTAGTTGCAGACCCGCGTCCCCACGTAGAATCAATAAAGCTATTCAAGATCAGAAGACCCCGTTTAAATTTAGACAGAGTTCAGAATCTATAGGAAGGATGAACTTCTTGTATCCTGTCTCTCAGTTGGGAGGATTATGAGGAATTTTCTTTATTCAGGGGCATGAGGGGCAACATAGTTCCTCTAGTGATTAGGAGGTACTGTTGAAGACCTAGGATCGAGGGAGGCTTGGGTCTCGGAAATATGGTGTTGCTTTGTCAATGAAACAAGTGAGGTGCTTTTCCTTGAAAGGTGAATGCAACATGGAATAATGTAGTATAGTATGAAATCTGGTTAAATCTGAATGGTTGGATGCCAATTTGGGAATTAATGCTTATGTCTCAGAATATGGTGTTGCCTTGTCAACTAGATGTTCAAGGTATATTCCCGTTAGATGTGAATGCATCATAGCATGGAGTATGCTTGGTTGTGATGCCAACCTAGGAATGAATGCAACTGAGTTATTGATTCTCCTAACTAGATATCTTTCTAACTAACTACTAACTAATTCATTGACTAACTGAAACCAATTGCTGTTACAATAATTCCCGTGTCAAATTGTAAATCTTCATGAGGGATGAAGAGGTGCTATTGAGAGTTGTCCAGTTGATATTTGGTTGGATGAAGACCTATTTGAATAAGCGTTCCTTGTTGCCTGGTAAAATTTTATCATTGCTTTACATGCTCAAGTAGGATGATAAATATCATTTTTATGGCAAACATTGATGAGTTATACATATGCTGGGAGTCATTAATTGCAATAGTGACGAATTTAATTTTGACTTTCTCCGTAATGTTGGCTTCTCAGGATTTGCTCAGGAAAACAAAGGAGGGTGGAAGTTTGATGTGTCATCAGTGCCTGCGGAGTGACAAGAATGGTGTAGTCATCTGCTTAATGTGTGGCAGAAAACGCTACTGTTTTGATTGCCTCAAGAAGTGGTAGCATTTATTCGTATTAATCTTAATTTTTACATTTCTTGTTCATACTGATGAGTATTATGTAACTGTAATGAAGGAGTTGACTAGTTTTTTTGCATTAATGTACATTAAAAGCTTTAAGCCTTCTAATGTAGCTAGCTGCTCATTGCAATGAGATTAAATAGGTACCCAGGAAAAGCAAAAGAGGAAGTTGAGAATAGATGTCCATATTGTTGTGGCAATTGCAATTGCAAAGCTTGCCTGCGAGAGGTTCCTGTGCCAAGGGTAGATGATTTCCTTTCTTATCGTGGCTTCTTTCCATATGATTTAATCAAAATTGTGAGGTTGAAAATGTATCATCTATATGCTCTCTCTTAATGTTGTCTAACTTCGCTTCTTCCTTGGACAGCATCCAGAAATGGATGACAGTGCCAAAATTGAACGACTACTTTATTTGCTATACAATGCTCTGCCCGTTCTTAGGCATATTTATAAGGAGCAGAGCTCTGAGCTAGACACTGAAGCAAAAATGAGAGGTAACTTATTTGGGGATACAGACATATATAAATATAATTTTTTATTGATTTTTTGTTCTTGTTTCTGGTGTTAGGTTATCAACTGCAAGAAATTAACATAACAAGGACTAAGTTAGATGGAAGTGAGCGTATGTACTGGTATGTTCATTGCTGCTTTTTTTTTTTTTTTTTGGGGGGGGGGGAGAGTAATGACGCTTTGAGGAAAGAATTTTGTTATTGCTTTGAACTTGTACCTGTATCTTTTTCTTCACCTTTGGTTTTATCTGGGTTCTTGTGCAATGGAATGCTTTACTTGCCTCACCCATTCAGCTGATTTGTGGATACTGATGCAGTGTTTTTTTTCCATTAAGCAACTACATTTGCATAAGAAAAGGTGTTGATGTAATACAATCCATGTAAAAACTTGATACACGATCAATGAAGCTGTGAACAATTTCAAAGAGAAAAAAAGTATTATAAGCTTTTGGGTCCATTCAAAACTTTGGTGAATTCCATATATTACATTTTTGAATTGCAATATCAAATTTAATGTTCTTGTGCCTTGGTTGTGGATCTATGATGAATGGCAGCGACAATTGCAACACATCGATTGTTGGATTTTACAGAAGCTGTCCCAACCTCGGTTGCTCTTACGACCTATGTCTTGCCTGCTGTCAAGAGCTTAGAAATGGTTGCCAACCTGGAGGCGTAGAAGCTGAAACATTGCGTGAACAGTTTGCAGAGAAAGATGGAAACCAAGATTCGATAAGTAGCAAGACTCGTACGGAAGGATATGGTTGGGAAAGCCAACTCTTACCTAATGTGTTTGATGTCCAAACTGATGGAACTTCTCCATCTCCTGAATGGCGAGCTAATAGTGATGGTAACATTCCATGTCCTCCAAAACAGCATGGAGGTTGTGGCACTGCGTTGCTAGAACTGAGACGCACTTTCAAAGCTGATTGGGTGGTGAAGCTGTTAAAGAATGCAGAGGACCTCACAAGAGCCTACAGACACATGGACGTTGATGTTTCTGCGAAATGCTCTTTATGCTGGCCAAATTTGGTTGAAGGGAAATCCAATTATGAGGTCAGGCAGGCAGCATCAAGGGATGATGCTCAAGATAATTTCTTATACAGCCCGAATGCCCTTGACACGTCTGATGACGAAGTTGAGCATTTCCAGAGGCACTGGTTAAGGGGAGAACCTGTGATTGTGAGAAATGTTCTGGACAGGACATCTGGCCTTAGTTGGGAACCAATGGTTATGTGGAGGGCTTTCAGAGAAACAGGTTCTAGAATGAAGTATAAAGAGGAAACACGAAGTGTAAAGGCCATCGATTGCTTTGATTGGTGTGAGGTATGCCAACGGATGAAAATCAATCTGAATAATCTTATTATATATTGACAATTTGATTTATCAACATCTCACTGTTACGCAGGTGGAAATCAATATTCACCAATTTTTTGTAGGCTACCTAGAGGGTCGAATGCATAAGGATAGATGGCCAGAAATTCTGAAATTGAAAGATTGGCCTTCATCAACCTGGTTTGAAGAGCGTTTGCCCAGGCATGGTGCTGAGTTTCTCAGAGCTCTGCCCTACAGGGACTACACTGACCCAAAATCAGGCCTCTTGAATCTTGCCAGTAAACTTCCTGATGGCTCACTAAAACCAGATTTGGGACCCAAAACGTATATTGCTTATGGGTTTCTTGACGAGCTTGGTAGAGGTGATTCGGTGACAAAACTCCACTGTGATGTGTCTGATGCGGTAATCTCTGCACATCTTAATTTCTAGAGGGAAGCCAAGGTGTCTATGTTGTATAGTTTCTTTTCCTTTCCTTTATGCCTTTTACGTATTTAAAGATTCAAGAGTGGATGTATTGTTGTGTTGCTTGTCTATTAAGTCTGCACGTGTCAGTTGTCCTCTGCCAATCATTGATAACTCTATTTGCTGGTATTTTGACTGAGCACCTCGGTTGGAAATTGTCGGTCTCTTATGTGCTTGTTGCCAACATAATCAGGGTTTCATTTGGATTCCTCAAATATTAATTGCATAGGTTTTATAAGTTTTATGGATTAGCTTTTACATGAGCCTGAGATTAATTTCTGAATTATGTTGTCATCGGATGACGGAAATGTCAATGAAATTAAAGAAATTCCTTTGGGTGAAGAAAAATTTATAGGGTTGAGCATCTTCTAAACTTTACGCTGGGGCAAATAATAATTGAATGAAAGTTGGAAGCTGAATTTACTGGTTGTAGTGTTTTAATGGTAAATTAATTGATGGAGCCTAAATTCTTTATTTAGAAGGATAACTGGGTTATTGATTGGTGGTATTGACATATGTTGGATTTCAAGGTTTGTTTTTTAGCCATGCAACCATGGGGCCTTGAAGGCCTTATTCTAATACTTGTACTAAAATGGATGAAACATAGCACCCACACACTCATTCTCTGTCTGTGCGACCGCGTGCGCGCCTCAAAGCGTCCACTACTTCTACCTTCATCTACTAGTTGACCAATTTGAAGACTGTTTAGTTATCGTAACTTCCCGAATCTTCCGCGTCATAGAAACATAACATCTATTAAAGAGCCCGTCTGTATTCAGAGTTCTTATCTCATTCAGCTAGCTGCGGTCATCTGTATACAATTGTAGCTGATATCGCATTATAATTTTGTGATGGAGGTTTAGGTTAATATACTGACCCACACAACCAAGGTAAATATAGGTGCTTGGCAACAAGAAAGCATAAAAGAATTGCGGGAGAAATATGCAAAAGAAGACATGCAGGAACTATCCTGTGAAGCACGCAGTGATATTGATGAAGAACCCAAAGCAAATGATGGGAAGCCTGAAGATGGAGTTAACAGTTTTTCTTCTGGTCGCCAAGTAGATGAACATATTTCATCAGCATCGGAAGGCTCAACTGTGAAGCCAGAAATTTCATCAGCAGTGAAAGAGTCAACTATGAAGTTAGAAAGTTCATCGGCATCGGAAGACTTTACTGTGAAGATAAACATTTCATCAGCATCAGATGGCTCAACCGCGAAGTTAGAAACAACAGACACAGAACAATGTGTTGAGAGCAGAAACTGCTCCGCCTCCTGCAGAAATGTTGCCGAAAGAAGTTTCTCTGGAGAAGATGATGTTAATATAATATCTGCTGAAGTTTCAGATCATACCAAGACTTTCGGACGGAAACATGAACATACTCAATCTGCGTGTAATTTAACCTCTAATTGTAAGAGCAATGTTAATGACAGAACGAAGACTGATTTTCTTGGCATTTTGTCTGATGATCCAGAGTCCCAAAAATCAAAACAAGGTCTGGTGAAAGATTCTGTAGAAACTAATCATAAAGCTGCAGTCGTCTATGGTGGTGCTGTTTGGGATATCTTCCGTCGTCAAGATGTACCAAAAGTAATGGAGTATTTGAGGAAGCATAAAAAGGAATTCCGTCATATCAGCAATCATTCTTTAAGTTCTGTGAGTAGTATTGCCTCTCTGTATTCACTTTATTAACCATATATGAAGAGCTAAATCCTTTTATGATGCTGGCTTCAGGTTATACATCCCATTCATGATCAGACATTTTTCTTTAATGAGAAGCATAAGAAACAATTGAAACAAGAGTTTGGTATGATGGCCATTTGATTTGCCCGGTTGAAAAATCAGAAAATTGGAAAGCATTACCGCATCATAGTTATTGTCCCATGCTCTGTGCTCAATGTAGGTGTTGAACCCTGGACTTTCGAGCAACATCTTGGTGAGGCCGTTTTCATTCCCGCTGGATGTCCCCACCAAGTGAGAAATAGACAAGTAATTGATCTTCTAGTGACAAGCCGTATATTTGGATTTCGTGCTAGTATAATATACACTCTTACACATTTGAGGGTAAAAATTGATTTCTCGGTCTACCTGCTTTGGGACCCTCTGATCGTTGGTCTCAACACCATAAGCAAGCATATAATGTCACTAAGAGAAGCTAAGATGCATGTCAGAGGGTGGGAAGTTAAATAACTTTCGGTGATTTCTTTTATTTAATTAATTATAAAAATACAATAGTTACTGTAGTTTAATGAAGTATTGGAAAAAATAATCAAGAGAAAATTGGTATTCACTAACGTGGAGCGACAAAGTATTTTGATTTTTTTTATTTCTTCATGAATCAGATTAGAAAGCCGGAAAAAAGAGAGATTCCTATCCTTTTTGTGATCAAATACCTCTTAACACAAAATCTAGGGGAAAACTAACAGCAGGAATATCTTCGTGGGCAAAATGAATAATTTGCTTCTGTTGAAGTGAATTGCAAACAAGAGCAACTTCTACTAAAATAAATGATAGCATTATTTTTTTTTTCATCCGTTGTGCATTTGAATGTTATTTTCTCATAATTACACTGCTTTTAACATCATTCTTTTTCATCAACCAGTCTTGTATAAAAGTGGCACTTGATTTTGTTTCCCCGGAAAATGTTGAAGAATGTTTACGACTAACTGAGGAGTTTCGTTTGCTCCCAAAGAAGCACACAGCCAAGGAGGATAAATTGGAGGTCTGCTTGTTTATTCGCTGTCTCATCTCTTAGCTTTGCTTTTAAGTGGTCTGGTTTTGCATGTTCTCATATTGCCGCTTTTTCACCGAAAATGCTTGTATTATTATAGCTCTTGCGCTGTGAAAAGAAGTCACCTACTAAAATATCTTGCGCCTTTGAAATTGCATTGCATCCTACCCATTTTTCTTCGTTTCCAGGTTAAAAAGATGACACTTTATGCTGTAAGTTCGGCTGTTAGAGAAATCAAAAGACTGATGAAGTCTGCCGAGTAAGATTGGTTCTATGTCCTCAACATCAGCTGTACTTCTAATATCTCGTGTGTTTACGGATGGCTGTTTATATGAATTTTACTCTCCTATTAACAGTTGAGTTCGTGGTCTGGTGATGGATATACAAGACTACCAAGTTATCCACTGCTAAGATAAGGTGAATAAGTGATCTAGAATCTTCCACAGTATTGCCACATGCAAGGATTTGTTTCATGTATAGAAGTATTCTATCAACAGAATTGTTATGCAATGTCAATCAAATCATCAGAGCATGTTCTTACTTGCTGAAGTCCCTTATCAACACGTGGAGTATTTGCAGGTGGCAAATAGATAGGAACTGACCACAATAAGCAGTTAAACACATGCATGGCCCAAAAGAATTGTGAATGATGAGTGAATTTGTAAATAAATAGATGAACTTTACCCGGATTGTAGTTAAAGATGGACACGAAAATGGGATCTACTCTTCACTATCTTATTCTGTGCTTTGGATAAACTGCACTTCAGGACATTCTAGCCCTTGATGAATATGGCACAATGATGTCCTTGCAATTTTTCTCTTTGTTAAAATATTAATCTTGAAACTTGCTTGGCAGTGAATAGCACGTATTGAATGATATGGAAGTTTATAAGGCTAGGTACAGCTGGAATTTCTTATTGTGCAATTGTAGTTTGTTGTTATTTTAATAATTCGATTTGATCTGTTAATGATAAAGAATTTTCTTGTAGTTGACCCTTTTTCTTTAAAAAAAAATTGTGCAGCAAATTGTTGGATAGTTATGATTAATTGAAGAAATAATACGGTAATTTGATCACTAAGAATAATAATAAATTATTTGATAATAATAAAACAAAGATGTCTAAAGATATAAGAAGTTAAAATTTTGCGATCAAAATTTGAAAATCAAGACATTACTTGTTCAATTTAGTATTTAACTTTTGTGAAAGTATCTTTCCCAAAAGTTCTCATCGAACAGCTTATCAGCTGCTATTTATAAGCGTTGGTCCTAATAAGAATATTGCGCAAGAAAAGTTTTTAAAATCAAACAAATATTTTTCTAAATCTCTTGAATTTGAAAAAAAAAAATTATCAGAGCAAGTCTCTTTTTAGAAACTTTCTTTTAAATGAGAAGTCTTTGAGAAGTATACTGAAATTTATTTACATAAACTAAATATTTGAGAGTTATTTTGCCATAATTAAATGATATAATATTTTATAAAACTATAACCAGCTCAACAATAATTTAGGACGTGATGCAGGACGGACCTGCAAGATATTTATTTTTTAATTCATTTTTAAATATTTAGATATATTATTTTATTTTTAGAAATAAGCTCTAAATCCCTAATTTCATTCTTTCTGAAGCTTTTCTCTTTCTTGAATTACCACTCGCGCACTCTCGCATCTCCCTCATCAATCCTTGACGATTGCTAACAGGTCGCGACACTCGCCTCTCTTTCCCGGGTACTTTTTCGGTTTCCCCCCTCCTCCCTCTCCTGTTCTTCCCTTCTTTGTTTTTTTTAAAGAAGAATCTCAATTAACTCCAACCAAAATACCTAAATCCAAATTAGGCTTACATTCTTAATAAATTTTTAATTAGGAATTTGTTAATATTATTAAATAATGAGAATTTTTTTAATTAAAAAGATTGATTATTTTATCCCTTTCAAATGACCTTTTATTTATTATGATTATTCATCAACAACAAAACATATGAGTAATTTTATAGTATTTCAAATTTCTATACACACACTAAAACAATTAAAAACATTTTAATAAAACATTTTAAATTACAGATATAAATAGCCTTTAAATAAATATTTGTTTGTTTTCAGTTCTTATAATTTATATTAGTTTTATCTATTTGATTAATGTTGGATCCAACCGAAAATGTAATTAAAATATTTTAAAATCTAAGGATAAATATATACAACCTAAAAAAAATTCTTTAAAAACTATATATTATACTAAAAATGGTTTGTTAAAATATTTTAAAGGGTTAGTTATAGATACATAATTTCAAATACTGAAAAATTATTTATATATTTTTATCTAAATATTAATAATAAGAGATGATGAACTATTTAGGAGGGATGAACAAAATAGTCAATTTTTAATTTTAATTGAAGAACCGTATTCTGATTATTCAACAATATTAATTTTAATTAGGCCTCAAATCCTGATTAAGAATTTATTAAAAATGTAGGCCTGAATTTGAATTAAATTTCAAACACCAAAAAGTTATTTATATATTTTTCATCTAAATATTAATAATAAGAGATAATAAACCACTTGAGAGGGATCAAATAATCAATTTTTATTTTTAATTAAAAAAAATTCTAATCATTTAATAATATTAAAAAATTTCTAATTAGACCTCATGTCGTCATTAAGAATTTGTTAAAGGCTTTAATTATTGGGATTTTTCCTATTTTTTAATTTATTTGGCAAAACAGGATCAAAATGACGTCGTTTCTCGTTCGGTCAGTTCACCATAACATATATCCTCGAAGACCTGCTTTTATCTTCGTCGTCGCATCGGGAGTAGTAGACGCCAGCGGAGCTCCGTTAGCCGCCGTCGACCACCCAGGTTCTGTTATATATTTCCCCATTGCCTTGCTTTTCTTCTTCTCCTGTTTTTTCTTGCTGCCCCTCTTTCTTTTTTTTTTGTTGTTTAATTCTAGTCTTCCAGATTCCGTTTCGGATCTCCTCTCACGATTTCTCTATTGAGCTTCCTGGTCTCAAGTTCTGTTGAAACTTGGAACTTTATTTTTTTTAAATTAAAGATTGATTGCTCCCTCTCGATTTCTCTATTTCATATGCAATTGGTTTTCCTTTCCAGGTCGGTTAATAAATGCTTTTGTTGGTTACGACCCCAAGAAGCTGAGATGAGTGTTGCAGAGCCTTCGAAGAAGGGTTCTTCTCTTCCCCGAATTGTTAAGTTGGACAAGGCATTGAAACTGGTAAATGCTTTTTTTTCATTTTTAAATTTCACCGTAACATCCTTATGAACTATAATGATTTGTTATATATTTGTGTTGTATGCTTGTTGATTGATATGTTTTCCATATCTATATTGCATGTTCATTGAAGCTATAATTTAGGCATGAGTAGAATCGCGCATTTCTGACCCTTAAAAGTTAATAATGAGATGGCATGTTCAATCGATCATATGTTTATGTATTTAAAATTTCACTATGTATAGGTAGCGGTTCAGCATCATAATTGTAACTGTAACATATTAGCCTTGAAAATGGACTTATATTGCTTGCTAGTGTACACTACAGTTGTTTTGACAGTCATTGCAAAACCTTGAAGCTTTTGATATTACGGGCTTAAGATTCGCAATGGTTTCCAGGAGTTTTGCTGAATGATAAGCATGGAATTGGTAATGACATTGTTGGTATATGATATTTGGATTCTTATGACTTGTGGGAAAAAGAAATCAAGCAAAAATACATTTCAAATATCTAACATTTTAATAATGTCACAAACTGCGGTCAAACATTTTTGCTTCCTAAGTTCCTTTTTGTGAAGGTTGAGATTTGAGGTTCAGAGGGTTTGATTATGGTCAGATGTTGTGTGAAATATTGTAATTTGCTGGGTAATGCTGGTGATTAATTGTTAATCATTCTAATTGGCAGGCCGAGGTATGGGTAAATAACATGAGCAAAGTTGAAGATGATGAACCAACAGATGCCGGCAAAGAGGGTCGGCCTCCTAGGTCTGTGCTCAGTATGAGTTCCATCTTTAAATTGTTCACCATGTCAACTTTTGCAAGTTTGTATTATAAACGTTCTTTCACCATTATAACTGTTGTTGCAATCTGTATAGGCTTGGCCTTGGTGCAAAAGTTGTCCGCCAATCCAAAGTGGTGCCCTCAGATGACCCTGTTGAACGGAAGTTATATGCTAAGTTGGATGCCAGAAAAAGAAAAGCTGCTGAGGATTCTAGATCATCTCAAAGAGATGTTGAAGATGAAGACGACAACGCGGACGAAGATAGCAGAAGTAGTTCATTTATGAAAAAGGCAGCACCACGTCCTTTGCCCTCAATGATTCTGGGAAATAAGAAGAGGAAATAACGAAACATTTCATAGTTGTTCCTTGCTACCTTTGATGGCTATATAACTTGTTAACTACATTCGGCTTGATGGCTTCCACTGAACGCCTTGCATTTAGAAACTGTATAGGCATTTACTGTAATTTTTTGGGTAAGGTAATGATATTTCATGTAATTTAGGTTATATGCTTCATGAGATTAATATCTAATTGCAGTTTTGCGTCCATTTAACTGATGAGCAATACATTATGTTCGTTTATGTTGCAAATTCCTTAATTTAAATATATGTATGTACATATTTCTTTTCTTCGAAACTAAGCCAAGTTAATCCCTTGTGGCAGCCTTGAGCCCCGCATTGGATAAATTCGTCCGCGTAAGTGATGTGAGTGTGTATAAGCATGTGTCATGATTATAAGCACGTGACTTGTAAATTACATACTTATTTTGTATTTTGTGAATTACAATAAAAAAATTATTTGTAAGCCATTTTAAATGGGTTTTAAGTGTTTATAAAGAGTTTTATATAAATGAATATTAGAATTTTTGTTATATATTTATCTCGTATTTTGCAAATTACAATTAAAAAGTTGCTTTTAAAAACTCCAATCTTCGTTTCAAGCAAGTCTTCAAGTCATTCAGGTTGTTTGGGTATTATTGGCATTTTGTGATTTTTCTCTTCAACTTTTGGTCTAAAAACAAGAACCCGAGCTAAATTGGACTCGCTATTTATTATTTCCGACCTTGTTAAAGCGTTGGGAAAATAGGGCCAAAAAGAGTGCAAAGAGGATTCCCACCAATTTTAAGAAATGCAAAATCATGTTATCAACATATGAAACTCTACAAAATCTACAATTTCACCAGCAATTCGACTCACGCTAGATTAAGTGAAGCACAATGGACAGAAGTATAAAAGTGTTATTCTGTATTTTTTTCAAGCATTCCCAACTAAAATTCTGTTTGCTTATTTGAATATCCACCTTCGCACTATTCTAACCACTAATCAGAGAAGTCAGACATGGCCAAGAGAAACACTGCTTAGGAATCTCCAAAATTCTCTAGCAGTCTTATCAAATTCTTTCCCTTGAAGCATAATGTATAACTTCCCTACGTTCCTTTACCTTCACCAGGGAATTTATCTGTTGGGATGAACAAGTGGTGATCGATTATCCTCTACATGTTGATGCGGATTTAATCTTCCTGCAATTTAGATTGAAGTTGAGAGGATTCACTTTCTAGGCTTTCACTTACACAACTGAATACAGTGTCTTCCATCAGTTCTGCAAAAATAGCATCACCCATCTCAATAATAACTGTTGCAGCATCACCCCGAAGGTCCATCCATGTTTCACTTCTTGCCACGTCTTTTTGAACGATCTGATCCAAAGTATGTGGCCGAGGAAAGGGAAGGAGATGCCAGCACACTCTTTGCCAGACCATAAGAACAACCTTCTTCATATCTGGTTTTGGCCTCATGCTAGGTTTCAGGAATGACGCCCAAGGGAGTATCCCAAAGTAATGCCGACAAACATCCACAAGCACTTCATTGATGCAATCAAATAGGAGTTTCTGATCATGACAAATGTGTTTAGGGAAAAACCCTGCCTCATCAAACAAGGATTGATCCAGTATTTGGTTTGAGGAAAGGTCCTTGATTCTCAGTTGATCTATATTTAAGCCAGAGGAGTGCAGAACTGCTTCAACGTAGTCAAATACCAACTTGCTTTCTTCAGTACAAAGTTTTCCTCCTTCAATTTGATCCAAAGGTGAAGAGTTATGATCTTCAAACTGAATATGTAAGGGCTGCACTGGTACTTTATCTGAAAATCAATAGTGAATCTAACGTTAGGTTAATTTTAATATAACAATGAAGATATGCAACGGAGAAGTTTACGGGCTGATTGGCCATTTTCTTAAAGCAATTGTAAGTTTTGTTTGCCTGCAGGGGAAAAAAGACTTCATGCAACCAAACAATTTTCTAAAATATACTTAGAAGTATTATGAAATGAAATATGATATAGAGTTTTCACTTGGAAACCAGCTTGCTATTTTCTATCTCGTATTAAGATGGAAGTCAATGAGACAATTAGAAATAACATATTGCCACAGTTTTACAGATTGAAAAATAGTGCTTTTTGTGTTTTTGCTAACTTGTTTAAAGAAGTGTTCTAATATTATCCTTGTGGCTCTTGCGTGAACGCATACCAGGTTCAGATATGGTATTCCCAGGGCTGATATCAAATGGTGTCTCAAGAACGGACACAGGGCTCGGTCGCTCAGATTCATCTGAACCACTTTCCATCCCTGCAACTTTCCTTGTGATTGAAGAGTGAGAAGGAGATGATGATGGAGAAGAAAATAGCTGTTGATTTTCTTCTGAGATTTCCTATAGAGTGGAATAAAAGATAGTGAGACAGTCAAAATGGCATCTTGCTGTGATGGAATTGTTCCGCCAAAGAAAAAGACATGAATTTTTTTTCCCCCTTGCTAGGAAGCCTATCATCACTTATCCTTACTACACTTCTGGAACGAGCATAAAATTAACCTTGATTCAAATGAAATTTTGATTCAGCACAAATTCTTGTAACTAGCATAGCAGGAATATATATATATATATATATATTTATTTATATACATAAGTTTTATGCAAAGAAACGTTAAGACGTTACCTGATTCAAACATAGAGAAGGTCTTGAGCCATGAGAAATCTCAGAGTCACATTTTTGGTCCTTTCTTGTTATTAAATCTACAGATTTACAGGGAAAATCCAAATTATTAACCTCCCTAGTAGATCCAACAATATCTGCCCTAACTTTGTGAAGGAACAAATAATATAACATTTTAAAAATAGGCGCAAAGTGAAGTTTTTCATAGCATCCATCTATCACTTAAATATATGTACTTTGAACACCATACCTTCAGGAACTATCTCATTCCTAACAGGATGACAACAGGTTCCTTCCACTTTATCATCATGAGTAAGAATAGCTGGGGGATTTAGATTCATAATGCACGACGGCTTCTCTGGATTGTTTGTTGCTTGATCTGGATGACCAAGAGCAACGGCATGAAGATCCTCATTAGCCTCCTGAATGTTTTCCGTAGTAGAAAATCTTGTCTGTGCAGTCACAAAGCGATGTTCATGCTCCCTTCCAGGGCTTCCAATGGGAGAAAGGTTGTACTCAGGAAGAGCTAGAATTCTCCCCAGGGTTTCTGGGATCTGCCGACTTGAAAAATCCATGTTTTCATCTCCGTTACCCAGAATCTCATGCAGATGTTTCTTGGCCTCAGTGTACAAGTTGGAATCCTTTTGCTTGAGACACCTGTCATTTTTCAGTTCCGTGGTCACCTCAGTGTCTCTCAATTTACCAGCCTTGTCTCCTTTCTTAGCATCAGATGTGGGTCTTGCTATTTTCTCAATGAAGAAATGGTCCTTATTGGGAGATTTCATTCCATTGTTGTCTTTTCCAAAGACTTTGCTGCCTTGTTCCATATTTTGACACTCAATAGAGTGTTTTTGGGAGATCCCTCTAGGGTATCCATGCCTCTCCTTTCCCATAGCATGTTTCAATTTCCTTTTTATCTCTGCGAGAGAAAAATGTGAACTAACTCTAACATGGTGACCTTTGGGATCGTTTATATCATGAGAATCTAAGGATGAGGCAAGACTGTTGTCAGTTTCTGAATATGGCAGGTCCATGTGACTGGGTTTGAAGATAACAATTCTCTTGGAAGACCCAGTGTTGTCATTTCCTTTTGCTGGGCTTTTTTCTTGAGGCATTACCTTTTTCCAAAAAACGTTACGCTGCTTGTTGTTGACAATCTCTGTGGTTTGTCTCTGATTGCTAGGTTCTTGTTTGGACATGTTGAAGCCAGTAATGGGTTGTATTCTTTGAAATCTGTCCCCTGAGCATTCCCCAGCTCTTGAACATGTTTCCTTAAAAGTGAGTTTGGATCTTGTAAAAGCCTAAGAAATAATTCCTTATCTGAACTTATAACCTGAAGTACTTGCATGAGTTCCTGTGAGCAAACGAGTTTTTCATCTTCTGGCAGATTTTTTTCATCATATATGATCCGGTTAACAAAATCATAGATTGCGTCTTTGGCATTGTTTTCGGCCGTAACATTCTCATTCGGTTGAGCAAGAACTTCGCCATCATGGTCACCCACCACAGAACAAGCATCTTTAAAACGAGAAAAACCATCCATTATATTGTCCAAATCAAGACTACTTTTGGACTGATGCCTTGAATGCTGATTATGTGAGAGCTCTGATTCAAAAGCTGCATCAGACTTCAAACTCTCTGCATCCATATCATGGCTTTTCTTGCGAGATTTCTTTTTTCTCTTGGAATCTGTCTTCAGGGGACTTGGAAGCCTTAATCTGGATTCTTTTGATTCTGCTTCAACACTACGTATATTCTTCTTCATATCCTGGTTAATCAACATCTCTTCTTCTATGAGTTTCTTCACGCAAGGCTTAACAGCATCAGTTGTAACCGTTGTTCTCTTGCTCTCTCTACCATCCTGACAGATTCATGATTCGTAATGTCAATGAATATATAGACATCCTGTAACCAAATTACTTAATATTTTATTAATTTCCTAGAAAATTTTCAATTTTCTGTGAGTTTCAGGTTTGCATAAGAATATGGATGTAAAGACTTACAAAGTCGCTCTCACAATCTTCATCCAAATTGCTTAACATCTCAAACTTATTCTTCGAATGCACAATACCTGTGTAGTAAGGAAATAATGAGGTTCAACAATTATTTCAACTCCTTTTCATGAGTTTAAAGAGGATGTACCAAAAATTATTCACCAACCATGCTTCAATTTTAAAGAGTATTCTCCACGAAGCAGTTCACTTAAAATAAATTGGAATACAGAGACTAGAAACAAAATTGCTTCTAAAGGCGAATGTGACTCTAGAAAACTTGTGAAATATAAGACAAGGTCTGTCAAATCGTTTATCCAGCCCAAATTATCCACCATCTTATATATACAAGTCTTGCTTGCTATATATAATATATTCTTGGCGGAATAATTCTCAGGTAATTTAGAATATCTGTCCGTTTTGGAACACAAACACATAAATTAAGTACAGTTCTCACTTTTCTCGCCAACAGCATGCTTGCTGCTGTACCGAGCATCCGTAATCAACTTCTGAGCCGGGCGACCATGGCGGAAATCAAATATACTAATCAAGCCCCACATGCATCCCGAATGATCCCTCTTATTCCTCTTAGGACGTTTTTGAGACCTCTTTCCCATTTTGGTCTCGAACACAACTTTCTTCTTTATCACTTGGACCCTGCTCTTGCAAAACCTGTTTGATTGACAAAATCATGAAGTAAATACACATGACTGATCTGTCTAACGCCCTAAAACTATAGGACTGTGGAAAACTGCCATATTGTCCGTGAAGGGGAGGAAGAAGAAGAAGAAGACACTCGTATGGACGCAGACAAGGTAAGTTCGGTGCATAAACATGTTTTTTAAATTCATCAATTGATTGCTCAGAAACATTATGATAATTTTCAAACTCGATCACCCGGCTGACGGGGAACAAAGATATGGATTTGCACACAAAATGGTTGTAGCTGGAACTAGAAGTAGAAACTGATTACCAATTTTAGGCATTAGATTTGATGAGAACGGAAAAATCATATGAAAGTTGAAAAATAGAAATATGAAATGGGAACCTTTGACTCAACAGTCAACATGGTAAAGAAGTAAAAGACGTATGCTGATGAATCTGCTAAGAAATCACCTTGTTGTAGCTTCCTTTGGAATTGAAACTGTCAGCAATCAACCCTATTCCATCTGAAGATAAGCCCGGGCAAGATCACAACATCGTCTTCAAAGCTTAATTTGTTCATAAAAATGATTAGCACTCAAGAATTCTGATCAACCAACCAAAACAAGGTTCGATAATTACATCGAAAGCTCCTATCATATACGATTCCCACAATCGGCAATCCAAAGCAGATTTTCTTCTGTGCAACCTTCTCGATGACCGATGAATGGGGCATTCAACTTCTTCAACTACTGAACAAACAGGGGATAGAGCAGCGGAAAACTCCAACTATTGCATCATCCTCAGAAATTCTAACACATACGGCCAAAAAACATCATTTTAATCCTTGACATTAGCTCTCTCCTGCTTGAAACTTAAAAACCCGGGTTGAAATATGCCTTGAGAAGTACCTCATGACAACACATTCTTCCAGAACAGCAAATTCAGTACCATACAAGTAAGTTTATCCCCTAAAAGAAAAAGACTAAGACTTTAGCTTTTGGGTATCTTTTGACAGCCAAAAAGAGATGGAAATGCTCATCTAGCACCGACCCCTGATTTCTTTACGCAAGATTTTGATACGGGTAGCCATTGAAGACTCATAAAACCAAAGCAAAAAGAAGAAAGGAGTATACATGACGAGAAAGATAGAGAGAGAATTGGCGATGGTGAGAAAGAGGGAGGCATTAGAATGTCGTTGTGGGTGACAGACAGTAGAAGAAGAAGAATACGTGACAGTTGGGGAACGATGGATTGGTGGGCCCATCATGCGCATACGAAAAAGTTTGAGGTGTCACCATTTTCTGTTTTTGACGTTTTTGCAATTTCCTTTCATTTCATTCATACGTGCTCCACCATCGGAGAAGTCACCAGTCTCCCCCACCACAAAACATCGTCCCTGCTATTAGTGGGGGAATTGTACCCAACCCATTTCAAAGAATAGGCAGGAAAATTTGATGGTTCTGAATTTTTTTAAAATATAGTTTTAATTTTAAAAAGTCATTAAAAATGTAAAATTACACCATTTTATGATTCTAAAATACCAGAATGTCTACTACTTCAACAATCTTTTGGTATGTCAGGGATCCGAACAATATTATTGTACATATTACATATCCGTGTCAAAAATGAATGTCAATATATTTATATTTATATATTAATAATAATTGGTGAATAGCCCTCCGGTTGAATAATTAGATATATTTTCATGCATATTACATGAAATTTGAGGTGAATACATGGCTGAGAGCTGTAATGATGATATACTTGAGAAGTTATTTTATTCCTATAATTTATTTTATTTTTATAAATAAAATAAAAGTATTAAATTAAAAGGAATAACTTTTTTTGCCAACTAGAAGGAATAAAATTTAAAATCTAAGATATATTAATTCATTTTTTTGGATTACATTGTACAGTATATGAGCTAAAATACATCATGCGTATCCATACCAAATTTAAAATAAATATTATAACTTACCATGTGTGAATAATTAATATGATTTTTATAAGGAAAAATATTGTGATTTTTTTTCATATTTTATATTGATGATGATGATTTGGAAGAAATGCCTTTTTTTAAATTAAAAAAAAAGTCATGCCTATACAAGATAATACCTTTTGACCCTCATTCGTTTTTTTCACTTGAACGAAAGAGAGAGGATAGAGACAAGGACGCCAATTTTGATGAAAAATACATTATTTAATAAAATCATAATATACAGACTTGTAAGTATATCGTAACGGAATAAATTGTACAATTTTTTTGCGATCAAATAAACTGTATAATGTTAAACTTAAGGAAACCTTGTTATTTTTATAACTTAATTGTCAATAATTTTAATAAAAGTATTATATTTGTACGCACGCGTGGGGTGTATATGCAATTTTAATGTGGCCTTGTCACGATTTTTGACTTATATTACCGACTTTTATAATGGAGATAAGACCTGGTATTATAATTAGTGTAAATTGATGCAAATATTATATATATTTTTTTAATCAACAACGAACTAAAACATATAAATATGGTCCTTAGTGATAAATGGTAAGTCAACCATATTAATACTATTCGTGATAGGCGAATTAATAGAAATTTAATGATTAATGAGAGTCTAAACACATTTTTTGGGTTTTCTTAAACATGAAATTAATAGGTGTGTGAATCATGAGAACTTCAATTTCATATCATCAATCATCAATTAACAACATATCTATGCTATGTATACAAGCATATACTACTTCCGATTTTATTTATAAAATCTCGTTTGTAGACTACAAACAAGATCTTATAATTAGGATCGGAGATAGTAGTTTGAAATGTCTGTATTCTATTCTATTAATCCAAAATATTGGGGAAAAAATAAATTTAAAAAATGAACATAAGTAGACATCAGGTGAGATTATATATGCCAAAAATGTATTTTTCTACCATAAAAAACTAAAGTTAACACAGCTTAGAAAGGGAGGGAGATCATCTGGGATACTCAACAATAAAAATGAAATAAAATATGAATATTGCTTAATATTCAAACCATGTTGGCATAATTGAAAAAAAAAATAAGGGAAAAGAGGTAAGTGGAGTTTAGTGTAAATCAATATACCATAATTAAAGTTTAGACCCAATTAACTTTGTGAGGTGGGCAGTATTATTATGATGTGGGTGGTAATGTAATGAGTGGGATTTTGAATTTTCATTATTGCCGCCTTCATATTTTGAAGCAATTTCATTATCTCTTTTTTAATTTTAAAGATCAAAGAAAAGGTGAAAAGAAAAAAGAAAAAAAAAAGTTTGATGCTGTGATTTTCTTGTATGGACCATATTCATTATGCCTGGTCCTTTTTCTTTTGAAAGGATAAAATATAAAGGGTTTTCCACTTTTCCTTTGTGTTTCCCTCCTCAAATTCTTTGGGGAAAAAATCCCTCGATGAACATGAGAATTGATGACTGATGTTGAGGTAAAAGCTAATTATTATGATACGATTTATGTTCAGATTAATCATTTAAAAAAAATATTCAACTTAATACAAATTTATTTGAGTGATATATTAAAAAGCCAATTTTAAATTGTTCATAGAAGGGCCCAAGAAGGGACTGTAATCTTCTGCTGTTTTTCATCAATATCTTTTTATATTTATTTCTCTTGCTATTTTGATCTCTACATCTAAAAAAGAATTTGGGAATACCTTAGATCCTCTTTAGTATGAAATATCATAAATGAAATGTAAGAATTATAATTGGGATTGAGAAAATTCAGCAAAAGAATATTAAATATAAGTGATTGTTGTTACTTTAAATTAGGAAACTCATATAGATGAAAATAAGAAATAGCATGGAGAGGTGGTATTTTGGTATTTCCCAATTTCTATTTGTGTAGGTTTGTTTAATTTCATGTAATAACTAATCTCGCATACTAAATATTTTTTTAGTAAGCTGTCTTTATTCCTATCACAATTATCATCTCTCATTTTTAATGCTACGTATTTGGAGGCCTTAATACAAACGAGATATAAGTTAACTTATTTTTTCTTGACAAAGGATTTGATAGTCAAATATATGCACAGCAACAAATCAAAACACGCTTTGAAAAATACAAATACAAAACGAAAACTCAACAAGAGAACAAGAATATATCACGAACTTTAATGTCAAGTTCAAGCAATCTCTTCATAAAAATGGCATACGTATACAACAAACTTAAGGAACTAAAAAAATTATTATAATTATTAGTTGGCGGAAAAATAATTTATTGTAGTTGTGAAAGTCAAGTTAGCAATTATAAAAACAAACTATGCATACAAAAATCTAAATTTTGCAGCCCATCCAATGCACTGGGACACCAATTTTCTGTTTAGTTGGTGGATATGGGAAGTGAAAGAAAACATTTTAATGAGTTTAACTTAAAAAATAAATAAATGGGATTATAAAACTTTAATAGAAGAGGATGTAAGAAGAACGGTAAGGAAAATTAATGAAAACTCTTAACATCATTTTTTTTATTTTTTAAATTAAAATCATTAAAAAAAATTCTATATTTCTCTCTATTTTTCTTGTAATAAACATGTCATAATAACTACCCATAAAAGTTAACGCTGAGTAAATATTAGTTGGATAATTTTACTCAAAGGCAGGTGGGTGGAACTGGAAGGTGCATGAAATAGAATGGTATAAGTAAATACAAATATATAATTATAACAAGCTAGACTATAATACCCTCTTAAAGGTTAATGAATACTGATTTTCAATTTTGGAGCGATTATATTCATCATTTTCTACCGACAAATACGAAAGGTGTGGGGCACACACTTCTAGAACGTTTTCCAATGCTAATATATAAATAAAAATAAAGAAGAAAAATGTGTGCCTGTGCGTGTGTGTGTGTGTGTGAGGACCATTTGGACCTTAAAGAACAGTGAATTGGGCCCCCCCGGCGTCAAAGCATGTGGGCCCACCCATATGGGCCCCGCGTCGATGCCGATTTGTTGTCCAATCCTAGGACGTGGTCCACTGCAGGACAAAAGTTGTCCTTTTTTCCCTGCGTTCTATTTATTTTTCATGCTGAATAAATCAGAGAACCTCGAATTGTTAGCTAACTTACATATTTCTTAACCGAAAGAATTCACTTGTCAGTAGAAAGATTTGGATAAAGTCTTATTATATGTATATGATATTCCTTTTTGAAGGGAATTGGTACCCATTTGCCATTACAATTAAAATTTTTCTCATATATTTATTTCATGTTCTGTAAAATCATAATTGAAAAATTATTTATAAGTCATTTCAAATGAGCCATAATTCCTTTTATACTCATTATAAGCACTATTTAATAAATTTGAACAGATTAAAAAAATTAAACAAATTATTTAATTTTAACAAGTATCACCTAAGTTTCCTAAAATATATTTGTAATATTATATTATATATCAATTTATATGCTCAATAAATCAGGTTGAAAAAATAATAAATATAAAATGGACTAAGATGCTTTAATTCAAACCACTTTTTTAATAAGTTCTTATATTCTGAATCAGAGGCGTTTTCTTTTCGGTTGGCAAGAACTAATTTCTCTCTTCTTTTTTTTTTAACTAGCGATGGAGATTGCTTTGATGAGAGTATATATGGATTAAAATATATGGAGTGGGTAGTATTATTTTGTTGGCTTGTAATTGTACTTGTGTGCGTGTGGTAGGGAATACATATTATATATATTTGTCAGAACCTAGAAGTAAATAATAATAATAAGAGTGCCAAGAAGGAATAAATTATAGAGTGATACATATTTTGTTTTGTTGTAGGCGTGGCAGTTACATATTTTATGCTGCTTCTTGTTTTCAGCAACAATGTCTTTCATTTGGGACCACTCCTATCAATCATAAATATGCAGAGTTTGACCTTTCAGTCTTAATTGATTTTAGTTTTAGTTTCTCCGATATATTTATGAAAAAAAAAACATATTTGCTTTGAGTTAAACTTGGATATGATCCATCACCAGTAACATGTGTGATTTATAAGATAACGAATATATAATAAATGTCAACAAAACACATGTATATAAAAAGGAAAATTAATATGAAGTTCCAAACAAGAAATGTGATTACTAAAAATGTCATAATAACAATAGAACAGCATGTAATAACAAGTTTCAATATAATAAATGACAACTATTTATTTATTATCAGGACTCATTGATAATATTTTTTTTTGAAGCCTCGTTATGATTCTTCTTAAATAAAAAGTGGAGTGAAAATATGTAATTATTTGGTGGTGCAACCATATTCGAGCCTAATCTCAAAAATTTAGAATTAGTTAGAGTTTTTATTTTGATCTTAAATGTAATATCTTAATTAATTTTTATCTTCTAAATTTACAAATTTTTTAAATTAGTCTTATTAATTGTGTGTACAAAAGGGGATTTTAATCAAGGAGACAATAATTAAATAAGATATTGGAAAAGTGGTAAAAAAAACTGCAGAAATAGAAAAATTACACACAGGAATCGGTTTATAAAAATTGTAGTCAAAACTTATACTATTATCATCAAAACACATACTAATGTTATCACAAGTCTTCATTTACAGTTTTTCTATTTTGACAGTTTTTTTTTTCAATTTTTGATAAGATATTTTTAAAAAAATAATATATATTTAATATAAATAATTAACTTTAAAAAAAAAGTAACAAGTTGGAAATTGAAACGGGACTCGTGGTCAGCCTTTTCCATTAAATTTAATAGCTTTTTGAAGATATAAATTAATATCTTAAATCGCTGGTAAAAAAAAAAAAATCTTAAATCAAAGAAGGGTTCAAATTGTGACGCGAGATAATGTCACATCAATATTCAATAGGTCGGGTGGGCAAGATGGGGCAAAGATAAAACGATGATATGTCCCTCCGGGGACATCCGATAAAACGGTGATATGATGGCCTAACCAATGCCTAAAGGCCATGGCCTCATAATATATCACAAATTCAATGAGGTCTTTTGTTCTTCTTTGACAAAGTCCATCTGTGCCCTCCTTGCCCCGTCTCCATCCCTTTTTCAGACTTTATCCACACAAATCATGACATTTTTTCAATTGCGCTTTGTAATAATTACATTAATTTAGTACTAGGATATTGCACCGTATTAAAGGAAGAACTTATCAAATTTATAAACTACTCCCTCTATCCTGGATGTTCCTGATTTGATGTGAGAATTAGTGTTAATAATATATATATAAGACGTTATTTTTTTAAATTAATCTTATTGATATTCTCTGAACAATAATTAAATAGAAGAGAGAGAAAATGAATTAAAAAACATAATTAAAATATTTTAGGAAAAAATATATCATATTAGTTAATTTAATTAATATTATTATTAATTATATTTTATATTAAAAAAGTTAGACGAGTGTATTTTACTTTTAAGACTTCTCGACAGGGAACATATGACAATGATTCGTCGCTCAAAACTGCAGACTACGACACTTTACTTGCAATGCGTTTCAATTTGAGCCTCATAACAGATACTCCCATCATATAATAAACTGCCTGGGAAATGATTATTAAAAAATAGTGCCTTTAGAAGTTGGATAATTAACTTGTAAATATTAAAAAAATAATTATATTGGTTATTTATAATAAATGAGTATTATATTTTATAAAATATCATTACTGATAATATGTATTAGAATTAAAAATCTCTTACGGGAATATAAATATAAAAGGCAAAGTGAATTAGGATAATATTTTTATGAATAAATTAAATCTTTAACTAATTTTTATACTTAGGATAAGAGATAGTATTGAATACATCTTATTTTATATTAAAATTTATTTTCTAACGATACCAAAGCAGGGTATATAAAGAACAAATACATCTCATCATCAAACGGAAAAAGCAAGAAACCGAGAATAAGTAAAAATAAATAAATGAAGCATACCGTTCCAGCAACTAATCGTTCATTATAATTTATTTTTTTTTTGTGAAAAAAGTGAGAGAATCTTTTTTTATTCAATGTTACTTTATCCGATTGGACTTTGCATCCTATGCCATTCCAATCCCACCTTCCAAGCACTTTGATAAAGACACTGCCCCTGCCTTTCCAAAATTAATACACAAAAAGCCCACTCTTTCGTGATTAGTCTTTCTTTTATTAAACAAATTTCCCCGTTACTCTCCTTTGCAAAAATAATCACTCCGAACCAAATTAAAATTTTAATTTTTTTAATGTTTTAAGTATATTTTATGGTCAAATTATATTTTCTCTTTTGGATTCATTGAAATTAATTACGCAGATTATTGGTTTATTTATTGAAACTACAAGTTTGAAAAACTTAAATGCTTTTATTAAAAATAAATCTTATTATCAAGATATTATTGCCTTTTCAATTAGAATATTAAGGGTTTATGTGGGTGGAAAGCAAATTATAATTTTAAAAATAATTTTACAGTATATGAAATAAGTATATGAGAAGAGTTCTATTTAAATTTGAGTGAAATCACTTTAATTTTGGTGTATCTCAAACACACTCTAAATAAAATATATTTTGATATTGTAATATAAAATTAAGTGAAGTAAAACATATAAATTATTATTATTTATTCACATGAGTTTTGTATATATAACATATTTTGTCTTGCCAATAAAAAGAGGCTGGATCAGATTCAGATCAATGGCAATAAAATCTGAAGAAAATTTAGAATTCACTTTAAATTATTTTATAGTTTCTAAAGAACAATGATTAGGTTATCAGGATTAAAGGATACTGTACATGATACTGGTGATCAGGCTTTAGGTGGATTATTTTCTCTCTCTTTTCTTTAAAAATAATTTAATATTCGGCCGACGCTCTTGTTTTGTCTTCTTTTCTTGTTCTTGATGCTTCACCGAAGCGCCTTCGTCGTCAGCCTTTAAAAAAAAAAAAAATATTTCGGTATTTCCTGTCTTTAGTCTTTTGATTTGCGGAACCAAACCAACTATTGCCAATGATTCTAATAGTACCTCTTAAAGTACAAAATCAATTAAAATAAATTAAGGGAGTGTTTGGAATTTTATAAAAATATTTTTAAAAAATATTTTTTCACCAATCAAGATAAACTACTCTTTATGTTTACTTCATGTGCTGTAAAATCATTTTAAAATTATAGTTTTATTTCTATTCAAATATCTCCAAGATCAAATATGTACTTAATTTTTAAAGAAGGTTTTAAACACATATTTTTCTTAAAAAATGAAGTTTATAGAAAAATGACAAAAATGCAAATTTTAAAATGATAAATGGATAACTGTAATGTATTTTAATCTATTAAAATTATTATCAAAAAGACCTATTTGTCTTTTTTAAATTCAATAGTTAAAAAAATTTAAGCATGAAAAGTACAAAATTTTTTTTCTGGGCTTTCATTATTTCCTTTATAAGCACGTATTTCGTCGTACCTTAGTTTCTGAAAGGCACAATTTTTTTTTTTCCCTTAAGAGCCAAGAAATTGATCAATTATTCCATATGAACGCAAGCTGTGTTGAGTTTATATGAACAAGATTTTGTCATAAAAATTGAATTGAAAAATCTGTAGTTTACAAAGTCTTATGAGCTTATCTGTCAAATCAACTTCTTCAATGATGGACATAATCTTTTTTCCACGGACAAGAAAGGGAAAAAAATGTAGAGACGAAGAATTTTTTTTAAAAAAAGAAATATTCGTGACGATGTTGTGGTCAACTGTGGGCTTTGCTAAGCCCATAGTATATTTGGGCCCTTGTTTATTGACTCCACAGACCCAATCTACCCAAATTAGGCGGTCTTTACTTTCTCCAATCTCCATCATCACATTAGATAATGATAGTGTTATCATCAACAATGCTTTCCTCAGGCTGTCAAAATTGATCATTGCACCTGGAAAATTTCACACCGGCATGGTTTATAAAAATAAATACATAAATATTTTCAAAAGATTATGTCATGCCAAATAAAATATATTTTTCTAAGATGAGCTTTATATTTTCTATTATTTGAAATTGACTAAGGCGGTTGAAAGAATAATATAGATATTGTTCATTTGTAGTGCAATTTTTTTTCCAACCAAAATGTAGTGAGGGTTTGAAAAAAAGGGGGAAAAAACATTGGGTGACTGAACTGTCAAATTAGTCATTTCGCTCTTTATTTTATGTTGTTGTATATCCTTCTTCCAAGCGTGGCCTGACCTAACAAAAAAGCAAGTTACAAGGGGGCATTGGTTGTCTTCCTATTCCTCACTCTTTTATGTGGTATCTCCGATATTAATTATAAGATTTCATTTATAATCTACAAATGAGATCTTATAATTAGTATCAGGATAAATATAATATAATATAATAAAAAATGAAAAAAATCAAATAAAGAGACTCAAATTTTAAGGGGAATTATGGTTTTTTCATTAAAATAAATATAAAAAATAATTTAATTTAGCATGTCTAATATCATACTCATAATAATTATTACATTATATTATTCAAAAATAGTTAAGTAGATACTGTTCTGGTACTTAATGTGGGCTCATTTGGAGAGATGATATTGGTCATATATACAAGATCTATTTCATATGTTTATCAATTTTTTTCTAAATTAATATTATTGGTATTTCTCAATAATAATCAAGTAGGAGAGGAAAAAAGGGAATTAATAAAAATGCTTAGAGTATTTTAGAGAGAACATGTCATATTATCTAATTTAACTAACGTTCTTAATTTATTTAAATTCGCTAATTAGGTTCTACATTAAGTATCTGATGAGTATTATGTTTTGAACTAGGGGTAATAAATAAAGATGAGTATGGAGGATAAAATGGATTGAAATATTATATTTTCAAACTTAACGCCCAACTAATTCTTATATAATTACTTAAGGCAATATTTAAAATACAGCCGCATATACGGCAAGTGGCAGGAAAACTACTCTTGAATAGTGGCGCTCCCTGGCGAAATCTATTATTGCATTGTTAATCCATAATCATTGACCCTTCGCCTCAATAAAACTCTACTTTTTTAATTTAAAAATGGAAAAATTGTTGGCCACTAACCACAGCAAATAAACCCAAATACCCAATTAATACACTAATACACGCACATTGTTTTTGTCCTTCTTCCCTTCCAACCATGACCTGACAAAACAAGCAATTTACAGGATGGCATTGATTGTCTTCCGGCTTTTTTACCAATATACGATAAACAGTAAAACAATATATCAAAATGCTGTACTTTTGAAACTATTTATCAATATACTGCACTTAAAATCGTTTTTGGCAAAAGCGGTTTTAAAATTACACACAAATCGTTCTTGGCGTGAACGATTTCAGAAATCGTTCACACCAAGAACGATTTTACTTTTTCCTGTTCATTCTTTCACATATAAATCTCTGTTAATTTTACATGCAAAAATAAGAATCCTTGACAATGCTCCCATGAGGCTACAACGTCTATATTGGATTAAAATTGAAAATCCTAATTTTTTTAATTTTTTAAATAGAGCTTGATGAAATTTTCTGTCATTTCCTCTTCTTTTTATTTTTCTTACACCAAACAATATGTAACAAAAAAAATTATGCTTTGATTGTAAATTTTTAATTGTAGCAATTAAGTTGTAGGACTAAATTATTATTATTATTATTATTTTGGTCACGGGCATAAAAGTTTCATGCCTAATACTTGATGTCTCGTCAATCGAACAAATGTCACACAACTGGCTTTTTTACCAAAATACTACAAAGAGTAAAATTATATACTAATAGGTTGCACTTTTAAAAGTATTTACTAATATGCTACACTTAAAATTGTTCTTCAGGGAAATAATTTTTAAAGTCATTTATCTGCTGAACGACTTCTTCATTTAACAAATGTTTACGCCAAGAACGATTTCTAAAATTGTTCACGCCAAGAACGACTTGTGTGTAATTTGAAAGTCGTTCTTACCAAGAACGATTTTAAGTGCAGATAAATGCCACACAAGCTTTCATGCACATCAAGGATAGATTATGAAGAAATTGTTCAGCAGATAAATGACTTTAAAAATTATTCACCTGAAGAACGATTTTAAATGTAGCATATTAGTAAATACTTTTAAAAGTACAGCATATTAGTATATAATTTTACTTTTTGTAGTATTTTGGTAAAAAAGCCTATCGTGTGGCATTTGTTCGGTTTAACGAGAAATCAAGTATTAAGCATGGACCTTTTATGCCTGTGACCAAAATAATAATAATAATAATTTAGTCCTGCAGCTTAATTGCTACAATTAAAAATTTACAATAAAAGCATTTTTTTGTTACATATTATTTGGTATGAGAAAAATAAAAAAAAAGGAAATGACAAAAAATTGCATCAAGCTCTATTTAAAAAATTAAAAAAATTGGGATTTTCAAATTTTAATCCAATATAAACGTTGTAGCCTGGAGCATTATCAAGGATTCTTATTTTTGCATGTAAAATTGGCAGAGATTCGTATGTGAGAGTGAACAGGAAAAAGTAAAATCGTTCTTGGCGTGAACAATTTCTAAAATCGTTCACCCCAAGGACGACTTGTGCGTAATTTTAAAATCGTTCTTGCAGAAATTGTTCACGCCAAGAACGACTTGTATGTAATTTTAAAATCGTTATTGTCAAGAACGATTTTAAGTGTAACATATTAGTAAATAGTTTTAAAAGTATAGTATTTTAGAATATAATTTTATTATTTATCGTATATCGGTAAAAAACCCGAATAATATTATATCTTTCGAGTGAAGCGAAAAGAATAAATTAAAAAAAGTGAATGGACAAAAAGTATTCAACGGAATGAATGAACAAAAAGTGGGGGGGGGGACACACAAAGGAGGCCCACGAAAGGATTAAAGTGGGCCAGACATGCATACTAATGATATGAAAAAAATCTTATTAAAAGAGGCAAGATCTGCTTTTAAGAATTACCCAGTCCAACTTTTATAATAGGAAATGTCATTAATAATCTCTAAATTTTTTGTTTATTTATATTTAAAATCGCTCACAACTTTAACTCAGTCCTTTGTGAATATAAATACCACTTTTAATTTTTAGTTTTTAGGGTTAATTAATCCGCAAGTCCTTATAGTTTCAACAAATTTTGAATCAGGTCCCTATAGTTTTTTTCTTTTTATCAGGTCCTTATACTTTTACCTTTTTTTAATTAGATCCTTGTATTTATTTTTCTTTTAATTAAGTCCTTATAATTTCACTAAATTTTTAATCAGGTCCATGCAGTTTTAATTTTTATTTATTAATTAAATATAAGCTTAATTAAATAGATTAATACTGAAATATAAAATATTAATAATTAAATTAAATTAATAACTATGTAATAAAAAAAGTAATAGAATTAATTAATTCAGGAAATTTTTTTAGAACAATTAATTTTTTTGCTGAAAAAATTAAAATCATTATAATAATTCAATATCTTTATAATATTATTGTTTATAAACTAATATTAAATAATATATACTATTTTATGTTTATATAATAGTACTATTAGAATTTATAAAATAAAAAATAAAAAATTCAGGGACTTAATTAAAAATAAGGTGAACTTATAAGGACTTGATAAAAAGAAAAATAAATAGAAGGACCTAATTAAAAACAGGTGAAAGTATAAGGATCTGATAAAAAAAAAACTATAAGGACTTGATTCAAAATTAATTAAAACTATAAGGAGCTATGGATTAATTATCCCTAATTTTTAATATAACATATAATTAACCAATTTGGAGAGATTAAAAAATTTGAAAAATTATTTAATTATAATATATATTACACGATATTTCTGAAATATTATAACTTAAAAAATTAATTTGGAGAAAATAATAAATATGAATATTTTAAAATATTTTTTAGTTTTTTTAATTTGTTTAAATTAATCAATTGTGTTTTATATTAAAAGCCATGATAGTATAACTAATATTATTTTGAAAAAAAAATTACTTATAATTGTTGCCGGAACGTTACGCGTTCCCGCTTTGCACTTTCCCCAAGACCTCAGCCATACTCTTGTTTAAACGCAAAAATCAATTTAATTTTGTATACAAAACCCTATACCAAAATAATTACCTATACGATTATAAGATGAAAGGAATTATAAGATTATGTATTGGTTGGAAGGCAAATGTATATTGGGGATGAAGTATCCCATAAAAATTGATAGAAGCACGGTGGGTGACTTCGAGGATGACGAGGGAACAGCATAATTATAGAAATCAATAAGGATGCATTTGCCATGCTTAATGAATCACACGGTTGGAAATAAAGTTAGTGATGTGTTGTTTTGTCGGTTTATTAGGTTGTGGAGGTTGGGGATTGGATTTAATTAGGTGGTGTCCTCATATTTTGTTGGGAGTGAGTTTATTAGGTTCTCATTATATTAATATGGTCTCGGATATCCCATGCTGGGAGCTTAGGTCTCGTTTGATAGGAAAGATTAAAAATTAGAGATTGAGACTGAAAAAATCCATTAAAAAAATGTTTAACATAAAATATTACTTGTTATATGGGATTAGTCAAACCCATACATGTGGGTTGGGGAATACTATAGAAGAAAGTGGTATTTCCCAATCTGACTTTTATGGGTTTGTCTAAACCCATGTAACAAGCGATTATTCATACTCAATACTCCCTCCGTTCCTTATTATAAGAGACAAATAACCGAAGTACGTTGATAAAAAAAACAGTTAAAATTAGTTGAGAACAATTAATGTGTAAAAAGTATAATTTTTTTTCCAAAAATGCCCTCATTAATAAGGAGAGAGAGCATGAGAGATAACAATTAATTTATTAAAAGAAAAAGAAGTGGGAGGGAGAGAGAGTGTGAGTTGGAGATAATAAATATAGGTAAAATAGTAAATCAACACAAAAAAGTAGAGACAATTTGTAAGTATCTCTTATATATAGGAACATGTCATAAGCATCAAATGTCTCTTATAATAAGGAACGGAGGGAGTACTATTTTAATAATTTTTTTCAATTGTAATCCTAATTTATATCCCTCATTTTTAATGTTTTGTACTAAATAGGATCTTAGTTTATGCAATATTCATTTGGGGGGCAGTAAGGTAAGTAACTGGTTAACTCAAATCAAGACTTTGCGTTCAGAATGCTTCTCCTCTCTCTTATCACTTATGGATCGTTTTTAATAAGATGAAATTCGATGGTGTGATTTTATCCTCTTATTATTAGGTTCGCGTGGCCCCCATGCAAACACGTTGCCGGACACGTGCTTCTCGCAGAAGGTTGTCCTGCCGAGTAATCGTTATTATTATTATTTCTTCAAATGGGCAAGAACGGATTAAAACAAAATTAAAATGAGATTAGTGTTAAAAAAATAGATGCAGCCAAGGGTGGATAGGTTGTAAAATGGTTTAGGGTGTGTTTGGATGAAATCAAACCGTGGTTTGGAAAAGTGATTCTGGAGAATAGATTCTGGGAAAAATAGATTCTGTGAAGAATAGATTTTGTAAAAAAGTGATTATGAGAAGTGAGAGTGTTTGGATAGTTGTTATCAGAAGCACTTTTTATATATACAAATTACTAAAAAAAAGACATAAGTTAATATGATAATTACAGAAAAAAAAGATTTTATGATATATTTTAATTTGAATGAATAAAATTGTTAATAATATGTTTTTTACCAACATAATTAATAATACATAAGATAATATAATTAATAAATAATTAATGTGCATATATATTTATAAAATATAAGATTAAATATATTTATAAAAAAATATGTTTATAAAAAAATAACAAGATACATATCATATAGGCCCTCACACTCTCCCTTTTTTCTCCAAAAGCAAAAAAAATTTGCTTTTTCCAAAACCATGGTTTTGGAGTCAAAACCATGGTTTTGGTTTTTGGAGGGGGTGTTTGGGTAGATTATTCCCCAAACCATGGTTTGGATCCCCAAATCATGGTTTGGGGTGTAACCCAAACACACCCTTAATCAAACGTCTCACTATCAAAATGACAAAGGTAAGGAGCTGGCCTAGCCCCCACATCTGCTACCTTTTGTAATCCCAAACTAAAAGAGTTGTTATTATCATCTCAGGTTGTTCTCTTATTTTATTTAGGCACCTTACCACAAATGGATGAAGTTGTATTAATTTGATTGGAAGTTTTGAGTTCAGTACTAAGAATGTTAGTGGTATTAATAGATATTTAGTAGCACAAGATGTTAACCTCTTGGTAATAAGTTATACAGGGCAGGTGGATCAATTCGAATTAGAAAATTAAGTTTTAAAGTAAAATATTCTAATATCTCCTTTATATTTTTATCTTAATTATATAATTAAGCTCTTCTTTATTTGAAATATATATATCCAAATCTAAATTTTATTCTGTTAAAAAATTCTAAAAAAAATATATTTTAAAAAATTAAGATCCATGTTAGATAAATTTTACTTGCTAATATACAATTCATCTTAACATTTTTCTCATCTTAGGACAGAAACTCAAATAATTTGGTTAATATAGACATAAAAATTTTTGATTAAAAATTTAATTAGTTTTTAGTAAAGTATTTGATTAAATTGTTTACAAATGTTTGTGGTAAAAACATATGTTAAAAAATTTTAGATTTTAAATTTAGATTATTTACATAATCCCTAAATCTCACATCGTTGGTCAGTAGAAATATGAGTTTGAAATATGATTTTATCTTTGCCCAAAAAATAAAGATTTTATCCATTTATGATTATATAAAAAATTATTTTTTTTAAATATATAAATATTTAAATAATTCTTATATTAAGTAGGAGTATCTTTTTCAAAATAATAATTTCAGAGGAAAACTCAGCCACCAAACCAATAAATAGAAATAGAACCTCAAATATATAAAAAAAATATTTGTAAAATATCTATTTTGATTTCAAACGACATCTATAGACATTTTTAAAATAGAGGGAGTTTACGTAACGTAAATAAAACACAAAAATGGTTGGTGTATGCGCTCTAAATTTTATTTTATTTAGTCTTTGCTGCATGATGAAGAGAGTATTTGGATGAAATTAAAACTATGATTTTAAAAATATTTTTACGGTATACAAAATAAATATGTAAAGAAATTTATCTCAATTTATAAAAAATTATTTTTTAGAAATATTTTTGATACTTCCCAATCACCCGAGGAAGAATAAAAAAACATTAAGATGAGGCCAGAAAGGCCAGATCGCACAGTCAACGTTTTCTGCCCTTTTTTTAATTATTAATTAACTCTTCCCCTTGTATATAAGGATGTTCAACCTCGCTTTTCTTCTTTGAAACTCGAAGGCCTTTGTCCCGATGAGCTTTGATGTCTGTCTTTGATCTCTGCATTTCACGGGTTTTGTTTCTGTGGCAAAAGTTGCTCAATCAGACTTCCCGAACTCGAGCTCAACGTGTCCAGGTAGATTCAGTGACCCCAAATATTGGTAATTGATCTTCTCTTGACCAAGTTTATGGATGACACGTAATCTGAGTTCTGAGGTTTGGATAAAGTTTGGTGTTTTCTCTTCAGTAAACCCACTTGTGAAATGCAGACAATCAAAGCAGTAGAAATAAGGACGGTGCTTTAACCACCTTAAGTACCAAAACAGATGCAGGAAATGGAGATTTTTTTTTTTTAAAAAGAAAAAAGATTAACTAAGAGTGATCGTAAAGTTGGCCTTTTCTTTTTTTCGGGTTTCGTTGTTGGAGGAGATTCAAGCACCGTCTTTCTCTTGGATTTCCTTTCTACTGCTTTCCTTTCATGAGTTTTCTGCATTTCACTTGTTCAGATCTTAGAATTTACTGAAGAGAAAACGTCTGACCTTCTTCTTTTTTTCAATAAGCATGTTGAGATGGCTGATCATGACCAACTTGCTCATATATTCTAGAACCTGTAGTAGTTTATAATGCAATGAATGATTAACTTTTCGTTGTTATGGTGGGTGATGGCAAATTGAAGAAATTCACTTAAAGGGAAGTTCAAATTTCACGTTGACGGAATTGGCTTAGGGATAAAATGGGTTGCAGACCCTCGAAGGAAGCGAAAAACAATCTTAGACCTAGCCATGAAGAATTTTCTCGCCTTGCTTCAGAAACACCATGTGGGTCAAGAAAACTTTAATATTTTATACTGTTAATTTTTGCTTGTACCATTCTATGGATTAATATGATTCTTTATGATGATTGGAAATATTTTGGTATGTTGGCTGATCTTGATGTTGTGGACCAGTAGTTTGTGTTCGACAATTCAGGAGGAATAACATGAGCAACACTTAGATTGTTTGGACTGTAGCCCTCTGATATATTTGAAGTGTCCATGTGTAATTGATGATGTCACGTAATGTTGTCCTCTTTCTTTAGAGTGTTAGTGATTCATGGCTTATTGATACAAATGCCAGCACCTTTATGTATTAGCTAGTGTTCCCCCTCCCCCCACATATTAGTGTTTTGGTATAATGGGAAATAGTTTATGGTGTTCAAGAATCTTAATATGTGATATCATATCAAAACTGATAATCATCTCTGTAAAACAAAGGCTGATTTGAAATTATTTTATGTTTGACAGTTACTATAAGTGACGTGGAATCCTTGTATGAGTTATACAGAAAATTAAGCGCTTCTGTTGTCAAAGACGGTTATATTCGGAAGGTAATTTTTGAATTTCAGTCTCATCAATGTTCATTTTGACTTTTGACTTTTCATTGGACAGGAACAGGGCAGTGCCAATATATCCGTGCTTCTTATCTGTTAATGTTGCAAATAACAATGACCTTAGCAACTAGATTTACAGTTCAAAATAATGACATATTTCCATTATGGGGGCATACAGGAAGATCTTCACTTCGCCCTTTTCAGAAGCAGCGACAAGCGAAATCTTTTTGTGGACAGAGTATGTGAATTTACTTCCACCATGTTATATTTAAATAGGCTCCTGGAAGAAATAGATGTTAATCTGCATTGCCAATCTTGTTTCCAAAAGTCATTGCTAATACTTAAATAAGGTTAAAAGTTACAAATAAAGTGTTCTCTGTCTTGCTAGGAGAAGTAAATGCTTTATGAGAATATGTAATTATTATTTCTTTTATAATGCAACAGCATAAATGTTATTTGGGAATTAAGGTTTGTAACGTGAGGAAATTGGAGGTAACTTCAGATTTAATACAGCATTTTAGACTTCACCTTATGTTTGCTTAGTGGGCCCTGGGATAATGTGCTTGCCTTACTTTTTTGTCCACATATTCTCTGTCTAATTCTTTAATTCGGTCAGCTTATGTATTTTCTCTTGATATGCATCAAGTCAGTGGAAGTTGTTATATGTTGATTATTGAAATATTGAATTGACCTTTAGGTTTAGATTTTCAGATTTTGTCACTTTCCACGTTTTATTTCTACCAGTTATGCATCAAAGTTTGTGGTTGTATTTTCAACAAATATAACTTGAGTATAGTGCTGTGCTCTCATCATTGCACTGGACATTGGATTGACTTTATAAGCGTATATCCCTGCCAGAAGCCATATGGTTGGGCTAACCGCAAAACCATCTTGATAAAAGCCATGCATGTTCATTGAAGAATCTTTTTTTAGGTTGAAGCAATAAATCAAAGTTGTGCAATTGCAACGCTAACTCAGCTGGTACGATGATTAGCTTCACTCTTTCTTATGAGATATTGACTTTGTGCAGATGTTTGATCTTTTTGATGTTGATCGCAATGGTCAAATTGAATTTTCAGAATTTGTTCGATCCTTGAGTGTCTTTCACCCAAAAACTCCGGCAGCAGTCAAGATAAATTGTAAGTAGTTAATACAAAAAAGGTGTAAAGTGTCTAGAAAGTCATGATGCTGGGGCAGTATTGACCGTGCCATGTTTAATCATATTTCAGTGAAAGATAAGACAGAAGGCATCATTCATATTCATATTGGTGTTCCAACCACATTTATGACTATGTCATTACTCAAGTTTGCAAAATTTTTTTCACAGATGCATTTAAATTATATGATCTGAGGCGCACTGGCTACATTGAGCGTGAAGAGGTACCTTTCTTTTTTGGAATTACCGTTTGACTGCAAATTGATGTAGGTCTTGCATATGGAATCTTATATGAAATATAAGAAAGTACTGATAAACATACTGGGGACAGAACTAGGAACATAGTTATAACATTAAATTGCAACTTGACCATTTGGCAGATTGCTCCATAAGCCAAGCGACCTACACATTTGCTTCTTTGTAGATAGATATGCTTTATTTTTGCACAAATCTCATGAGACACGTGTTGGTCATCGTGCTTTTCTTGCCTGAAAATTTGTCTCTGTATTGTTGTGTAGGGCAAAATGGCTTTACTTCTGTTGGCCAAAATAAAAAATGACTATTCCGGCCTTATGCCAGATTACCAACATCTAAAGAGGTTTTATATGTTGGTTCTTACAAGATCCTTCCCATGTCTAGATTCTGTTTCTTAAAAATCCGGTGATATGTTAGCTCGTTCTGATTTCTTGGCGAGATATGAGTAGAACTGGTAGCCAACTCTTAATAAGGTTGAATATGTGACTTACGAGTAGGAAGCTAGCTAAACCCCGTAGTTCTGTTGCTTATGTTCTGGATTTTGATGTCATTTGGACATAGTGTCCACAAAATGGTTTACATGGACAAAATTATTATCTAGGGTTTGTTTTTTTTTGGCTGATTGTTATCACAGTTGTGAAGGAAAACATTAGGAGAACTACATCGAAGAGATGTCTTGTTTCTATATAATTTTTTGGTTTTATTTTGTTGTGAAATTTTGTGATACTCTGAACACACCAATTTGGTCTTATTTGATAAACTTTGAAAACTTGTTCTCATGAATACTCTTACAGTTGAAGGAGATGGTGCTGGCAATCTTGACTGAGTCTGATCTGAAACTCTCTAATGATGCGGTTGAAACAATCGTGGAAAAGGTTTGTGTTGTCCTTCAAACTCAAATTATTAGACTAAAAATCCTTGGCATAAGGTACTCACATCAGTTGTACTGGTACTTGAGTCATTGACAGACATTTGAAGCAGCAGACACAAAAGGCGATGGGAAAATTGATCCAGAAGAATGGAAACAATATGTGGAAGACAACCCATCATTACTGAAGAACATGACTCTACCTTATCTGATGTATGTTCGAGAATCTATGGGAAGAGACATGCCTTTTTGCCCTTTTGTTGTATACGGCTCTGAATTGCTTTCGGTGAAAGTGTTTTCCTGCAATATCTACGAGTTGCCAGTATTATTAACATAGGCATGAGTTAGACTTTATTATTAATGATAAAGAGAATGCGAAAACTTCATCACACAACATAGATATGGTCAATAATGATACAGAGAAAGTGAAAACTTAATTAGCAAATTATTTGTTGCTCTTTATGATGGAAAAATTTTATGTCCATTTTGATCTATAGCACTGATCTAACTAACTAGTTAATTTCAGGGACGTGACTGTTGCATTTCCCAGTTTTTTGATGAACTCAGAAACTGAAGAATCACAGTTGTAGCTCCGACATGTAATGCTTAGCAGAATTGGCATTCCTTGTGGCTTCAGTTGCTGAGATATGAAAAGGTGGCAAAAACGCAGCAACTTTCTCAGAGGCAAGAAAAGTAGACAGCTCGCAAATATTTGACTCTTTTTAATCTCTGTGTTAGTGTATTTGAATGTAATTTGCTGGTCAAAAAAGTGTATTTGAATGTAATATTTCTGAAAGATGATATGAAGCATGAGAGCTAAAAAGGATTGACAAATTCAAGTGAAAAGTTGGCCCAATCCTTAGATGGACTCTGTATTGTCCTTATGTTTCACAGAATATACAATAATAAATAAATAATAATCAAAAGTCAGCATTAGGGCTGATCAATTGGAGGAAGAGATGAAGGCAAAGAAAAGAAAGGTCAGTTCCCCATGACAAATGGGCTATATAAATATATATATATATTTATATTATGGTAGAGGAAAGAACTTAGTTGTATGAGTAATGGGCCTTAACCTATTTTTGGACAAAGTAATGGGCCCTAACAATATTGATTTTTTTCATCCTAAAACAGTATTGTTTAATTTTTTTGGTTATGTATTAGAAACAATCCACTGTTGGATGCGAAATATAAACATCTCTTTTGATGTGTATTTGAATCTTGATTTGCTATGGTGTGAAGGGTTAACCTCTTCCATTAGATTCAAAACCTGTTGATATCTTAAACCCTTTCAAAATAATGTTCATTGAAATTATTAGCCTTATTTTGATCAATAGCCATATGTCAACCAGGCAGCATTTTCATCTTTTCATGTAACGATAAAAGGTTTAAAGCTCATTTGGTAGCGGGGAATGAAAAGAAAGGAAAAAGAAAAGAAGGGGAGCCATTTTGGTTTTTTTCCTTTTTTTTTGGGGGTGGGTTGTGTTTACCAGAATTTTGGTGGGATGAGTTATTTCATTGTTTCACTGGTTCCAATTCCTAAAAATCATTTTTCATCCTCTCTGAACAGGCATTTATGTTTTTTTTTTGTCTCTATTTTCTAATTTCTATCATATCAGGTATCGTACGGTAAAATATTTTCTGGCATAAATACTAAACATCATCTTCCCATATTTTGTTTTATTTTATCAAAATATTTTCTGTGAACCAAACCCAACGGAAGCTGAAAGATTCTACGAATTGTCAATATTTGGATCCATTTCATAATGTGCAAGACAAAAAACTTTAGAAGTTTCTTAAATCCACCTAATAATTAAAAGTCGAATTTTTACAAAAGCCCTTTTCATATGACGAGGCAAACAACGTTTTCTCCCCTCACAATGTTGCTTCCCCCACCCGCCCTTATTAATATTATGTGATCCTTTTTCAAAAAAAAAAAAAAGGAGACAAGGTAACAACGTCGGTGCCTCGGTGGCCCCATGAGAGGTGGCCACGCAAATTGATTGGATGACAACGGTCCATTTGCGTGTCACTCGCTGACTGGACCATCACTTCCGATATTTTCAAGTCTTTTTTTTTGGGAAAATTTCATTGTAGGACCGCAGAAGACAATTAATCTCAAAGAGCTCCCAAAACTTTCTGAAATCTCACTGCAGGACTAAGGGGCCAATCTGATATTAATTCCACAAACGAAATGACGCCACTGCCCCTAGTAGAAACTTATTTCCTTGAGGGAACAAGTGCGGGAGAGCGCATTTGCAAGGGGAACTAGCCAATTTGCAGAATAAATACATATATTCACACGTGGAATCAGTCCGTTCACATGTAGACTGGTTCAGTTGAAGCATGTGTCCGTGAGGAAACAAGTGCGGGAGAGCGCATTTGCAAGGGGAACTAGCCAATTTGCAGAATAAATACATATATTCACACGTGGAATCAGTCCGTTCACATGTAGACTAGTTTCACCTGATGCATGCGTCCGTGAGGGAACAAGTGCGGGAGAGCGCATTTGTAAGGGGAACTAGCCAATTTGCAGAATAAATACATATATTCACACGTGGAATCAGTCCGTTCACATGTGAACTGGTTCACCTAAAGCATGTGTCCGTGAGGGAACAAGTGTGGGAGATCGCATTTGCACGGGAAACTAGCCAATTTGCAGAAGAAATACATATATTCACACGTGGAATCAGTCCGTTCACATGTGGACTGGTTCACCTGATGCTAAGGGTAGTGGCGTCATTTCATTTGTGGAATTAATATCAGATTGGCCCCTTGGTCCTGCAGTGAGGTTTCAGAAAGTTTTGAGAGCTTTTTGAGATTAATTGTCTTGTGCGATCCTACAGTGAAATTTTCCCTTTTTTTTAATAAGATTTTCCACTTCTCTCTGTGAACTGAAGCTTGGAGGCCACTCCGGCTCGTGAGTCATAACGGCATCTTCGTACGAAATGAAGATGTCACGAAGCTTCCTTTTTAAAAAATAAAAATAAAAAATAAGAATATCGACCCTCGAAAGGGTTACTTCTTCCTTGTAAGACGCGCCTCTGTGAACAAGTTGCTGCTTGCTTCGTCATTGCCACAAACGCAAAAACGGGATTAGGTGACCCATTAATTTAATTGTAAAGATTTGATTTTTCGGGAAGCGGTTTTGGGATTGGCGTTCTACGTATGCATATAGAGCTAGGCGGCTACACGCGTCTATACCGTCTTCCGTATTTGTGCTTCTCAGTCAGAGTCAAATGGGATTTTTTTCCTTCTTTCACGATCTTTGAATGAGAATTCTACCTTCAAAACCTTTGGCTTCGTTCCAATCTGTACCAAATATACAAAACCCATTTCTGTTTGTTTTGCTATAATTGGTGATCAGCCTAGCCTGAAGCTTTCCATTTTCTTGGCATCAATTTCGTCTGGTAAATTTCTTCTTTCTTCGGCCTTGGAGGGTAAGAGTCTGCTCTCTTCTCCTCTCTGCGTTTCCGTGTGTTGTTCGATTCCTGATCTAATTGCGCAAGAAGTCCCTCTAGTTATTTTGGGGTTTCTTTTGGGGAAGAAATGAGGAATTAGGTCTTGGGAGTCTGAATATCTATTCCCCCCGGCCCCCCAAAAAAAAAAAATTCATTTATATCGTTGGAAGTTTCTTCTGGGTCGTGGTGATTATCACCCAGCGTCCCTAATCTTACAAACATGGCTGTATTATTGTGTAACTTATTGTGAATTTGAGGTTCAGGCTTAAATCACAGCCTCAACTTCGTTTGTTCAATCCTCTTGTTCATCACCTGTGAAAATGTCGTCCACTGGTGTGGCTGCTCTTAGTCCGGTTCGCATTGAGCTGTTGGCTCCAAATGTATTCCGTTGCCCATCACACTTGTCCCTGGATGATTCCATTTATATTTTTCTCTGTTTCTCGGGATCAGTGACTCCCATGCGTGTTCTGGAGTGTGATACTATTGAGTCTGTAAAACTCAAAATCCAAAATTGTAATGGGTTTTTAAAAAGGAAGCAAAAATTGGTCTGTGGTGGCCGGGAACTGGCCCGGAGTGATTCTTTACTCCGGGACTATGGGGTAACAGATGGAAATTTTCTGCATTTGGTCGTCAACTTGTCGGATCTTCGGGCGATCAGTGTGAAAACTTCTTGCGGCAAGGAATTTACATTTCATGTGGAACGAGGTAGGGATGTCGGGTATGTGAAGCAACTGATTGCCAAGAGGGAGAAACAGTTCTCTGATCCTGAACAGCAAGAAGTTCTGTGTAATGGGGAGCAGCTTGAGGACGAGAGGCTTATTGACGATATCTTTCTCAAACATAATGATGCAGTGTTGCGCCTGGTGATAAAAAAATCTGCCAAATTTCAGGCAAAGCCCCTTGAGAAGAATATTGAGTTGTCTGTTGTGGCAACAGGGTTGAGTGATAGGAAAAATTATGACACTGTTAGAAGCAGTAACAGATATGATGTTGATGAAGAAGCTTCCAGGGATATTGTGCTAAGAAAAACTCCTGATAAACATGTTCTTTTGGATCCAGTTATCCTTAACCCTAAGGTTGAATTAGCTTCAGTGGTTTGTGATATGATAAACTCAACATATGATGGCATAGAAAAAGGAAATTATCCAGTCAGATCTGCTGAGGGTACCGGAGGGGCTTACTTTATGATGGATTCAACGGGGCAGAAGTACGTATCTGTTTTTAAGCCTAGGGATGAAGAGCCTATGGCTGTGAATAACCCTCGGGGTTTGCCTGTGTCATTGGATGGGGAAGGCTTAAAAAAGGGTACAAGGGTTGGTCAAGGAGCATTCCGGGAAGTTGCAGCTTACATCCTGGATCATCCAATTAGTGGGCGTCGCTTGTTTTTTGGTGATAAGAAGGGCTTTGCTGGGGTTCCCCCCACAGTTCTAGTTAAGTGCCTCCATGATGGATTTAACAATCATGGGGACCTGACTGCTAAGATTGGCTCCTTGCAGATGTTCATGGAGAATAATGGAAGTTGCGAGGATATGGGCCCGGGTGCTTTCCCAGTTAAAGAAGTGCACAAAATTTCCGTGCTGGATATAAGGCTGGCAAATGCAGACAGGCATGCTGGGAATATTTTGATTGGTGCTGAAGGAGAAAATGACGGGGCTGAATTGATTCCAATTGATCACGGATACTGCTTGCCTACAAGTGTAAGTACATTATTTCATGCTTTATTTTTGGGTTTTAATGCATGTGGTGTTTATTTATCTGAAACCACCCCCCGGGGGGGCCAAAAAAAAAAAAAACACTGCAAGGTGGAAACTTTTTCATTCTTCCATTCTGGGTCATGGACTTTGTTTTTATGGCCAAATGCTGGATTATGGACTAGTTTTACTTTCCAGAATCCAGAATCCAGAATCCTATTGTTTCCAGCCTTACATGACATGTTAGTTCAATTTCTATCGTAACTTGGAGGGGACACGAGGGGTGGTTAGATCGATGTAAACTTCATTTTCTGCTCAAGAAATAGATACCTTAGTCTGATTTCTATTGTTATTTTCCTAAAACATTTATGACAGCCAGATTCCCATTTGCATGTTCTAAACCTTTTCATTAATATTCCCATGTTCTTTAGACAAAAGTTGGAACTTTGGAAAGGTCCACCAAACCCATATGATTCATTGGCTTTTCCAAGTCCTGTTTGAACTAACATATATGACATGTTTACCATTTCTACAGTTTGAAGATTGCACCTTTGAATGGCTTTATTGGCCCCAAGCTCGCCAGCCATACTCCCCAGAGACTATTGACTACATAAAGTCACTGGATGCTGAAGAAGATATCGCTCTTTTGAAGTTTCACGGATGGGACCTCCCCATTGAATGTGCTCGAACTCTTCGAATCTCGACCATGCTCCTGAAAAAAGGGGTGGAGAGAGGGCTGACACCCTTTGAAATTGGAAGTCTGATGTGCAGAAAATCCTTGAACAAGGAATCAGTGATCGAGGAGATCGTGCAAGCCGCGCACGATTCGGTTCTACCTGGAATGAGCGAAGCAACGCTGCTTGATACTGTTTCCCATATCATGGATCAGCGCCTTGATGAGATTTCCAGTTCACTCTCTTGATTGTAGTTAAATCATGTATCAGGCACAGGGTTCGTACACAAGTTTATTCTGTACATGTGGTTTAGTACATACGTATTACTCATATGATTTGATTTTTTTTTAGGTCATGACAACATTCTTTCATCGCAATGACTTTCTAGGTCTGGAATCTTTTATTTCCCACATTTCACATATATCTTCAAGTTTGTGTGTTTTTTATTTCTTTCCCAACCTTGAATTCCAGAGATGCCTGAGGAATCCTTTACGTTTGATATTTGTAGTTCAATATGATTATGTTAAAAAAATTCCCGTGCGACTCTTCGTGTTAGGACTTGAAACTCCAAGGTTGGGAGAAAAGTTGCAGTGTTGTGTTGACAGATGGATGAGGCAATTACATCACAAAATCGGCAAATTTCTTTCTGTTGTGTACCAAAATGCCCACGGATGCACTGTAGCAACTTAAAAAAAAGAAGTAACAATAGTGAGTTTTTAATTATACATTCACCACCAAGTTATTGTTTTTCTGAAGAAAATATGGAAGTAAACATTTTCTATAGCTTTTTAATTTTGCTCGAGCCCTGAACATTTTTTTTGTAGTTTACTATTGCAATATTTTACTCTAACCAAATTCTTACGAAATGTTTTTTAATTGAGAACATAGCGACAACAAATGCCGAAGGCTGCACAAATTTTTTATGCAAAAATGCTCTTTCAGAGTGCGGGAACAAGGTTGGCAAAATGTAAGACTCTTTCCTTCTAATCAAGGAACAAAAATCGGATTGGATACTAAACTAGCTGAAATAGTGGTTCAAGGGTCAGTTGGTCGGACCGGTATCAATCCGCAGTCCAACTGATCATATTAAAATAATATAATTTAATTTAAAAATAATAAAGTATAACAACATTAACAATCACTAATAACAAAATATAAAAAAAAATATAATAATAATTTGATTGTAACAATCACAAAGTATAACAACATTGAGAATTTTGATCTTTATGATTCATCATTAATTAAAATTAATAATCATTGATACTAAAATTATCATTAAAATTCATTTAAATCTATAGGGGTTGATATATTAGAAGATGCATAAGAAAAAATAGGACTAATAACAACCTAATCATACAAATCGGTTTATTACCGATTCACACCGGTTTGACCGGTTTTTTACCAGTTCAACTTCCTCCTGGTTTAGTATCCAAACCGAACCGATCCACTCACTGATTCACCAATTTACCAGTTGAACTAGGTGGTCCGAATCGATTTTTTGTTCACTGCTTTTAATAGATACCATTTTGCTTTCTTATTAAAAAAAAAAGAAGGGGGTGCAAGAAGCAGGACTATTGCTTGTAACATGTCACTATTGGCAAGAGGCTACTAACGATGGGTAGAATGGAAGTTAAAAGACCCATAGCTCTTATTACTAAGAAATCAACCCCTTATGGCGAAATAAGAAAGTCAATCTCTAAAATCAAGACTTTTTAAGGACTAATATTTTTACGGAGTAACCTTCCATGCTCTGAAAAGTTACCATATAATCTTTTCAATGTCGTAAAGGTGTTTTAAAATTTATTGCTGCCTCTAAATAAAAATCTTTGTAACATCCAGAAAAAACAAAAAATTTTGAAAAGTATGAGTAGTAATTGAAGACATTATTATAATTGATTTTTATAATTTTTTTTTAAAGAGTTACAATCTTTGAAAATTTTAACTGTAATTAACATAAACCATGGGTCTTTTAACTGTTATTTTTCATTAAATGAGACTGGAGAACGAGGCAACTTGCTTGGCTGCCAGCCCCTTTGCAGTTTTGACTTCTCCGCCTTCCAGAAACCATGCATGCACCTGGGACTCTGAACAAAACTGAGACTATAATATTATTAAACTTATTATTCGGGGACAATTTGTCAGGTCAACGTATGTGCTGGAAACAGCCTCAAGAAAGCAGCCAGGCAATTACGGTACGGATGAAAATTGCAAAATAGGTTTTTCCATGAAGCGCGAGTTTTAAACAAGTTCAAGCACCAATTCAAACAACACATTCAAACCTCCTTGGACGGTTAGTGAACTACTTTTAGTTTTTTCAATAATCAGATGTAGATTTTTTTTTTTTTTGGCCTGGAAAGAAGCAACTTGCTGCAAATAACTTTCCCTCTTGTATATGAGCACAAGTATCTTTGGATCCACCATAACACAAGCATAATCCCTATGTACAAAGACAGAAAGTAACTCCATCTATAACAACAGCAACATCTATATAGGACTTATACAATAGCTAATTAGCCATAATTTTCTCAACTACAAACAAATACAAAAAAGCTTGAAGGTTCATACCATGTCTTCCTTCTTCTCAGCCATTGAGCAACTGATGATCTCTGTTTTGCAGCTCCGCCAGGGTCTAACATAATCCAGAGGAAGACCAACAGGCCACGCAACTCTATTCTCCATGGGACTTGATTGAGTGTTTAGGCATTAGGTTCTCTCAGAAAAAATAATGACACGTGGAAAAACTTGTTTAACAGACTCAACATATATAGTGCTAAATTGTTATAAGATATCCACTTGTCACGTTTTTATTGGAGAACCTCATAGTAAACATGTGAAAATTGAACCAAAGTTTTGTCCTTCGCTGTGTTTATCAAATTTCATTCTTCAATTGTGAATGTTTCCCCTGTAAAACTCTGGTTTGTCTTCAAATGGCGACAACGTCAATCTCAGCCATGTCAAGAGTCGCTATCACTTGCTGGGTTTCTTCATCTTTCGCTTCAACCTTGCATTAGATTATAGACACCAAATAAATACAGTATCCACATGGAAGATACCGAGAACTTAAAGAAGCAGATCATGAGGTAGTATTTGAGGTTATACTGCCTACCAATTACCATGCAGAGTTGTGAAACTAAACTACATATAAATACCTCTTAATGGAGCGGTCATTGAAACCAAATACGCCTTTCATTAATGAGTTTATATCCACAGACTGCTCCTTCATAACCATATCATGGTACATTTTTGCTGCCAATTTCAGTAATTTGTTCTTCCACTTCTTCAAGAGGTTGATCTATATTGAGCTTAAGTTCCCCTTTCTTGATGACAGTAACACCAAATCCATTTGCTTTGGCTTCTCGGAAAGCATCCTGTGATATGTAATTACAGCTCAGAAAGAATTTCAAAATAAAAATACCTTGAAGAAAAATGAGAAAAGCTGGTTAGGCATGAGAGATATCCTTATGGACCAAAGAAATGAAAGCTGAAACTTCTAAGATCAGGAGAGATTATAAGATGCACTAAAAATATCACATTGCGAAACAGAAGGACAATAAACTAAAAAACAGTAAGAGAACTATGGCTTCCTCTATCCAAATCTGCAATAATTTCCAGCGGACAAATGGAAAAAATGGATATATGGAAACCTCAGCATTAGTATGAAAGTTAAATATAACATGATATATGGAAACGGGAAACCTGAACACTAATATGAACAAACTCAAATATAATACTTTTGGGGGTTGCGCAACAACGAAGGCCTGGCCATTTCCAAGCATATCCATATGAGCCTGAATGATGTAACAAAGACTTTTACAGTCACCAGCATCTTGGAAAGCAATCACATGAAGTGGCTTAGGTTCGACTTCAAGATCATTAGCCATCTCTAAAGAATAAAAACCTACTCTCTGTTCTCCATCATCAACTGTATACAATTCGATGCACTGGAATAAAATTTAAAAAAAAATTAATGAAATGACATTAAAAAACCTGAACAGGAGGATACGCCAGTCAATTACCTTAAAATACAAGATACATACCAGTACATAAGGAAGATCTAACCACCATAGGTAATCTTCTTCTCTTTCGTCTGCATATTCACGATATTTGCTCACCACAGCTTGTGGTCCAAACAATTCCATTTCTCTTTTAACTTTGTTGAGCTTCTTTTCTAAAATACTTCTGTTCCTATCAGGTATCCTGTTCATCAATTCAGCAGCCTCATCTATTTCTTTTTCGGTAATCCATCGATCCAAGTCCTTCCCAATGTCTTTCATTGCTGATTTAACTTCTGGATCTGTCTCAGCATTGTAAGATTCCAAAAACCCTTGGGACCATTTCTTTGTGTGCTGCCAATATTCCTTCCCTGATTTTTTGCCAGCTTTGACAGAACCATCACTCCCTTCAACAACAGTCTTTGAATTTATCTGATTCTTATCGTGAACTTTCATTAAATCCCTGGTTGCTACGTAGTCTCTAACGTTTTCATGAGAAGATACAGCAGCTGAATTTTCAGCAAAGCCATTATCATCATTCTTCACGGGCTTCATCTTGCTGGTGGAACTTTTCTTTCTTTGTTCGAGAAAGTCATTGAGGAAGTCAGGAATTTTCTCAATTGGTGGCCCCTTCCAGCGTGGTATGATTTTCTCTGGTGGATCATATAAACTAATGCCATCTAGAGGACAAATAATTAAAAAAGAAAAAAGAAAAAGAGAACCATTAGCAAGGTGCTTCAAATTAATAAAAGAAATGCTGGCTAATAAATCTTAAAAAATTGATTATGCAAAAATAAGCCTATAAGAAATCAAAGAGCATTAATTGCTACTTTCCAGTTTATGCACTAGAACTGGCAGCAACAAAAAGGATGTTGGTTACTCAGAAATCAAAAGGTTCATTAGATTCTAAATAAAATTCTCATGGAAAACTAGCTACTACCTGCTCCATAATCAAGATTTTCAATATTTGAATGAAGCCATTCGTGGAGGTAAGAAAGCTTTGTATTTTCTTTCTCCACCTTTTCTCAAGACCTCTGAAAAATGCTTCTTTATCTTTATCATTTATCAAATAAAAGGGTCACGCCCAGCCAGTTCATTATCACGGACTTTAAAGACAATGTCTCTAAGATGCTCATTTTGCATCCAATCAAATTCTCCACCATCTTCAAGCGGTTCCATCTCAGTAGTTATATCTAAAGGTTGATCAACCCTCTCTTTTGCGGCCACATAGTTATCTCTAAATCCAGCTCTGATTTTCTTAATTATGGGCTCAACTTCATCAAAGTTCTTCTCCAACCAACTTTCTGTCTTGCTGATAGATTTGTCTCCGTATTGACACCATTAACTTCACGGTCTAAAGAGGTCTCAGAATCCTGTGGATCTCCCACTTCATGTTCAACCTCAGAATCTTTGATGTAGTCATTTTTCATTATATCAAACTCCTTATCCTTCTGATTAGAATCTTCACCAGCATTTATGGAAGGCGTTAAATCTGACATCCCAACTACAGCACTATTTCTGGGCACTCCAGTATTCATCTCCAACAGTTGGCTCTCTTGACTCCTAGAATCATTATCAGTTGGAGATCTCAAATCATCCATATTATCATTAATGATTTGCATTCTGGACTCTCTTCTAACCTCTTGTTTGTCATCTTTCTTTGAAAGGTATGCCTGAGCTTCTCTCACTGATCTTATGACCAGTGGTTTATCGTTTGTAAAACTTTCTTTTGTCATACACGAATCATCAATGGTTGTATCTGGGAGCTGGCTGACTTCCTCATCCTTTGGCTGCACGGTACTTTGAGAAAGTTCTGTTTCCTGTTTATTGGGTTCTTTATCATTCGAATCCGCTACATTTGAAGCTTCCAGCTTAAATCTATCTGCAAGAACTACGTCATGCAAAAATGAACTCTCCAATTTTTCCGTAACATCTATGCATGGTGTTTGCAGAGTTGCATCTATATCCACTGTTTTACCCACAACATCATTTTGATGCTTACTTGAACTAGTATCATCTTCAGTGAGCTTATGGACAGCATCCACCTCATTAGAAGTTTCCCCATTGAGCAAGTCATCCATCTCCCTACTGGTGCTACCTAAGGACTGAATTTTTCCTTCAATTTCCCGAGCCTTCCTAGCCATATCTCTGATTTCTTGAACTTTAGAGGTCATCTCATCAGATGTGGCTGTCGTTTTAAAGGATGAATTCCCAACTACAATTTTATCAGCAGAGGCTTTGGCTTTCATGATGTTATTCTTGAGCTTTTCCTTATCTAACTTGGGCTTTTCAATGTGTAACATTGATGGCTCTGAAGCTTCTGAAATACCTCCACAGTGCCCTTCAACATCTGTTTCTCCTGTCTTGACTTTATTTTTCTCCTCATCATTTCTTTCTCCATTTCTGTGTATTGAGTTTCCTTGTTTTTGAAAGTAAATAGTTCTTTCAGTGCCCACATGAAAACAAAAACACACAACACTCTGCTACCAACTCGTGAAAGCTTGGGGAGCAAGTCCCGTTGACTGGCAAAACCTTGGATGGTGTTGACGAAACCAGTCTCCTCGCCTTGAACCACAAACTTAGCTACAGAACTATTTTTTGGTATGACATTATTATCATTCTCCATCTCCTCAGCCAATCTTTTGGCAGACAATATTTTGTAATTTACATCTGGAAAGTCCTCAATTTCTTCTGGCCGAACTTGTCTTCTCCTTAATATTTCTCCTTCATCAACTGACACCCGTTTAACATTCCCTGAAGAATCCTGATAAACTGTAAATATTGGATAAGACCCTATGCCCCAATTCTCAACATCCTTCTTGTACTGATCTACCCAATTCTCCAATTTATCCATCAAGACAGATTCGCCCAAAAGTTTCGATTTTTCTTTTTCTACCATAACGTTTTCAATCCCATTGTGATCAGACACTCCCTTAGCAACTTCTTTTTCTTCCATTCCATTATTATTCGAGTTCTCCTCTAAACTGCCTATATCACTAAATCTATCAGATTTTGGGTCAGTGAGATTCTCATTTAGACGCACCTGCTGGTCCTTAAGGAGCTTCTTCCTCAGCGAGTTGCGGCGTTTGGTGGGTCGGCCGAAGTGCGCCCAAGTCTGAAAATTTCTGCTGCTAGAAATGGATGCATAGATTGGAAATGCGTTTCTGTGAAATCTCATGCATAGCTGGATTCCAGATAGATTAAGTTTTTGGATCGAAACATTAAGAATTCTCATCGAAGAATATAGAGAAGCTATAACGAGAGAACAGTCAAGCTATGGAACTATGGCACAATCGCTTGCTTGAGTGTGAATTGAATCGCGTGACATGGAGCGATAGGCGAGAATGGTTTTGCAGAAACCTCAGAGTCGAAGGTCTAAAACCTCAGAAACGTAACATCAGCTTTTGGCTAACATTCAGGTCGCCCGTCGTCCTCCTGGCCGAGGGTGGAAAAGCCGGTACGTCGTCGTATGTTGCCTCGAGGCTCAGCCTTCGGGTTACTCTTGTTTAAGAGGTGCTCTCGGATGAAAATAAAAATATTGATTTACAAAAAAAATATTTTTTTGGTAATCCAAACCCTTTTTAATCAATTTTTCGTTTGATGAAAATCATTTTTATGAAAAAAATGGCCAGAAAATTTTTTGGCATAGTACTTCACAAAAAGTAGAATGGTAAAAATATTTTAAAATCGAAACGCTCCCCAATCATGACGTCGAGAATTATTTCAAACTGATTTTGCAAAACTGATTGTTTTAAACTGAGTTTTCCCGAACTCATTTTTTCAGGAATAGCCAAACATGCAATAAACACTAGTAACTTCTGGGGCCAAGGGTTAAGGAAAGCTTCTCCACGAATTTCGCGTATGATTACAGGATGACGGATATAAATCCAAAAGAGATGAGGATATATCATAGATGCATTATCTTTCAGGTTTATAAAACCTTCATCATCTGCTGTAACTCGATACTTTTCTTCAGAAGCACAAAACTTAAGGTAGAACTTTTACGCGTTTGTTATCAGATTCTCCAATAAGAACACAAGAAGTGAGGCTTCTTCCTCCTAATTTCATCGCTGCATAATGCGGAGTGAAAAGTTATTTTACATGTCATGGGGTTATTTGAGAATCTGATAGCAAGCACATGGGAAATTTTTCCTGAGTGTAATTCATTCCAAATTATCTACAAATAGCAATCACATCACTCCTTAATCTCTCCATTTAACTACAGAGATTGGGTATGCACACTCCGCCTTCAGGATTTTGCTGTTCTTTCCAGATCCTTCCAGTGACTCGTAGCTTCAACTCTTTCCTGTCCCCACCTGAGAAGAAAAGTGCCATGTTTCTGTACACAATGAGGCCATCATGGCTGTCTCTAACTTTCTTATGGCTGTCTCTTATGCTTCTTGGGCTGCCCTCCCATATTTGTTTACGTCCATTCCCTCCTATCTCCAGACTGTAGCTGTAGCTCCGAGCTTCTCTTTCGTCGCCCATGAACCGGAGAAATGCCATGTAAACAGGAGCCATACCAAGCTGAAAGGCTTCAAAATGGAGACAGAAGTACTGACCAAAACAGTGGAAGACCTGCAGAGTAACAGAGACAACTGCAAATTAATTTGGATCATATCTTAAGATATACAAGTTCGTTCTGCTGCCTGCATGATATAAATGAATATGAGCAAGAAATGCATAGCTGAGAACATTGTATGAACCAAGTTCAAAGAGGGGAAACTATACGCAAAATTCATTTTCCTTTTTGATTTTCAGGATCTGCTACAATATACTCACCGTTAACATCCATGTAGCATTTTCTACTTCCACAGGATTAGATTTGACATAGCGATGGTTAAATGTGCATCCTGAATGCATATCAACCCTGTGGTCATCCCGTAAATGAGCAACGAGATATGGAATATCCCCAACAACAGAACAGTCTGACCCAGCATAGGGGCAGTTGTATGGTCTGAAGTTACAAACAGACTCGTGTTTGAGTTTGCTATAATAGGGAAATATCTCTGGACAGCCAAGTGAGCCGTATCTGCAAGGCAGTTCAAGTGATTCTGCTATTTTCTCCAGCGCCAGACACCTTATATCCCAGTTCCTGTCTACAGGTTGGACATCGATTGTGTACCCTTGTCTTACAAGTTGAACAAAGTGTATGCCCATTGTGACACTGCGGAAAAAATTTTGATCAAATATCAGTGACTGCATTATGGACATCCTTGATCCCATTTATCAACCTATAGGCATCGTTATAAGAACCATAAAACATAGTTTTAAAGATAACTTTTCTCCCTTTCTGGATAGTTTTAAGTATCATTTTTACTTTTTCTGAAGCGGGCATGAGCTTTAAGTATACTCCAAAACTCACATCACTTCTTACAATACGAGAAAAAACTGACAGGAATGCACCATCAGTTGCTCATATGGACTTCAGCACACTATAAGTTAAAGAAATAACCAGAATGTTAACACACTTTAAGCTAGAGTAATAACCAGAAGCTGATTCACAACGTTGGATTCAGAACTTTGGCATTATAACCCCCTCAACGTCCACATTCTTATATCTAGCTTCACGCTCTGTACACTCCAATGTAATATTAAGCCTAACCTGGGCATGAACTATGAAGCAGGGAGCTGAAGGCCCATGTTATAGCCGCTAATTGCTGTCTCCAAAGAACCTAAGTCACAGAAAGGTACTTACCCATCACTTATAACTCACAAGATCACGACTCAACACAAGCGTGAGGTCAAGAATATTAATACATCTTGCCCATTAAACAGTAAAACCAATCAATTTTTAATCCCTTATAAGCCACCCATGGTAAACCCTTGGAATAAACCTTCTTCCTCCACTCTTTTGCAGAGTAATGTGAATACGATTGGGTTGAAGAGAGGTAAGCCTCTGCCATGAAATTGAGGTTTCTAAGTGAAGCACTCATCTGGCAGTACCAAAGGGATAATGGAACTCGCGAAATTCCACAGATCTGGATGAATGGGAAATGTTCTTTAGGACTGAAACTTTTCCCATTACTAACCATATAACTTTACCTTATCCCCGGAACATTGAAGTCGTCCAGGAAGCAAAAATCAAATTAAGGATCTTACTTCAACCAACCACAGGTATTCAAAAGAATCAAATTTTTAAAACTGAAATACCAGCAAACACAAGTTTTAATTGCGAATTCCCTCCATCACAAATACCTAAGATTTCCAATGCAACCATGATCCAAAAATGCTAAGCTCACAGTTAACATAAAAGAAAATTTATAAAACTGCTATATACATAACCTAAAAAAATACACTAGCAAATAAGATGGTAACCACACAAATCGCATAAATGGAACACAGAAAGCAACAAAGTATCAAGTCAACAGAAATAAACAGCAGGATCGGAGGAACCCTTTGATGCAGATGGATTAAATAGAAGACCTGATGGATTGGAGGATACATTGAACTGGTGCAAACAGGGCATTCAAGCAGCTCGTGGACACTGGTAGTACCAGGACCATTGTTATGCAGCTTCGTGATCGAAGAAAACTGATGGGGAATATGCTCATCATCATCCATAGTCAAGGATGATACAGTACTATCAAGGCTACTGGATTCCATTCTATCACCTAAAAACATATGATCAGTTCGATCGTGGGTATAACTCCCCCGAATCGCCCAGCCAATTCAAACACCAGAGGACCAAAAAACGATATCAAGAAGAAAATCGAAGTGGGTCCGAGAGCTCGCGATACTTGAGGAAAGAACACGAATTTAGAAGATGCCCGGGGGGGGGGGGGGATTTTTTAAACTGATTGATTTAAAAAAAAAAAAAACCAAATAGGATGCTTTTCTTCTTGGGTTCTCCCAGCACCCGAACAGGGGTTTCCAAATTCAAGGGATTTGAGTAAAAGCAGAGAGGGCAAGGTTAGAGAGGAGAGAGAGAGATTCAATAGGGAGAGAGCGGAAGCAAGGGAGGGAGGAAGGGAGGGAGGCAATTATTATTGGGATTGGCACCCATAGGAGCAATAAGAGCAGTGATTTATTAGTGGGACAGGCAGATGATGGAGTTTTATACTTTTACTATTATTACAGTGATAATAAGTGGAGGAATAACTTATTTAATTAAAAATTAATTGCCTAACACTAAAAAACAAAGATGCCAATTAACTGCATTTTTTTTTTCCGGCGACAAAGATGCCAATTAACTGGATTTGGTTCCGAACTTCTGCGATAGATTTTCCACCTTAAAACTCATAAGCATAGCCTTCGCTCGACGGCACGGCTACTCCTGAAGAGCGGGCATGGTTCCCCCCCCCCCCAATTTGAGTGTCATTAAACATGAAATACTTCTAAAAAATTATATTAAAAAGATAGCTTTTTATTATAGTACGAAGTTTTTGTTTTTGCCACTACTTTTAAAATTTGAACTTTAGATCCACTAACAAGTTCATTATGTATTTTTCTTATTTTTGATAGTTTGATTTAAAGTTACTAAATAAATATATTTTTAATATATTTTTTCATTTCTCCAACATTTCTTTTCAAATTATCCTTCTATTTGAATATGATAAGTTTTGTAAAATAAAATAACTTTATAGTAATTGAAGAGACATGATTGTAAAAGAAAAAGAATCCCCTCTTTCTTGATCTTATACAGCAACATCTCAGAAGCAAACATGTAGAAGAAAATAGAAATGAACAAATCTTTTGATCAATTTCAATTTATTTGGAAAAGAAAATTAGGCCATTAATAATTAATTATTTAATTGCAACTAAAAAATGATTAGATAGAATAAACTAATTAGTAGCCCAACATTGTCCCTCAGAATAGGATTTAAATGTTTAATTAGCATAACTAGCTTGCTAATTAGTGCTCCAAACTTGATCCAAGCCAAAGCGTAGGTCAAAATGATCGGCTTATTGACTTTGAATTGGTATATATGTAACTCAATTCAAACTTTTATTTAATGAAATGTCATCAATTTTAACATTCTTCCATTTTTTTTATTTGACCAGAGACATTCTTCCATTTATCATAATGCTCAAGACTATTTCCAAATGGTCATCGGGATTTTCAATCAACTTATTATGTAAAAATAGAAAGAATTATAACTGTTATATCACAATACATTTACTATTTGTTTATTGATGCCACCATCAATTTGTTTTTCTTTTCTTTTTTACAGTTAATTTACTTTTTTTTGAATTTTGTATGATTTTATAAAATTTGCTTATAGAATTTCAATTTGCTTATAGAATTTCAATTTTTTCCTATGTTCACTTGACTACATTGTTTTAAATTTTAATCATTTTTATGGGTCAATTTTAGAATACTCAATCCATCATTATTTTAATTAGGATCTATTAACTGTTTTATATAAATTAAGAAAACTGATTAAAATTAGTTGTGTCAAAAATTTGTATAAGTTTGTTACAATTATTCATAATTAAGTTAGAGATTGAAAAAATTAATAAAATCACATGTTCATAAATCACAATCATAAACATTCACTCTCATGTCGGCCTCTTAATTTATATCCATGAGAACAAAAGAAATATATTATAACTAATTTTAAGAGTTACTCCTCCGATCCTTATTATAGGACTTAATTTTTAAGTTAATTTTGTCCTAAATATAAGACTTATTTCTCATATTTATCAATTTTTCCTAAATTACTCCTATGGATACTCCTTTAACTATAACTAAGTAAGTGAGGGAGGGATAATATTAAGAAAAATGATTATGGTGTTTTAGGAAGAACATGTCATATTTCTTATAATTAACTAACTTACCTAACTACCTTAATATAATCAAATTAGTTAAATATATTTTATATTAAGGACAGGAGGTCGGAAGAGTACATTTTAATACAAAAAAAAAATTAACTATCAACATCCTCAACATCAAGCAAGCAAAATTTAATACTATCTCTAGTTCTTAATATAAAGATTATTTAACTAATTTGTATAAACTAAGAAAATTAATTATATTAGTTATTTGTAACAAATATAAGTTGATTTATCTAAAGTAATTTTTTAATTATGATTATTAGTCTTAGATGAAAACCGCTATAATATATGTAATTAATAATGATACTTTAGAGAATGAATTATAAATTTAAAAAACAAAGTGAACTGAAATATTATATTTAGGACTAAATTCAATTATTAACTAGCTTTTATATTAAAAAATAAAGGTAGTAGTTAAAAATTCAGACCTTTTCACACTTACTACGTCTTATATACAAGTAACGGCATAATATTCTTGGTACATGTGATTCTTCAACAACGTACCTTGTCTGAGGTGAATGAATTCTTCTTATCTAGCATTTCTCGTAAATTTGTTCCCTTAAATATAAAATCAATAAGGATAATATATTAAAATTAGATCACATGAATTAAGGATTAATCTTCTTCATGTGCAGGCATATGATCTCAACAGTAAGAGAGGTTTGCGACAAAAAACATAGGCATCAGATATGACTTGGAATCAACGTTACTTGAGAGCCAAAAATCAGGACACAAGAGTACGAAAGATTCTATAATATAAAATCATCTACTTTCGGCTCTCGAGGCAACGAACTTCCCAAAGTAATAACAAACAAATACCCTTGTGAGCCACCACAAGTGATCCCCAAAACCACCAAAAGCTTCAGTATGGTGCCAACGGGCAAGGGCATATCACTATTTCCCTATTTACTCTCCACCATTCTCTTCATTTTTGTTCGCATCAAACATTATCCTGCTAGATAAGACTAGTTACAATTTCTTCATCGATCCATATAATAAAGATTTGACAAAGTTTTAAATTGATTGTTGAAAATCTAACACAACCCTCCTCTTTTATTCCTCCTTCATTCCAGTTTGGGATTAGCTATAATATATAGGAGGAGTTACAATTAAGTCCTAGAAAGGATTTAATTACACTGAAGTCCATTGATAACTGAAGAGCATGTAACGACAAGTTTCAGAGTAAAAAATGATAACAAGTTCATGATAGTCATTTGTCATTGAAACTTCTTGGTAATTAAATTTCTTTCTTAGGACCTTACGATAATTCTCCCTAAAATCTAGGTGGAGTTGTTTGGTAATGTAATAGATTAAGTTAAGATTTAGAAAAGAACACACATAAAGTATTGGAATTAGGAGATGAAGTCAGACTACAAAATGAAGTGAATTTCAAAAAGTTTTGGCTTAAAGTGATCATACATCAGGTAAATTTTGAGATCTGCACAAAAGAGAAATAAAAGTGAGAATAGTGAAACCCACTCATAAGCCTTCTTTATCTTCTTGCACTCTTCTACTAGAGTCCCTTATTCAAAAGAGAATCCTAACTTGATTGTATGATTGGCTAGCATCCATCTGACGGTGGGATAGGGGAAGCAATTTAGCACTAACTGAACTCATCAAGTCCACCACCACCAGTACAGTTGGGATGCTTATAAATGTGGGATAAACTAGGTGAGAAGCCCTTATGTTATCATTTAATTTAAGTACTCTTGGCACTGCTAAAAGCACCGCCCCAAGAATTTCTCAGTTCAAGCTACATTTACTAATTTGTCATTTAACATGGCTGAATTAATCAGATTTCTTTTCTTTTCTTTTTTTCGCCCCTTAGATTAGTTAAAGAGACTTGGCATTTTGCAGGTGTAAAGTTTGATTTTCCTCTTGCTAATTTTTCCTCATAGGTATCAACAAAGGCATCTCAATCTCCGTTCATTCTAAAGATGGGCAAAGTAAGCCAAGACTCACAAGAGCCTCAACTCTTGTCAAATGGCAGTTTGAGGTTCAAAGAGTTTCCCTAAAGGCACAATATGATATCAAAGTATAATTTTGTAACTCGATACAATTAGTCCAAATCGTAGTCATCTAGCACTGGCACCTATTATGTACAAAAGGTTCTTACAAAAATTGTGGAAATATGCTGAGAAAATATCACACCAACTAGCCCCAGAATGGCTTATCTTATTCCTTGGTGAGCCAAAACCAATCTCTAAAGTGGAATGAATGTACAGATAAGTAGTTGCATAAATGAGTAAATTTCCTTAATCCAACAAGGCAAGGTTTTACTTGACGTATCCGACCCTGACTTTTGACTACAAGTAATCCTACATGCTCAAATTGAACCCAATCTACCATTGGTTCGGGAAGGCCTCTCTGTATTTTGCATCCTCACTAGCATCGTGCTGCCTAGTGGTAGCATCCCTAGCCCGCGAACTCAGAAGCTTCCCGGCTATTCTGTCTTTTGATGTTACTTTCTTTCGAAGCATGGATGCAAGAATTCTCTTGTTGTCTCTGGAAGATAAATTCCCTTCATTAGTCACATCCCCATCTTGTCCAAGCGATGCAGATCTGGAAGTAGAAGCCAAAGCGGCATTGCGTAAAACTGATTTGTTGTGTTCCCGAATTTTGGCAAGTTTTGCACGCTTCATCGTCTGTTTATCAATTTTTCGCTTCTTTGCCACCTCTTCATCTATTTCACGAACATTCTTCACTGCTTGTTTAGCCAAGTGCTCCGCTAGATCAATCCCCAAATCAACATTTACCTTGTGTTCGGATGTGCTCTGATTGAGTGGCTTTCCTCCATCATCCATCTTGTGTTCAGATGTGCTCTGATTGAGTGGTTTTCCTTTATCATCTATCTTGTGTTCGGATGTGCTCTGATTGAGCGGCTTCCCTTCATCATCCCGAGGAAGGATAGGTCCATGAAATGGACAAACTCTCAAGTCTCTTCTCTGACATAGCCCTCCTTTCCTCAAAGGAGCACGACATGGTTGGATCTCCTCTTGCTTCTCTTCATAAAGTGCAGCATGAACATTCAATTCAGCAATTTTATCAGCTGGGATAACAGCATCAGAGTCCACCCTCCCCCAATGATTTTCAAGTTCCAATCCACGCTGGTTAGCCATAAAAACCCTGCTTGAACCCCAATCATCCAAGTGAGAACTCCACCTTACCACAGGAGCTTCAGCCAGAAGTTCGCTCCTTGGAGAGTTTGAGTCTACTTCATTCCTTCCATGAGCTAGGCGCTTGGCGTTAGAGCTGTTAGACTCTTTATCTCTTGAACTGAGAGCACTGCCATTCACTTTATGGGTAGTTGATGCCATGTCAAGATGTATGTCTTTATTCTTGGGAGCCCTAGATGCAACTTCATTAGCTACAACATTACCCTCCTCCCAAAAATCTTCTTCCTCACTATGTTTTGATGAGTTTTGAAGAGAACATCCAGCCTCTTCACATTTCTTTTGAACTGATTTCAGATGATTACGAATGTCAATGAATTCCTTCAAAGTGGAATCTCTAAATCTATTGTCAGCTACTTCAACTCTTACTAGAACAGAAATCCATTCTTGGACAGAAATCAAATGCTTTGTCATTAAAAGCTTGTACAATTCCCTCAATGCATCAAAAATCACCTTGTTATCACTGTTCTCATGAACTTTCTCTCCTTCTTTTATGGCATCAAGACGCATCTGCCGCAGCTCAGAAGAACCGAAGAACTCTTCCACTTCATCATCTAAGATATCATCTTGCATAAAATCCTCTGTTGAGTTCAAAATTTCCAAACATTCTCCAATCTCATCCACTGTGGATAGTATTTCTCCCTTTATTGATGATAGATTCTGTCTCAAATGTTCATATTTGTTCAACAAAATTTCTTTCGACCTTCTCTCTCTTTCCCTCCTCTCTTGTTGCATCCGCTCCACATTGGCCTGTATGTTAGGAAATTGAAGCCTAAGGGTATTCTTTAGGTAATCATGCCCTAATCTGAGCTGTCTGTAATGAATCCCAAAAGAGTGGTTCCATTTTTCTAAGAATTCAATGGCCTTTGAACGTAAAACAGATGCAACAGCTGGGGGAGCAGGTAGTGGCAGATTTCTTCTGAATCCGATGCTCAAACTCAGTAGGTGGTCCAAATTCTCAACAAGAAGGGTTCTAAAAAGCTTTGATCGCATGAACAGTTCATCAATTATTAGAAGTGTGAGGTACCTAACCTGCAACATGCATCTATCAAGGTCATAAACTTGTTTTTCGTTATTCAGATGATAAAGGAGCCTCAAAAGTTAAAGCCTTTAATATGGAGAACCACTTAAATGTCCCTAAGAAGAGCACCAAAGGGTTTAAGCTAAGTACTACCAATCTCCGTAATTCTCATCAGTGACTTGAAAAATGATTGCAATGATAAATGGCAAGAACCAGTACAATGACAAGAAATCATCTTTTATTGACAACCTCACATGATGAAAATTTCCTGACGTTTGAAGATGGCAGATGGAATGCTCAATTCATGAGTCAAATGAAGACTGCCTAGCTCAAACTTGTTTAAACTTGTTCATCCAGTAATTCAGAACCTCTGGATTGTCAACAACAAATGATGTTTTAATCATATAAACGCACTCGTATCTCATGTCATATAGACGCATTGAGAATGATAAACTTGTTCGTATAGCAATTTGAAAACGGCAAACAAAAGACCCAACAAAAAAAATTCAAAGATTCAATCTCCCATAACAGACATGATTCGGACGTTCACGACTAAAGTTGCAAATTTACGGAGCATTTTCTCGGTATTTAAAGTGCCAAAATTGAATCAAGCCCAAATTGAATAACAAAAAACCAAAAAAAAAATTGACTAACAGAATCAATTCATCCACAAAACTGCAAAATTAAGTGTAAGAACCTGAGAGTGATCTCGCTTCATGAGGTCTGTAAGTGTTTCGGCAGCAATTCGGAGCTCCGAATCCGAGAATCGGACCACCGACTTGATGGCCCGAAGGAGACGGGGATCGACCTCTGGCGAAGTCGAGGTTGTGGCCTTCTCTATCAAAGACCTCACCTTTGTTCCCCGACCCCTTCTCTCCTCCTCTTCCATTGACGATCAAATCCAATCGATTCAAAAATTCATTAAATTTCAATTTCTATGACAAATTTTATTCCCGGAAAAAAAGCCCTAAATTTGAAGTTCGCAGATTCATTGACGTTTTTTCGCGGCCAAACGCCGTCCGTGCGTAAGAGGCATGTGAAAATGTGACGGTGTGGAGAACTGCAGAGGACTTGAGCTGTTAAAGCGGGCAACTCCTGGGTTGATCCCTTGACGGGCCCATATTCTAACGCTGAGCCCGTCTAAAACTAGATTGGCATTTGACAGACAAACCCCTTTTTTCTTTAAACAAAATAATAATTACATTTCTAAATATTTTAATTTTGGACGATATTTACATCTAATTCTTTATAGTTATTATATCAAGTTCTTCAATCATACATGATCATGTGTCCTATTTTTAAAATATTAATATGTGATTACATTTAATTATAAATTCATATAAAATAAAATAAAAAGACACGTACTTATGTGATTAGAGAATTTAACATAATTCATATAATGAACTTGACCTAAATTTTTTTTATTATTTTAATTTTTATAATTATATTATAATTTTTATAAATTAAATTTAAATTTTTTCTATGCTTTCGTGAAGTGATATAATTAAACTAATTTTAAAACATACAAATACAAATATATAATCTGTTTTATATAATTCTGTTTTATCACTATTTTACATATAATATATTTTATACAATTAAATAAAATGAAGAATCAAACATCTAATCAAGTGACCAACATAAAATAAAGATATATTTAAATTATGTGTAAAATAATAAATTCTTTTTTATAAAATTTAAAAAAAAATCATTGATTGGCAACCTAGCTCTACATGACGGGTTATGGACTGACACTTGGCACGTATCAATTATAAATGCCGACATCAAAACGGACTCTTATTTTACCAATGTGAATCCGTCATTTTTTACATCTTAGCACGTCAAGTCTACCATTTCTATGTTAAAGTGGGTCACACAAGACAAATTAGAAGAACTACACGGAAGAATGACTCTAAAGAGAAAAAAAAATTGACAGCAAATAATTACAAATTTGTGAAATAACAAGGTAGAATAGTGGTTTTTTTTATTAAAAAAACAAAAATAGTTAGTTGCATAGCTCAATTGTAAATTATAAATTCTCAATTCCTCGCCTTAAAAGACTTGTCGTGAATAAGTTACAATAAATTTTGAAAAATTTAGACTCCCAGTTCATTATATTGGTTTTTTCTAATTTGACATATATATCTATATATATAAGCAAATCCACCTCATTTGAGGAAATTAATCCGATTTGAAGTGGACATCTCCATGTAAATTCTTGCTTTGAGGTAGAGATTATGAATGGGATGATCCTGCAAAGATAATCTCACCTTGAGAGGTGTGTTGCAAGTTGCCTACCTTCATTCTCTTCAATAATTGAACCCTCCAAATCCACATTTTCACATGCCTGTATGAACACGCCAGAGCACTTCTTAACAGAAAAAAATTAATAAATTTGAAAGAATATGTGTGAATAATATATTTTTTTAGGGGTTAACTTGTACAAGTAAATTGAAGATCTGTAAAAGTTTTCGTGTGGAAATTGCTAACGTTTACCTCTTGGTCCGCTCAGAAAGATTAAGGGTGTGTTTGGATGAAATCAAACCGTGGTTTGGAAAAGTGATTCTGGAGAATAGATTCTGGAAAAAATAGATTCTGTGAAGAATAGATTTTGTAAAAAAGTGATTCTGAGAAGTGAGAGTGTTTGGATAGTTGTTATCAAAAGCACTTTTTATATATACAAATTACTAAAAAAAAGACATAAGTTAATATGATAATTACAGAAAAAATAGATTTTATGATATATTTTAATTTGAAGAAATAAAATTGTTAATAATATGTTTTTTACCAACATAATTAATAATACATAAGATAATATAATTAATAAATAATTAATGTCTATATATATTTATAAAATATAAGATTAAATATATTTATAAAAAAATATGTTTATAAAAAAATAACAAGATACATATCATATAGGTCCTCACACTCTCCCTTTTTTCTCTAAAAGCAAAAAAATTTTGCTTTTTCCAAAACCATGGTTTTGGTTTTTGGAGAGGCTGTTTGGGTAGCATTTTTCCCAAACCATGGTTTGGGTCCCCAAACCATGGTTTGGGGTGCTATCCAAACAGAGCCTAAAATAAATAAATTAATAGGTCCATAAAATATGCAAGGAATGTGGAAAGTAGGGGCAGTGAGGGAGGCAAGTGAAAAATTAGGAATCATTGTGATTTCAATTTCTAAAGAAAAAGAAAAGGAAGGAATAGTGTTGGGTGCACTACAACACTATCATCATTTTACTTAACAGCTAGAGTCCAAACAACAAGTTAACTTTTTTGTTTGAAAAATGCAAAGGGGGGACTAGAGCAGATGAAGTTTGATGTTCCCGAGGCCAAAAACGCACGGGAGTATTATTTTGTTCCCCTCCCACTTTGACCCGTTTATGGACAAAGTGCTCCTCCTATAATATCACTAAGAAGGTGGGGATTTAATTTAGCACTATTAACATTGATTAATTAATATTTAAATTCTCACTAAAAAAAATATTCACGTTTAAGCTCGAATACTTTGAACAGAATTATCTTTCATAAAAAATACATATGCTTCAAAAAAAAAAAAAACAGCATGCATGGGCATATATAAACGGGCCTACCGGGTGCTCACATATTTTGACCTTCCACCCCCTTCTCTCGTTTTGCATCTTCCCTGCGTTAACTTACACGTGCCTCCCTCTCTGTTTTTCTTCTTCATTGTCTTGTCTAGATAAAAACCAAACCGTAATTTTAAAAATATGATATACAAAATAAATATGAAAAGTTTGTCTCAATTTTTTTAAAAAAATATTTTTTAAAAGCACTTTTGGGTGTCCCCAAACACCTCTTTTTTTTCTCTCCATTTTTACTTATGTGGGCTCCATCTACTGCAAGTCTTAAATAAACTATACTGTTTATAATTTTAACCTTGAATAGTACAATTTGTTTATGGAAACATGGGGGATGGGAATAAATTAAGCAATATGAAATCCTCCGAAACATGGTAGATGAAGACGTAAGGAAAAACTTCATAACATTATTGAGATGAAATTTTTGATTAATTATATATTTAAAGATTTGGTTATTGATAGAATGTAATAAAATTATAGTAGTACTACCTCTGGTCTTTGATATAAGATCTTATTTAACTTTTATTTTAGTTCTGAATAAAAGACCTCAATCTACTTTGTCTCTCATATTTATGTATTTTTTTCAAGGTTTTTAATAATGATAGTTATAGCTAGTACATTTGATTAGCAAGGATATTTTAGAAAAGACAACACTTATTTATTACAAATAATTAACTTAATTTATTTTTTTAATCTTTTCAAATTAGTCAACTAGCTCTTATAATTAAGACTGGAGATAATATGATCTGTATAGTTGACCTCGTTAAGTACGATAAAATTCGTTATTGTTGTTATTTCATGCCATGTATATATATATATATATATATATATCTTTCAATTTTATGCTCTTTTTCAACACAGAACACTAATGTGCATCTCTAATTAAAATATTTTCAATCATTTAGTCGCCAATTAAATGAAGATTGAGGTCAAAATAAAATGAAACCTCAAATTAAATTTATTATATATGATGAACCAATCTAGATTGCTTCTCCATTCACAAGAGATGTGCATGATTTGTCAGAAATGTTTTTATTTACTTGTAGAGATAATTGAGAATCTAAATTCCACACACAATTGTGATCATGGGCCCGTGGTGCCAAATTTTCCACTAACAAATTGATTTAAATCTTAAGCGGGGAGACCTTAGGTTAAGAAAAATCGTAATTGGAGAAACGAGACAAGGTAACTTTATTTAAGGTGTGTTTGGATTAACGTCAGGTAAAATTGACTTATAGTCAAACTGACTTTTGTAATTGAGGTTAGAGTAAAAGTCAGCTAGTGTAATGTGATTTATGTTTGGATAGGTGTTTATAAAAAGTCAGTTGAAAAAATTAAAAGTTGTTTGGATGATTAATGAAAAAGTTAGTTTAGTTATAAAATGATTGAAAAGGACATAGACTTTATTAAGTAGTAGTATTTGAAATCTTATGTTTTTAACGTGATAATAGTTTAAAAAATAAGTAGAATTATTATGATAAAATATAAATAGTTTATTTGTGAAATTATAAAATAAAAATATTTGTTACGGAAAAAAATTTGAAAACACATTATGGATAATTAATTAAATACACGTAATGGACAAACCTGAATATAAATTAAAATTCATTTAGTCTCTAATTAAAATAAATGAAATCACATAACTAATTAGATCATAAGCTTTGCATAATTTTCCTATAAATCAGTTAGAAAAGTTGATTCAAATTGTGTTGGATAAGTCAGTTAAAAAAGTTTTTTTTTTCTGATAAGCCAATTAGAAAAAAAGACCTATCCAAACAATCTTCTGAACCACAATAAACTGCAAACCTCAGTTTCACGTTTCTTTATGTATTTTTACAATCCAGACGAGGCCTTAGAATTGGACCTCGCCAAAAGTAAGAGAATATTGATCGTTGAATGTTGATTCTCAAAATGAATGATGACGATGATGATATATAAGTGGTCCAACAAGATTAAAAGTATGCGGACAAGGAGGATATTTCTAGCATAACACGACCCCACTTGAAGGGTACGATTACTTTAATCCTAGGTTTCTTTTTATTTATTAGGTAGCCCTCAATATATACACTTTTTATATGAAATTTATTTTTATCCTCTGCTCGTTCAGACTCTTAATATTTAGTTATACTAAGAAAACTAAATAAATTACTCCTCCGGTCCTTATTATAAGACCCAATTTGACTTTTTATTTGGTCCTAATTATAAGACCCAATCTATTTTTTCTCTTATATTTATGTATTTTTTTCCAAGATAATCCTTCTAATAATGATAGTTTTAGCCAATATACTTAATTAGCAAGGATATTTTAGGAATGACAACACTTATTTATTATAAATAACCAACTTAACTTACTTCCTTAATCTCCTCAAATAAGTCAATTGGGTCTTATAATTAGGACCGGAGGAGTAGTTAACTATAAAAAATATGATATGATTTTTCTGAAATATCAATGTATAATTTTGGAGTCATATCAGTTATAAATTATTTTTAAAAATGATAAACATGATAGATAAAATAAATTTAATCTCATACTTAAAATTAAATCAGACTTGCAACTAACTTCTAAGAATAGGAGAGAATATAAATGCATAATGTTTGTGATTTAAAATTTAGAAGGTGTTTGACAACCATTAAAAATGTTTTTCCGCAAAACGATACAAATTCTTTCATATATTTACTTTAAGAGTATTTGTCCAAACACCCAATTCAAATCAGTAACCATGGTTTTAGGTTAAAACTATGGTTTTTGTTGGCCCAAAAACCATAGTTTTGTCAAAAGTGCTTTGAATCCGCTTGTGGCAAAAAAAATAGGAGTGTCAGATGGTTTACCAATGGATATGACACATATACCCTCAATTATTCATTTCTTTCATTCTCTTCCGCCTTCGGTCCCTCGCTCTCCATTCCAAATAGCTGGTTCCTTTCTTTTATGCTTTGCCTTGCCTTGCTCTCTCTCTCACTGCTTTCTCTCTCTTCCCAGGTAAGGGACGTTTAGCAGAAGTGAGAAGACACGCTAATTGTCCCGTTTTATGCTTCTAAATTCATTTTTGTTACATAAATAAATAAATTTAATGGCCAATTCTCTTATCTTATAATATATATTCACCAATCGGTCATTTTTCTCAACTCTGATGTGGCCTTGTTTCTAATATCTTTTTTTTTGACCAAGCTTGTTTCTAATATCTTTAATCTTATATCTTATAAATGTTTTTACACATGTAGTGACAATTAATTAATTATATTAAAGATAAGAGGTAGTATGTTGTTATAAAAACCAGCTGTGAAAAAATATTATAGAATTTCATGTTTAAAATCTTGAAAGCAAATTAATATTTTTATGTTAGAAAAAGAAGTAATCATTTTTCTATAAACATATTTAAACTTATAACTTATAAATATATATACATATATTAATTATTTATTAATTATATTATCTTATATATTATTAATTATGTTAGTAAAAATTATTTTATGAACAATTTTATTCCTTCAAATTAAAATATATTATAAAATCTATATTTTATGTAATTATTATATTAACTTATGTCATTTTTAGTAATTTACATATATAAAAAGTGCTTTTGATAATAACTATCCAAACACTTTCATTTTATCAGAATCACTTTTTCACAAAATCTATTCTTTACTAACCATGGTTTTTTAAGAATTTATTTTCCAGAAGCTATCCTCCAAACCATGATTTGGTTTCATCTAAATATCCCCTTCGTAAAACATAAAAACACTTTTGAAATCATAATTTGATTTCCATCTAAATAGCCTTTTAAACTATATGGGAAAAAAATAATACTCTCGCGATTAATTTTTACTCTCTCAAGGAATAATCAAAAAGCGTGAGATGAGGCTCGTAAAGTCGTACAAGACCCCTACTTTTTTCTTGGTCAAGACCCCTACTTTTTTCTTGGTCAATCTCTCGTCTAATGTACTGGTATAATTTAATTTTAATTTACGAATGTAAATGATTCGATCCACAACTGGTCATATCACTATGCTCCAAAACTTACAGCTAAGTTGTTGAAGTTTCATGAGCAAGTGTCGGATGTGATCTGTATTTAAAGAAGAAGAAAAATTGCTGACTCGCCACGTTGAGGAGGATGATTGGTTATAAAAAAATACTGGATTATTTGGGTGGACAGGAAAATCCAAACGAGCCACCGGAAGCCGCCACGACAGTAACATCTAATAGCTTTCATTTCTGTTTTCCTTTTGTTAATTAAATGGACAAATATTAACAATATGAGATTACAAGAAAAGAGACGGAACATGGCACAATATTTTCAAGATATAGACCTCCCAAGTAATTCACATTATCTATTTTCTTAACTAATAGCCGCTACCCATCATTTTAATTTTACTTGATACATTGACTGTGCCAATTTTCTTAATTCCAACTTATGAATCAATAATTATATTTTCCAAAACTGGAAAACTAACCTGGAGTCCTCACAATTTCTACTGATATTGGTTCTCATACTTTAATTTTTCAAACGGATACATTTCAGTTTGGACCGCTTGGGAAGATGGAAATAACAACAACAAAATAATAAAGTGCCTGTTTGGGAGGACTTAAAAAATTCTCTATAAACACGTTTTATGTAAGTCGAGACAAAATTCTTCTCACATATTTACCTTGTATTCTGTAAATTATTATTAAAAAGCAACTTATAAGCTATTCCAAACGGGTCCAAAATCACTTGGGCTGTACAATATGTGACATTGGTGCACGGTGCTGCCACAGTCAATGAGAAAATCATACTCTCCTCTTCTATTGATGCTCTCCATGATCCCCGTCAGCCACTTGCTTTCATTCATATCATTCCATTTTTTAATGTATTCTTTTAAATTAGAGGAACAAATAATAACAATATGAAATTACAATAAAGATTAGTAAAAATTTTGCAGTCTAGTGTGGCATTGACCTTCCTAGTAAGTAGAAGTTTGCAGGTTCTAATCTTTTTATAACCTCGGTCATTAATATTGGCTCTTTTAATTAAAAAAAAAGATCAAGTTCAGGAAAAATCTCAAAAAGAAATATCTTTTAAATTTTAAAATTTTAAATAAATTTTGTTTATCTTTTTTTTGGTCATTAACATCATTTTTGTTTACTACACTTTAATGATAATTGACTACATTTAAAAAACAAATTAACGATGTATATTTGTAATAATTCCTGATTTTAAAATTTAAAATTCAAGATATATAATTTTTTAGATTTTCCCTTAAACTTATGAGCCTTCTTATCATTAGGGTACATGATTATTTATATAGTTTTTTTTTTTCCGGTGAGCTTGATAAAATATTACTCTCTCTGGATATTCTTACAAATGATGCTAGGATCTTGCTTCATAGGGATTGGGTAGTACAAGTTTTTCACGTTCACAGGCAGGACAATCATACTGCTAATTTCCTTGCTAAACTGTCTCATAAGATGGAGAGCAATTTTTGTATCCTTCATCAACCTCCATCTCTGTATCTAGGGGAGGACAGTGATGAGGAAGGATAGCTGTAATTGTTTTACTTGTTGTAAGTAACGTTATCCAATTTTTAATTCAAAAATTGACAATATATTTTTATAATAATTTCTGATTTTAAACTTTAAAATTCAAGATGTGTTTATTTTTAGATTTTCCCTTAAACTTGTGAGCCTTCTTGTCATTAGAGTAAATGATTATTAAGCTTTATAAAAGATTACTCTCCCCGGATATTCTTACACTCGCATGAACTTAATTTCATGACATTATCTTCATTATCAAACAACATTAACATCTTTTTTTATATAAATTTGTTTAAAACTATCCCTATTTTGAATGTCTTTTAAATGATGTATACTTTAAAAAATGTCAATATTCGTAGCAATATAACATCCAAATGCAGCATTTGATGCAAATAAGCAAATTAATAATTCGGTAGGACCATTATGCGATAGAGTAACGAGTCTAGTTACTCTCAATTAGCTAATACTAATAATTAATAATAGTACAACAGCAAACACAGTGCACGTAAATTGCAAGAAACTTCCAACTCGTTCTTCGCTCCTCTCTCTTCATCCAAATCCGAGGAAGATATTATCTCAGCTACTCCAATCTAATTTCGTTTTTGTTTAATTCAAAATAGACGCCAGTAATTCAAGGGAAAAAAAAATAAAACTACAGGGACGATTTGTCCCCATTAGCCACGTCATAGGTCCGGCTTACGCGCACCCACGAGGAGCAAACCCGACCCTAGAACCCGCCAGATCGTACACGACCCGGAAACCTTGTTGCTGGATGTTCCCGATTATCGACAAGCTGCCCATCGTTCCCGCGAAGGCGAAGCAGAAGCTTCCGTGGGTGTCCACCGGAATCAAATAGTTCGTCGCCGGAAGTGACATGTCAGCACCTCGGAAATGCAGCACCACCGTGGGCACCTTCACCTCCGTCTGCCCCGACAGATCGAAACAAGTGTCGAAGAGTGAGAACTCCGGCGCCTTCTTCAGATGCGACGCTCCAACCCTGAAAGCGTTCCTGAGGGCGATGTAGGCGGGTCGGGTGAGCCGGGTCACCGACGTGCCGGAATCGATTATTACGCCGCCATTCCCGGTGGGATCGAGTCGAAAGAGCGACGGCGAAATACCCCGAACGGGTGTTCCCCCAACACTGATCCCGAGGAGTTCTACAAAGTAGAATGTGTCGAGCTTAGGGTGACTGAGGAGAGGAGTGAACCGGGCGGTTCGAGGAATGGCCATGTCGCCAAATATAACTGAAGACGGTTTGGCCGAAGAAGAACGATCCACTAAGCAATACGAGAATTTCTGGCCGAAACGACGTCCCATTTGTGCCGGAAACGACAACTTCCCACGGCCGAGACCCAACAGTCCCGCCGCGCCGATGAAGAGTCCCTCATTGTCGTGACCGCATCCGAGGGCAACGCCGGGGACTTGAGTGCGCCGAAACGTCAGAGTTTCAGTGGAAAAATCCCCCACAGTGAACGAACCGTCACCGTAGGAAACCTGATAGAGACAGTTCTTTTTCTTGTTGCATCCAGGAGAATCCAATCGCCGGCAGAGAGGGGAGGCACATGAGATTCCAGCGAACGACCGAGATTTAGTAGGGTCGAATACTGGGTCTGTCTGGGAGTAGCACTTCTGGCAAGGAGAACACTGGAGCCAAACGACGTCGCTTCCGGTATCCAGCACCATGTACACGTTCCTCGGAGGAGTGCCGACGCCCAAGCGCGTAAAGTACTCTCCACTGCCCTGAGTCAACCCAGATATAATGGAGCTGCTGAAACCCGGCCTGCCCAGCCGGCCAACGAGGCTCTGGTCCACAGAAGCAGCATTAGAGGCCATGGAAATGAAGGATTTGACCCTAGCAGCATCTCTTTGCAGCCGGAGGTTGAAGAGCTGTTCTGGGGTTTTGTTGAAAGACATAGAATCCACATGATGCAGTTCAAGAGAGATCACAGATTCGGATTGTGGATCGGATTCGGATGTCTCTACAACATCGGATTCGGACCATGAGGGTGCGAGTGGGGGGGAGAGAGAGTGGAGGACTAGAGGTTGGGTCTGCAAGGGAGATGAGTCGACGGAGGAAGCGGCGGGGAGAGAGAGGAGCAGGGCGGCGAGGGAAAAGAAGAGCATGAGATTTCCTGCCCTGGGTTCCATTATTGGGGAGACGAGAGAGAGTGTGTGTGAGAGAGAATGGTGGGAGAAACACACAGATGGCAGAGAATAAATAGTGGAAGATAGGGGCAAGAAAAGGGGTAAAGCGGCTCCAAAAGAAAACTTAATAAAAAAAGTGACCCTTGGTAATAAAGAGAGTTTGGTGTCAAACTAAAAAAATAAATAGTGGTAGTTTGGTGAGTGGTGTTTTAACTCAATTATTGCCCGTTGTATAATGGCTTTAGATTTTTCATTCTGATCTGATGGATATATAATTGGATTTAATTGCGGGACGGTTGACTATTAACAGTTAACAGTCCAGTAATTAATGCCATGTTGTTTTATTATCCAAGGAAATTACTGGTCTAATTTTAGTTTTTTATTCAAAGAAATAAATAAAAAAAAATTAACTATCGCTCTGTTACTTTTTTTTTTAATTTTAATCGTGACTGTGGCAATCTACAATGTGATATTGGATGACGGCTCTGAACTGAATTTGTCTCATGCATAAAAGTGGAAAATTAAATTCGTAACACTTACTTAACATATGAAAACACATGGCGTTTACAACTTTACACTAACTTGAATTTGTCATTTTGAATTTATTTTATAAGAAATCAAATAAATAATATTCATCAAATCCTAAATATAAGATCCATTTACATTACAAAATGGATCTTATATTTAGAATTGGAGGGAGTATCTGTTTGTGAGCAATGCACAACATTCTCATACGACTAGCTTTATGTTTAATCGGACAATTACAAATATTATCATAATCCTCAGTGAATGTTAGGAATTTTACCATGCTTTATATATGTGTGCGTACACGTGTGTATGATTTGTCTTGTAAAGCAGTAATTATAGAGTTAAATAGTGATATTAATTGTTTATTCGAGGAATGTGCTTTTATTTCGTGATATGAATTTTTGAATTTCTTAGATGAAAAATTGTTTATAGGAAAAATATATTAAAAAGGTTGAACAACGTGTTGCATTTTAAATTAATCATAGATGAACAAGAACCAGGGAATTAAACAGTATAATTTCTTTAATCAAGCTCATAATTTATCATGTCATTATCAATACATAAGTATCAATGACACATAATTCGTAACAAATTTTATTATTCGTACAGTATGAACCATGCAAATGTAAGTTGTTCTTAAAAATTTTGTCCAGTACACGTGAAATTAAAACATATCTGGCATAATATAAAATTCATAGGAAATCATTCTATATATATATATATACTCCTCCGGTCCTTATTATAAGACCCAATTTGACTTTTTATTTGGTCCTAATTATAAGACCCAATCCATTTTGTCTCTTATATTTATGCATTTTTTTCCAAGATAATCCTTCTAATAATGATAGTTTTAGCCAATATACTTAATTAGCAAGGATATTTTAGGAATGACAACACTTATTTATTATAAATAACCAACTTAACTTACTTCCTTAATCTCCTCAAATAAGTCAATTGGGTCTTATAATTAAGACCGGAGGAGTATATATTATGTTCAATTCAAAAGAAAAAGTTGCAATTTTGCTTCCGCAACAATAATTCAATTATCTGAGTGAGGGTGTTATGCTCTTATCTGCGAAGTCACGAGTTGGAATTGGCATAGGACCGAAAGACGATTTGGTTAGTTAATAATATAAGTATTATTATGACCGAGGGACAGGAGAACAGTTGACCTGAGCTGTCTAGCAAGACATGGAGCACTAATCACCTGTGCGCCTCTCCATAATAGGCTTTCAAGTAATCATATCCATGCGCACACAACATAACATTTATTCATGAAATCTAATTAATTAATTTGAGTGGATTAAAAACATTAGTTAAATTAGTTAATATGATATATTTTTTAAAACATCCGTAATAATCTTCTTTAATTTTCTTTATCTCTCTTCTATTTGATTATTGTGAAAGAAATATTAATAGGGTTGATTTAAAAAAAATTGACAAACATATTAAATAAGTCTTGCGTACACGACTAACATCTACTTTTAAATTAAGTTTTATATTAAAGACCAGAGAAGTATATCTTAAACCTCATATAAAGTAAGAATACTCTAGAAAAGACAATATATATTTATTATAAATAATTAACTTAACTAATTTTCTTAATTTATTCAAATTAATCAACTAGCTTTTATATTAAGAAGATAATGTAGTGTAAAAGGTAGTTAAGGAGATTATTTTGTTGCTAAATCTTACACTGAAATCCACTCTACATTCTTTGGCAAAAAAAAACTCTATATTCTAAATTTATATTCGTTATAAAAAAATTATTCTTATTATTACACACATTAAAAATAATTTTTTTAATATTCATTATAGTTGCTCAATTTTTATATTTAGCATGGATTATAAATAGGAAAAATGATAAAAAAATAAATTGAAAATTATTAAATCTCAAATTAGGTTTGGTAACAACACTTTATTTGATATTGACAACAACAAATTTGTAAATGACAGTAAATTTTTATTAATTTTCTTTATCTAATATTTAGTACTCCTCCGGTCTTTAATATAAAATTTATTTAACTAATTTGATTACATTAATGAAGTTAGATAAGTTAGTTAATTATAAAAAATATGACATGTTTTTTCTAAAATACCACAATCATCTTTCTTAATATTCTTCCCCTTCTTCTAGTTGATTATAGTTGAGGAAGTATCCATAAAGGTAATTTAGAAAAAAATTAATAAATATGAGAAATAGGTTTTATATTTATGACTAAAATCAAGTCAACAATTAAGTCTTATATTAAGGATCCAACTCATCCAAGGAGTAATTTCTAGTTTCTTTTTTTTGTCATTTTTTTATAAATATATTTCATTCTCATTTTATGCGAAGGCTCATGTGAGTCATGATGAATAATGGTCCAAGAAAGCGAACTTTCCCAACAATCTTCCTACAATCAAGGAGGTATATTTCCTTGACAGATTCTTTGCTTAGCCTCCTTCTATGTCCTGAAGAGGACCCTTGCAATTATTACCGCAGAAGTCCCTTCTCAGAAAAAAAAAAATGAAAAAAGAAAAATCACATGATTGTGTATTGATTTTTATTTTATTTTCCACAAATAATTAAGAAACTCACGAAGTTGGTCTCCAGAAAGCATTTCAGAAATTATGTTGTTCATGATTCTAATGAGTCTCTAACGCCGCCTATATACATACAATCCCGTGATCATTATTGATTTCTTCTACCCACCACACCTGTAATAATTATTTTATTCATTTATTTATTTATTTTGCTTCCCCATGTTGAGTAACCATTCTCTGCTCTATAACAAAATTATTGAGTGAATACTGAAGCAAATGATACACCCGATCTTTTTGCCAAATGACTTTGAAAACGATATCCTAATTTTCCATTCCATGAACTTGGATTTTTTTTTTGCCAGACATGAACATGGATTCATCACACTTTTTGAAAAAAAAAAGTTCGTATTTATTATTTTAAAAATTAAAAAAATCTAGTTTTTTTTTTCAAATACCTTTTCCTGCAACTAAAATTTTTCTTCTTCTGTTTTTGTCTTCACTTCTCAATCCCAGCAGTCTTCACTTCTCAATCCCAGCAGTCTCCACCGGGGGAAGCGGAGTGAGACGAAAGGGCCCCACACGACCAAGACTTCTTGGCATGAAACAAGTTTTATATTTCAATGGACAGCTCATAATATTTCCCCCTCAACAAAGATACTCGTACATTGCGGAAAGGAAACAGTAATTTGATGTTCTTAATTAATTACTGTTTCTAATCTTTACTATAAGAATTAATTAACTAATTTAAATAGACTAAAAAAATTAGTTAATTTAGTTTTTTTTAAATAAATAGGTATTGTCTTTCTTAAAATATCCTTACTAATCAAGTGTATTGATTAGAATTACTATTATTGGAATGACTACTTTGAAAAAAAAAGATAAATATAAGAGGTAAAGTGAATTAGAATCTTATATTTAAAATCAAAATAAAAATCAAACAAATTTTTATATTAAAGACAGGAGGAGGTAGTGTCATACTACTAATTCTTATTATCAAGACTGTCTGATGCCCAAAAAAAAAGTTTCTTATTGTTAAGACTGTCATGTAAGAAACAGTGTGGCTTTTTATTTGTGTGAGTGTGACACGTGCTGAAATTTAGTATTCATGTCAAATTCAACAAGAGATTTTGGGCACTTCAATTTTTTCATACCAAGCACCTTAAGAGTTAAGACAAGGAATCAAAAAATCAAAAGAATTACTCTTCCGGTCCTAAATATAAGACCTTTATATACACTAGTATAAAGGTTTTATATTTAGGACCGGAGGAGTACTTAAACCTACTAAGTTTTTTTTTTTTTTTTAAAAGAGTGACTCTCCAAATAAGGTTGACCCAGCAGATATTAATAAATTTAGAGATGTTGTAGACCCTTTTTTTTTTTGCCAACGAGACATTTTAACTTCGAAAGGTCTAAAAATCAGTCAGTCAAGTTTTTTTTTTTCTAAGTACAACATTTAGATATTAGAGATAATCCTATTTGAACTAGTGGGATCTCTTCTAATAGAAACTTTAACTCGAGTTCGTTGGTTGAATCAATAAAGGTGATCACAAGATGACGTCCTCCACTTTTCTTGTGGGCCATCAGTTTCGTCCTCTAACTTAAATGTGGGCACATTTTCTGACATAAATTCTATCTTCAATTTGTCATCTCTTTTGCTAGAACTTGTTTTTATTGGTTGAATCAATGAAGGTTATCACAAAACGACGTCCACCACCTCTCTTTTGGGCCATTAGTTTCAGCCTCTAATTTAAATGAACCTCTTGGCCCAATGTTATTGGACCATTAAGTTTATTGAGTCGAGTCGTATGCGGCCCATAGAGAAGGGTTCCCTAAAGGAACAATGGAACATGTTGGGCAATGGACATGAATAGGAAATATAGATTTCATGATAGGCAAAGTTATGAATGTTTCTTCCGGCAAAAAAAAAAAAAAAATGAATGTTTCAATCAACGAAAAAATTACTCTCTAAAAAGGCTTATATAATTGCCCTGACACACACACACACACACACACGCACACACACACATATAGAGACACACACATAGTTGTTATCTTTTTCGCAAGCTATAACAAATCTAAATTTTTTTCAAAAATTATAACCATCTTTATAAAATTTAAATATACTGAAATATAAACATTGAATGAATAAAAATAAAATCGCACAGTACTTCAAAAATTATGTTGATGAAATTTCTCTTATGTATTTATCTCATAGAGAATAAAATTACTCAAAATAAGCTTATCTATATTGGCACCAAGATTCACCAAATTCTTGATAGATTTCTTGCTTTGCAATATTTGGAGATTTATGAACATTCTTCTGCCTTCTGTTTTTTTGTATAAGCATTCTTAGAAAATTTTAATATCATAGGATATTTCTTAACCAAGATGCCCAACCCAAAGATGTGCAGTAATATATTATTAATACTTAATATCAGGTAAAAAAAAATCCTAATAATAATTTACTTCATAGAATTTGTGTGTTATTGTTCTTTTTAACTTGACAATCTTAACACATATATTATCTTCGATCCTAATTATAAGACATCGTTTGTAATCTACAAACGAGGTATTATACTTAGAATTGGAGGTAGTACTTTCAAATATACATCTAAACAGATAAGCGCAAATTTAAATACGTGACCTCCCTCACAGAAAAGAAGGGTTTTGTGCCATTGAATCCATGAAAATAAAGAAAGGTATTAATAAATTATTTGTTCATTGAATATAAAAAGAAGATGCACTCATTCTTTCTTCTCTCAATGAATGACTCAATGAACATACATTTTATTATAGATTCATTAAAACAGACACATGAACTCGTTTATTGGATGACCTAGTATAACTGTTGAAGTGGTATATTATATATAGCAATTTTATTACAAAAAAGTTTAGTGCACTTATCAGCTTTTTAAATTAGTAAACAGTTATCATCAAAGAAAGTGTTATTGACTATTCTCTAATCTTGCATTCATTGTATTATATGATTGTTATGTTACGATATTAAATAAGAAATCATTCTTATTTGTCTAGTAAATATCAATTTCATTTTCTGGTAAAAAATATCAATTCCATTTATTTATTATTTTGTTAACTTTATAGTATTATATACGGTAGTTTATTACGGTAAAGAAACCAAATTCATGAAAGAAATGCTAAAGTATATTACAATACATTTGCAAACAATAAATTTAATAAAATCCTAGATTTTCTTTCTAAACTTATGATTTGTGTACGATGTTCAAAACCTATACTTGTATATATTGCGGTACTATGTGCAAGTGCTGGAAGTAGAGGAAACGTAAACCATGGCAGCATCACCAAAGTATTTGCTTTTCGTTTTGTCTTTGCTACATCTTTTTTTAAATTCTTATAGCTTTGTTTCTATACACCATGATGCCTCTTCCGGTCCCAATCCAGCCAGTAACAAGTCTCCGTTTTCTGTGAAAAGTCTCAAGGTTTACAATTCTTTAAACTATGAGACTAATAGAAAAGTCCCATCAGGTTCAGATCCTATTGAACCTCCACCAACTCCTCTTTTGAAGCAAGCTTCAGTTTCTAATGATTATAACTCTTTGAACTATGAGATCAACAGAAAAGTTCCATCTGGTCCAGGAGTCATCGAACCTCCGGTTACTCCTCCTTTGAAGCAAGCTTTCGTTTCTAACGGCTACAACTCTTTGAACTATGAGGTTAATAGAAAAGTCCCATCTGGTCCTGGGGTCATTGAACCTCCGGTTACTCCTCCTCTAAAGCAAGCTCTTGTTTCTAATGGCTACAACTCTTTGAACTATGAGATTAACAGGAAAGTCCCTTCTGGTTCAGATCCAATTGAACCTCCACCTACTCCTCTTTTGAAGCAAGCTTCAGTTTCTAATGGCTACAAGTTTTTGAACTATGAGATCAACAGAAAAGTTCCATCTGGTCCAGGAGTCATAGAACCTCCGGTTACTCCTCCTTTAAAGCAAGCTTCAGTTTCTAATGGCTATAGCTCTTTGAGTTATGAGATTAACAGAAAAGTCCCATCTGGTCCAGGGGTCATTGAACCTCCAGTTACTCCTCCTCTGAAGCAAGCTCTTGTTTCTAATGGCTACAACTCTTTGAACTATAAGATTAACAGGAAAGTTCCTTCTGGTTTTGAGCCAATTGATCCTCCTATTTTTCCTCTTATAAAGTAACCTTCAGTTTCCAATGATTATATACATGTCAATCTACTGTGTTTATGTAGTTATGAAAACTTGTATGCGAAATAGAAGGCAATATCATATGCCAATGTGTATACCTGATCTAAATAAATGAGATGCTTGCATTTGCCGAAAAAAGTTATATTCCAACAAATGTTAAATAGACCCTGTTCTCTGAAACATATAGTTTCTCTATTTGTTTTATTGGGGAATAATTTCACCTTGCACTTGCAAAAATAGAGGGATGGAAAAACCTTTCTTTTGTTTACGTGGAAGATGGTCATAATATTTAGTTTATTATTAAATGCATAAAGTCGTTTCAAATTATTTCCATAGGAGCGGGAGAAATAATGGCGAAAACAAACAATTGGAAGTTGGATTCCACAAATATGATACAAAGTGTTATATATATAAATATATATATTGACAAGTGAGAAGTCAAAGTGAGAGATTAACGATGCAATTTCCATCGGGAAAAAAAAAATGCTATTTCTAATATAATGAACCATTTCAGATATAAATCAACTTTATATCATCCACTTAGAAAATGTGTTTTTGCTAACGTAATACGTTTTGAAATAATAATAAGTTAATAATTATAAGGGTGATATGTATTTTAGTTTATTTAAAATAAAAATAAAAAATTTGGACCCCACTGAGAAAAATGACCAGGCTAATTAAACAAACAATCTCAGTTTCATACTACTTTCGGTTCTATTTATAAGACCTCATTTGTATACCATAAACGAGATCTTATACTATGAAGGATTTTTAAATAAACTCAAGAAATTGATAAATAAATCAAATGAGTAATTAAATATTCATAAGCATATCCTGTATAAGTCTCACTACTTTGAAAACGTGATATTTAATTCTGCAATTGATAGTACTATATCCGAACCTATTTATAAAAAATAAGTTAAATTTAAATAGAATTTTATCTTTTGTAATTAAGCTCGGATGCAGTACATAATAACTATGAAGGGAAATTTAAATAAATTCAATAAATTGGAAAAGAAATGAAATCAATTAGACAATCCTCTTTTCCCCGCTAGTAGGATTAGAAAATTGTCAGCTTGATTATAGAAAATTAGTAATATCAAGAAATTTTTTTAGCAGTCTTACTTATAACCTTTTATTTTTTGGGTAATAACATTTTATAAAGAATATGTTTAATATTTTAAGATATTCCACAACCAAAATTCATAAAGACATCTATTTATTCAGAATTGGATTTCTTCTTTTATGGATCGTCATTTTTTTAATTAATATGGAGATATGTAATAAATTATTTATTCATTGAATATAAAAAGATGAATTCATCTTGTTTACTTTTGAATGAATCAATAAATATCATACACCGACACCCCTACACACACTATAATACATAATCGTATAATTTTTTTAATTTAAGCATAAAGTGACTCTACATTTCTTTTTGTTTATTCATTAAATCTTACACGTAAACCTAGTTCATTCTTTGAACTTGTACATCACACAAAAATTTAGTGCATTGGTTAATCAACTTTTTAAATTAATTAATTGTCATCTCCGAATACCCTGATATCAACTCTTCTCAAGAATCTCACTTTCTGGCAACAGTAATATTATTATGTATGTTTCATATAAAAATATATGAACACAGAAACATATTATATAATACTATAGTAAATAAGAAATAATCACAATATAGAGTCTAAAGAATGCGGTCTTTGTTAATTTTTCTTCTTTACAGTATTATATGTGGTAACTTAATTATTGCAGAGAATCCAGAGTCAAAATAAATTGTGAAATAGTAAAAATATCATATAATAGAGTCACAAACAATAAATTTATTAGGCTATTTACATTTTGTTTCTAACTCAGACCAGAATATCCATATCTTGATAACTAATAGAGCAGTATATAATGGGATCTATATGCAATAATTACTTCAGTAGAAACATAAACCATGGCAGCATCACAAAAGTATTTCCTTTTCATCTTCTCCATGCTTCATCTGTTTATAATTTCTTTGCAATATGATGTTTCTTCTGGACCAAATCCAATTGAACCTCCTGCGAAGCCATCTTCAACTTTGAATAGCTATAGCTTTTTTAACCATGACATCAAGAGAAAAGTTCCTTCCGGTCCAAATCAACAACAACCTCCTATTTTGCCTTCTATGAAGCTATCTTCAAATTTGAATAGCTATAGCTTTTTTCACCATGACATCAAAAGAAAAGTTCCTTCTGGTCCAAATCAGCAACGACCTCCGATTTTGCCTTCTATGAAGCAATCTTCAAATTTGAATAGCTATAGCTTTTTTCACCATGACATCAAAAGAAAAGTTCCTTCTGTTCCAAATCAACAACGACCTCCGATTTTGCCTTCTGCAAATGCTTTGAACTATGGCCTTGATAAAATGCCTCCTTCTGGTCCTAATCCAAGAGGACCTCCTTCTGGTCCAAATCAACAACGGCCTCCAATTCTGCCTTCTGCAAATGCTTTGAACCATGGCCTTCATAAAATGCCTCCTTCCGGTCCTAATCCAAGAGGACCTCCTTCATCTTATGGCCTTGATAAAATGCCTCCTTCTGGTCCTAATCCAAGAGGACCTCCCTCATCTTAGATTATAAATCATAACGATTTTGTTATTATAAGTTGTGCCTAGTTCTTTTACCAGTGCAATCTATTATATTGATGTAAGACTTCCATGCAAAATAAAAGGCAATATCATATGATGTCAAGCTTGATCTAAGTGATGCATTTACAAATATCTTTGTGCTCATTATTGTTTTAGTTTCATCCTCTCTCTATCCCCTAAAGAAAAGAACACAAGATCACCCAAAAAAAACCCGTCCGTTTTAAATATACTTTTGGTTCTTAATATAAGAGTTAATTAAATAATTTAAGTAGATTAAGAAAATTAGTTAAATTAGTTATTTATAATACTTAACTATTGTCTTTCTTAAAATATCCTTGCTAATTAAGTATATTAGCTAGAACTACTATTATTACAAGAACTGTTTTGAGAAAAAATGAATAAATATAAGAAACAAAGTAGATTGAGGTCTTACATTTAGAACTAAAATAAAAGTCAAACTCTTATATTAAAGACCAGAGGTACTATATTTTTAAATAAAATACCCTAACTAAGAATATGACAAATAGTCAAGCAGTTAAAATTTCAAAAATTTTCTTTAACTATACTTTTTTTTAATATTTCTAATTATTTTTGGCTTAAAATATCGCGGACCATCGATTATTTGTTAGGTAAGAGGTAAAAAACTTTGATATGCTCCTAAGAGCATTTTAGATTAAAAAGTTGTTAATTACTTTTAAAATTCCGTAAAATGCCTTGTATATTCAAAGACAGGATTTCACGAAGCATAATTTATATTTGAAATAGGGGATGAAGCATGCTCATTACATGGTGAATGCTCATAATATTTAATCATATTATTGAAGAATTTTAAAAGAATTGCTTAAGAGTTAGGCTAATTACCATTGAACCAATTCATTTTAACTTAATTAATAATTTTTTAATTAATCTTTTTTTTTTTTTAAATCGAGCGAAATGCCGGTTTTCTGGACATTGGTCTAAATCAAGCTCGATCATGTACGGACTGTCACTTACGCCAACTCATTCATGAAAGAATCTCAGCTTCATATTTCATTCCGCAGTGAATAGAATACAAAAACTATGGAGAGACGCTGAAATAAACTCAATCAACAAAATGATAAAAATAAAAAAAATCAAATTTCTCTCCGCTTTCTCCTATTCTCTCTGCTTCTTACTTTCAATCTCCACCGGTCAAATTAAACTTGAACAACTTGAGACCTGAAACTATTCAGAAGCAAAGCAAGATAAGAAATGACGAGAGAAACAAAGAAGAGGGAAGCTTAGTTGAAGATTTTCTGACACTATACCAGAAAGCTACAACAGTATAAATAGGAAGATTTCAGTACAATTTGAGTAAAAGGCTTAGAGATTTTAGCTAAGTGGGGACAATGCAAGATTGGCAACAGAAGCAGGCTACAACAATGCCAAGCAAAGCACCACCAAAAACTTGAGATGGTGTGTGACCTAAAAGTTCCTTGAGCTTTCTTTCACTAATGGGATGCCCTTGGAACAAATCTGCAACAATCAGATTAAGCACCTGCATCAAGCCAAATCAAAAAATGTTCTTCAGGCTTCAGCATAACCTTTTCTCAGAAACTATCATCGGTTAAATCTCTGAGCCGAGCTAACTTTGGAAATACGCATAACTATGTCAGAAGTAATTATCCCAGAAAATATATCAGTATGCTTGTGAATATACAACTAATTATACAAGTAATTATTTTGGTTTACCATTTTTTGTGAACTGAGTCCAAGAGTTTTGGACCTTAATAGAGAATACAGTATAAATCTTATGGAATACTCAAGTCTTGTATTGAATGTTAGGACGTACTGCTCAATAGAACACTTAATTGGGACAATTCTCTCACACCAACACCGATCATTAGGTATTACAACTAGTTGATGACAACAGTGGAAAGGGCTACTTGCAAAGGGTTTTGACGGAAGAAAAGCTAGTAAAGTGTAACAAATGCAGTTACCAAGACATGACTTTTCCAGACCAACCAATTGATAGGATTCAACATGGCATGTGATGCTAAAATCTTTTACTGAGTAGTTTAGGTTAATCAATGAAGCACTTAGAAAAAGTGATTCTTTCATCTCAATTATTAGATTTAAGAGAGAGTCCTCAGCACCCACTTAGGTGCCTACCAAAAAGATCCTGCTAAGCCTAGGGACGCTACTAATCAAATATTGAACAATGCTAATTCAGGAATTTAAGTAGTGGTTTGTTTTTTCCTTTTCCGTTTTTTTTCCCCCAAACGCTTCTAATAAACAAGGATCAATATAATTTTTTTTTAAATACAGACATGTTTCTAAAAATTCTGTATGGCCCAATCATTATCATCAATATAAATCATAAAAAAATGCAGGAAGCTACACTGTTCACCACTCAAGTCCCCTGAATCTAGATACAGCGGGGAAAACAGAGAAACCCTGAAACCGGATAGCAAGGGCTGCATTAATTTAGATGTTCTGAATATAGAGACAGCAGAAAAAGACGAAGATGCAAATATACCATTACAGAAATACCAATGTCACAATATCACAAATTATTAATGAAAACTTCAAAACTATAAGCGTAAAGCCTCTTATTTCGATTAAGCTTCTGATACACATATAAACTTCTAACAGATATATCTGTTGGTCATTCTCAGACAAACGTGATATCCTTCCCCTCTTTCTCCATTCCTTCAGGCCAGTATAAAGCAGTGCAATATTGTGTTCAATAAAAATCACAGAGGAACTATATCGTTAAGGGCCTAAAACAGTGCAGAAAACCTGAAAATAAACAAAAACCAGGACACCCCAAAATCACGTGGATTACATTGAAATCTACTCCTCAATGTCCCAGGAGAAATCTTTCAGCAGCCAAGCTATACACACGGCATTCACAAACTAATCTGACGATAAATCAACTATATGAGGTATTCAAAAAACACCAAACAATTGATCAACAATGTCATTTTGTTGTCCCTTACACTCAAAATCAGTTTCAAATCCTAAGAGCAGCATCAAAGCAGCTATCACTACCAGTGGCATAGCCTTGTGATCAAATGACTTACTAAGAGCGAAACTAACATCCCATCATCACGAACTAAGAGCATGACACCCCCAGTGCAAAAGAAGCGAATGCCTCAATCGATCAAGATGGCATTTAATTATTTAAGAACATAAAACTAGATAATAAAAGAAAGCCTATTAACATAGGGTCATGGATAAGGTCCCCAGCGTTTACACTTGCACCAACTATAGCCACATTTAACCGTTATTGAAGCAGCACTTTTAGATTTCCTGCAGTTATCTTTTAAAACATTTAATCTCATAAAAGATATAGTTTTTAAATTGGTGGTATAAAGCATGTGCAATACCAGGGATGATGGTGCGTCTCTGTTGGCTCATTCCTAACAATCTGAAGGTAGAATAACCCAGCAATTTACTTGAAGTGCACTTGATTTATTGCGCGCAAGAGAATTGGATAGATGGGCATAACAAATAGCGCCAACCTATCCAATGGAACTTCAGTTGGTTAAGCATTAAACTAGATGGACATAAAGATCCTCACTAGATTCCACCTCTATGACTAATATAGAACCATGTTCTAAAGTGATCAACATACTTAATTAGATGATGTTCGTGACTTTGCTGTTGCGAAACTCGTTAAGCTCAACATGGCAGTGGCAGTGTGAAGGCTTTGGTATTGCAATACGAACACATCTCATACCAAGACGAAGATCATAGCCTTGTTTATAAAGTCTCATATTATAAGCCACAACTTTGAAAAACAATAGGCATTATAAAAGTAATATGCACTAAGCTAGAGTGCTAGACAAACAGGAGAGAGATTCAAGGATCGAGAATTTTTGACCAAGTTAAAAAAACGCAAAGGAAGACAAACAAAGACAGACTTAAGCAGCACTAATTAGTACTAGTAGATTGACCATGCAATCCAAATCCCTTGCACTTAATAATCTCCTATTACACCAAGCACTAATCGGAATGTGTTGCAATGGTTAAGTGACACACAACCTATGAAGCACCGCTACTTCCAGGAGCCATATCAGTCCGACACTTCAAATTGCTCCTAAATACAACATAAACATACTTCAATATCCTTTCTTCCAAGGATGCAACAAAAGGACAACTTCAACAAGTTCTTATGAGGAATCATTAACAATAAAAATGTACTCATAATTTAAGGGTCAAGATATTTCAGAAATGATAAGATGTAAGAGAGACATCAATTTCAAATAAAGAAGTAAAAACCAATTATTTACCTCAGCCTGCATGCCAGCATGTCGCCGAACACCAATTGCATCATACATAACAATAAGACTAAACCCCAAACACACAGGAAATAACGAATCAGCCACACCATGGCAAAGCGCTACAGAAGTAGTCAACGCGGTGCACAATGCCGAGTGCGACGATGGCATGCCCCCTGAAGCAAACAATAGTCTAAAATCCCATTTCCGTTCAACGAAGAAGTTCAGAAACACCTTTAACGATTGCGCTATAATCCACGCAAACAAGCCCGAAACAAATGTTGGGTTTGCTGCCAAGGTAGCAAAAAATGGGCTAAACCGAAGCTTCGCGTTCGTAGTAATGCTCAATAGAGCAACTCCTAACCCTCCGTTCTGTAAATAACACCCATTATACTCGTCTACAACCTTCTGGGCACTGCTATAAACTCTGAAACTCGAAATCCATTTCTGGGTTTGCAAAGAAGCCAACTTTTTTATGGTTTTCAAAAGGGGGAAGGAAACCCATATGGGGTTTACCACGGGGTGGCTGTGATTAACACTTCTATGATTTGAGTTTTTCGGAGGGTTCGAAGGAGCTGTCCAAGAAGAAGAAATCAATAACGAAGTTCTGTGTCGCCTGAAGTGCGGGAGCTGAAAAAAGGATAAGCTTGTCGTATAGAGAGGCTTCCTGTTAAAGCAGTATGATCTAAATTTTGGTGTTAGAGAAGAAACAGAGTCCATGGAAGGGGATTGCGGCTTCTAAGATCAGTCAGCATTTCAGAGGAACAAGAGGAAGTTCTGTATTCGCTATTTCAAAACTATATGGACATTCGATGAGGCTACTTTTATATGAAGATAAGAACGTAGGGCAGAGAAAACTAATAAGAGACGCACACACCTCGTCTTGTTTTGACGTAATATGCCAACGAAGGCCCATTTCAGGAAAAGAATATGCTACCCTCGCTTTCTCTTTACGTTCCTTGTTCTGTAGACCCATCCGTGGATCGCTCCATCAATCCTTTATCAATCAACCTATATACAGTAAATCGTACAAGGAGTAACTGTTTTTTTTTTTTTTTAATCACATTAGTGAGAGCAAATACATTATTGTTAAAACAAAAAAACCTCTAATCACACCTCAATGCTCAAGCGGCTTGAGAGTGTGATGATATAATATAATTAATCAATCAGGTTATTATAATTTTTTAATTAGGAAATTATATGCAATTTCTTATATTTCATCATTAACTATTTTAATTCGAATATACAGATATGTAATTTTTAATGAAAATTTAAATTAAAACACTCAATTATACGCCTAATGGGTAAGGTGAGAGTTTTAACATCAAAGTTTTGACATTTTGGAAATAAGAAATTGATAAATTGTAATATACTGTAACTATTTTCTTTCTAAAAAAATAAAAAAGGAATTATTAGCTCTCATCAGTTTTCACTACAATCCATCCCATCCCTACCCAAAAGCTAATTAAGGATCATTAAAATATCTTTTTCTTCATTTTCTTTCAATTAAAATCAGATAAAGAAATGTTAAAATCTCACATCTCCCTTTCTTTCGGTTGAAGGGAACGCATCCTTATGTTTAATCCAAGAGTAACATCAGCGCAAAGTAATTTAATCAAAGAGTTTAAATTAAATAATCCATGATTTGTATAATATAACTCATTTTTCAGATTTTATACAAAGTATACAAGCAAACATCTCAAGCTATAAACGGGTCACAGTATTATTAAAATCTAGTATAATACAAGTCATACAGAAAAACTTGAAATTTTGATGAAAGACTAAACTTTTTTTTTATTTTTTTGAAAAAAAAATAAATTGAATGTAGGCTAATGAATTATGTGGAGAAAAACGGAAAAAAGGAGGAAATAACATAAAACATAAAAATAAGTTATTCAATGGCTGATGAATTTTTTTGGCCAAAGAAAAAAAATGAATGATGAATTTTTTTTATAAATTTTATATGATCAAATACATATTATAAGTCTAATATTGGATCTCCTTGAATTTCATCAATTTTTTTTGCCTTATTGAAAAATTTGCCCAATTACTAATCCCCATCTTATGGGAAAGACGTGTTGGCCAAAAACATGACACTAGTGCAAAAGAAGTGAGGGCAATCTTGTCAATTGACAATAACGGAAGAAATGGAATTTCAAACTAACATTTGGAAAGTTTCCATAGTTTGCGAGTGACATCTTCTCGCTTCTTTTTTCATTCCCGCTTTCTTCATCTTCGCCCATAGCCTCTTCCCTTCTCTCTCGCTCGACAATGGAGAATCTGATTCAGCTTGTGAACAAGATACAGAGGGCGTGTACCGCCCTTGGCGATCATGGCGAAGAGAGCGCGATGCCCACACTCTGGGACGCGCTGCCGTCAATCGCCGTCGTTGGAGGACAGGTTTCATTTTCCTGCCTCTTTTTCATTCATTATTTTTTATTTTATATTTTTATTGAATTTTGATCCATTGCTGCAGTATATCAGAATCTTTTTTTCTCATGTGAAACGCTGTCTATCTGATCTATAAGTTTTCCTACCTTTTTCCCTCTCTGATTTACGTTATCATTCTACTAGATTCTATTTTAATGATTATAAACTTTTCATTCTAATGTGAACAGAAAAAGGAATTGAACTTCTCTTCGTTTTTGTTTAACTCTGCTACGAGTTTTCTAAAATCCTTTTTTTTTTCCCCTTGTGTGCTAATCTATTTGACGAGCGGAGTGCTGCTGCGGTCCACTTTCACCATTGGTCATTTTGCAGTTTGACTAAAAGAATGAAATGCGAAAAGTTTATATATTTTTGTGGGTCACTTAAAAGAAAAGAATCATTGAACCTCAGCATGTTGTCTTTCCATTTCTGCCGTTCCCTTTGTGGCCGTGTCCAACACTTGGATGCGTCCTGTGACATGCGTATTGAAAACAATGGTTATAAGTGATCGATATCCATATCTTTGATCTTGAGATGCATTTATTACAGAATATGATAATACAGTGTCTTCAAATGGTTTTATTGTCTGTTATGGCCTGTGAATTCCAGTTTTTGGTGCAGAAAATGGTGTTGGAAAAAACACCTTGCATTGATATACTGTCCTTTTGATTATATAGTCGGAAGTTTATTGCTCCAATTATTAAATCACATGCTGATTGACATTTACTCTATACTGCTCAGGGTGTTGTGTCTCTTGCTAATGTTTAATACCATCTGTCTTGGCTAAAAGAAATTCAAATTCTGTCAAAAAGAAGCCCTTAGCTAGGAATTTTTCGACAGATCAACCGTTTTTTTAATTATTCAATATTTCCAATGGTTGCATGGAGTCATTGTTGTCTCCATAAATGTTTACAAAATTTTAATTTTTCAATATTTCCTAGAGCTCCGGAAAGTCTTCAGTGTTGGAGAGTATTGTGGGAAAAGACTTCTTACCACGTGGATCTGGTAATTCTGGCTATCTATAGTTAGTCACATACTCCTTTGTGATTATTTTTCCTCTTTCTCTTCTTGACTTGAATATCTGGATAAGCGAACCAATTTTTATTTGTAGGTATTGTCACTCGGCGTCCTCTTGTTTTACAGCTTCATAAGATCGATGAAGGAAGAGAATATGCTGAATTTATGCACCTTCCAAGGAAGAAGTTCACAGATTTTGGTATTCTGCTATGGAAAATTTTTTCTTTTCCTCACATTACTTCTTCATCCTTAATATCACACATATAACTAGCCTTGTTGCGGGCAAATTTCATTTAGCATTTTTTTCATAACTGTTAGTGTTACTTATTTACGATTTTTAGATGTGTTGACAAGTTAATTCCCTTGTATTTTTTTATTGCTGTTTCTCCATGGAGACTAATTTTGCATGTTCTCTAGCTGCTGTCAGGCAGGAGATCTCTGACGAGACTGATAGAGAGACGGGCCGAAGCAAGTCTATTTCTTCTGTTCCAATCCATTTAAGTATCTACTCCCCTCATGGTGAGAAAGATGCTAACTGGTATTTCCATTATCAAGTTAGTTCATAAATGGTCTTATATAATCTAAATGGTAAGGTGGATTGGAGTGTGGGCAGTGAACAGGGTTTAAACCCTCTTGATATGATAAAAAAAATGAAGAGCTATCCTTTTGATGTGTTATTTCCTATTATTTATCAAAATCACGGCCTGTTATTTTCTATATTCTCTTATTATTCTTTTTCCTCTTGCTGAGCAAAACATACAGTGACAATATCTTGTTGCCTTTTAGATCTCTATGGATCCAAGTGCATATATATTAAATATGTATTTTTCATGTCAATAATGGTGCATAATTTTGATCTGAGTTGCTGAGCCCGGTACGTCGGACAATATGTTTTCTCGTTAGTATAAATATCGGAAAGTATCATTCTATAAACATAAAGTTGACTAGGAAGTCATATTTTTATTTGAGTGTCTTGCATTATTAGTTACCATGTCATGTCCATCGCGGGTGTATGTGGTACTGCTTTTATTTTGTTATAAAAATATCAACTTAATTTTTTATGCATCCATTCCATTTATTGAACTTGTTGCCCTTTGCAGTTGTCAATTTGACCCTAGTTGATCTTCCGGGACTCACAAAAGTTGCTGTTGGTGCGTTTCTAAGACTAACTACTAGCATAACAGTTAAAGATAATTTGAAATTTTTAACGGTTTTATTATGAATGGACAAATTAAAGGCATTTTGTCTGTGTATTGCAGAGGGTCAACCAGAAAGCATTGTACAGGACATTGAAAACATGGTTCGTTCTTATATCGAGAAGGTAAGTGTTCTTATGCTTTTGAAATACACGCATAAAAAGACTTCGACCCATAGGGTGACGTTTTTTTCTTGTGACGCAATATATTTTGCTACATTGCTGTCGCTATATCAAAATGAATGGTAGGGATAAAAGCTTGAACTGGAAAATCATGAAGCCCTATGTTGCAATTTGAGTTGTTATCCAGATGAAACTCTGTGATGAACTCCTCATACTGATAAATGGTTACATAACAGATGGTTCCATGCATATAGTTGTATGCATGTCTGCGGTGCAAGCCAAATTGTCTGAGCATGTCAGTTAGATACTGCATCCTGTCCCCTTTTGGCGATTGTTATGATGATTTGATAAAACTGGCGGTAGATGAACTCATATGATGTCACTAAAACCTGTCTCTTGCAGCCCAACTCTATCATTCTGGCAATATCTCCTGCCAATCAAGATCTTGCTACCTCAGATGCAATTAAGATTTCTCGCGAAGTAGACCCTAAAGGTGAGATGCGAAACAAATTTGTGTTATGTAGTCTTGCGAATCAGTATCTGAGTTTAATGTTTTGACTTTGGTCCTTCTAAGCTTTCTTTATTTCTTAATGCCGTATCACTTTTCTTTGACCTTCACATGAGGAGATGACTTAAGACATGTTATACGAGCAATTGAAATGGCTGGTTTCTGGATATTTTTCTTCTTATGTTTAGTCTTCATGGCTTTATTTCAGGGGAAAGGACATTTGGAGTTTTGACAAAGATCGATCTCATGGACAAGGGTACTGATGCAGTTGATGTAAGTATGTAGTCCCTTTCAAGACCGAATTGGTAGGCTACTAAAAAGGTTGGACTTACCGAACCATCTCTTGGTGCCTGCTGGAAAATGTCGTTTCCATGGCAAAAATTAATTCGTAATTAATGCCTAAGGAGCATGTTTCAACTACAGAAGATGGAGTGGATTTCCCATTATCGGGTATTTAATGTCAGTTTAATGGTTACTTGCCGATTTACAAATTAAAGCATTTTCCCCTTATATTGGATGCATACTCAAGATTGGAAGCTGGAGATAATTATATTTATCTACCATTCAGTAAAATTGTTCTGGCTTACACATGCCTTTGCATGTGTTAACGTGAATGTTACAAGGCTTAGGATCACATAATCAACCATTTCCTTGTAGTTGAGATTTCATCGAGTTTCCTCTGTTTTTACTTAAAAAAAGTCAACGCAGTCAAGTTGTTCCTTTAACGGTTTGTTTCTCTTAGATCCTTGAAGGAAGAGCATATAAGCTAAATTTCCCTTGGATTGGTGTTGTTAATCGTTCCCAAGCTGATATCAACAAAAACGTTGATATGATTGCTGCGCGGCGTAGAGAAAATGAGTATTTTGCTAACACTCCAGAATACAGACATCTTGCTAGCAGAATGGGCTCTGTCCATTTAGGAAAGGTGTTATCTAAGGTATACTGAAGAAATATCCTAATCTTGATTTTCTATATGGCAACGCGTTTATAATCTATTTGAATGCTCAAATTAACTTCTATATCTGTTATGTCAATCAAATTTTCAGCATTTAGAAACTGTCATCAAGTCTCGAATCCCAGGCCTTCAGTCACTTATAAGTAAAACTATTTGTGACCTAGAGGCAGAATTAAGCCGTCTTGGAAGGCCTATGGCTACTGATACTGGAGTAAGCCCTCTGCCATTGGCTTTCCCAAAGCAATTTTTTTAATTATGTATTAACTTGGTTGTAGAAGATAATTGATATATAGCCTCTATCTTCTTTCAGTTGGTAGTTTTCTTCTTCATGAACTATAGAATATCAAGAATTTGTTATTTACTTTTTTTTCTTCCCCTTTTGCAGGGAAAATTGTACATGGCAATGGAAATCTGTCGAAACTTTGATCAGATATATAAAGATCATCTTGATGGCGTGTATGTCCTTTTTCCCTGTTAGTTAATCTACATACTGAATGAATATATTATTGTTTAATCTCATTCTTGGATTTAATGATTCGATGTTTACAGGAGGCCTGGTGGTGAGAAAATTTACCAAGTATTTGATTCTCAATTCCCTGCAGCTATGAAAAGGCTGCAATTTGACAAACATCTCTCAATTGATAATGTGAGAAAGCTAATAACTGAAGCAGATGGATATCAACCTCATCTAATTGCTCCTGAGCAAGGGTATCGCCGTCTGATTGAATCTTGCTTAGTAGCCATCCGTGGCCCGGCTGAAGCAGCTGTCGATGCGGTATATAATTGTACTACAGAATTTGTCTCTTCTAATAATTTGCTATATATTAGAAACGGACTTCTTCCTCCATGTTATTCACTTGCTTTATCATTGATGTTAATGATACTATCGTAGTCAACATCATCTATATATTTTCACAAATAATTGTTTTCATATACTCTTCCGGTCCTTAGTGTAAGGCCCATTTTGTAGTGCAAATTGCACCGCAAAATTTGTCTTATATTGAGGACCAGAGGGAGTATCTTCCTTTTTTTTTTTTTGTGAGCAATTGTTTTCATATATCTAGACATTATTTTAATGACCCCTAGTCTAAACCCCTTTTTTCTGCAAATCCTCTCCTTCAACTTCCCTCTAACGAAAAATCCTATGCTGTTATCTTTTCCTTTTGTCGTAAAACATCCACTTGATGTCTTACTTTTATGATCTTTCAGGTTCATGCAATTTTGAAGGATCTAATTCACAAGTCTATTAGCGAGACAGTGGCAAGTAGCTAGCAATATATTTTATCTTTTGTATCTTTAGTTCTATACATGCTTATTTGCTTTGAGACGCTTTAGCAAATAAGCAGGTACCAAAGCAAGACGTTATCATTCACAAGTCTAAGTTAACTGATAAACTTCTCTGTTAATCGTAGGAATTAAAACAATATCCCACCTTGAGAACAGAACTTGGAAGTGCAGCTGTTGAATCATTGGAGAGGATGAGAGAAGAGAGTAAGAAAGCAACTCTGCTGTTGGTTGACATGGAGTGTGGTTACCTGACTGTTGAATTTTTCCGCAAACTTCCGCAAGATGCTGAGAAGGGTGGAAATCCAACTGTCTCACTTTTTGACAGATATAATGATAATTATCTTCGTCGAATCGGTAAGTAAATGAAAGTTAACTATATGTTTGGTTTCATGTTCAAAACCATCAAAATCATGTTTTGTTGGAAGCGACTTAAAGGCTGTACACCAAAACATAGTTTTGATCATTTTCAATCGAACATGCACTAAGACTGAGGGAGACTTTTTGGTTTTTGAAAAAAAAAAAATTTAGAATTGGAAGAATCTGCTAATCACGTAGCACGCGTATGCGTTACTCAACTAAGCGATTTTCTTTGCCCGAGTTGTTCTTACTGTGAGATTCCTTGAACGTTCCAGCTACCACTGTCCTGTCATACGTGAACATGGTATGCGCGACCCTCAAGAATACTATTCCCAAGTCTGTGGTTTATTGTCAAGTGCGTGAGGCTAAGCGAAGCTTACTGGACCATTTCTTTACGGAGTTGGGGAAGAGAGAGGTGAGCTTTCTATGTCATATTGTGAAGTTTTCTTGCTGAAGAACGCAATAATAGCCAAGTGAGATAAAATTGAGTACAGGATTGCTTGCATGTTCTATTTGTTTTATAAAACCATGAATGTCATGTGCCATGTCTCCAACAGGTGTCAAATTAATTTAATAAATAAAAGTCTGCATTAACGTGATATGAATGTCTAATTAACTGACGAGGCACGGTGATGCAGAGACGGGCCTCACTGGCAAAGAGGCTGGAGCTTTATAGAAGTGCTCAGTCAGAAATTGAGGCTGTTGCCTGGGCTAAGTAGAAAAGAGCAATGCTAGTTCTCCTTAGAATCTTGCTTTTTCATAGGACGTTACTGGGCCTTTTTGAATAATTTATAAGTGATTTTTTAATCATAATTTATAAAATACAAAGTAAGTATATGAAAAGTTTTATCTCGATTTACATAAACGTATAATAAGTGATTCACGATACCAAACAGGACACTATTGTGTATTATTACCATTGAATTGAATTCATGAAATTAATTCTTTTTCTTTTAATTTAAGAGTGAGGCAGGAAATTTTGTTCCGTCCGGGTTTTGGGGATCAGTTTCAGGTTTTTTTTTTTTTTTGGGATACACGGATCAATTTCAGCTTTCATTGTGTATGGTTATTCACTTCCATTCACTCCAATATCAGTTATAAAATATTACATTCTTTGTTTATACTCATTCATTCATTTTATATGGATTATGGAGTGATAAAGACATGAATCATGATTTGATGGGACGAGCAAAGGAGGCGTTTGGTATATAATATGATTATACAATACATACGCGCGCGCGTCAATGAAAAATTATGAGTATTTATCGTCATCATCACAAACAGTAGCTTCGGGGAAAAAACCATGACATTGGTATTTTCTCAAAACATTTAGGAGAAAAAAAGAAAAATATAAGAAAATTCATAAGACCTATGTTAATGAATTAGACTGCAAAAATTATAATTTCCCGGAACACTGTTTATCACTTGCAAATCATTCCAACGTTGTGCTCACAATCCGATCAGGCCTAATGACTTTTAGATCCTGCTCTACTTGAACATGAAATATCTGTCCTTTGATCTGTTGTTTTCATTCTTCATATCATAGGTAACCTCTACACTAATACCCCGATCCGTGTAAGATATTCTAAAACATTTCCAGTGTCATAATCTATCTTAACATATTTGAATATCTTCATTAATGGATTATGTATGAAATCATGATGGGAAAAAGTTTGTGACAGTGCAAAATGCTAGTGTGGTAGATGTTGAGTTTTCAAGAATAGAACATGATGACTTAATGATTATCTCTCTCTACCAAACACTATTCCCACCACCAAACTTCAATGCAACCTTCAAATGTAAGAGACTAAAACCTTTCAACTGCCTCGGCTGTTATCTCTTCCTATTAACACTTCCTCTCATTTTTTTTGACTCTATAGAGTCTTGTAAGCCACATATTCTTTTTTCCTGGCCTTAAGTCTCATATTTGTCTGTAGTCCATGAATGGCAAATTTGAGATCTTGGATTCAGATATGGCCATCTTTTGTGAGCTTTTGTCTTCTGAATCTTGTCTTGGACTTCAAAAGCATAGCATTTGCAGATGATAATGGCCGAAGTAGTGGTTTTGCATCAAAAAGCACTTGCAAGAACACAAACTATCAAAGTTTCCTTCCGCCACCATATCAGAATATATCCAATATGATATGCAAACCTGTCTGGCATACTTATGAACTGAGGGTAAGTTCAGGTCAGAATTATTATATGCTTCGTTCGCTATTCTGCCATTTTGTATTTCTTTCAAAGAAAGTAATTTAGATCTTCTACAATCAAAAAAATGCTTATATATGGTACATATGAAGAGAGATTAAAACGACAAAAAGATAAGTTTGAAAAAGAATTTCTCTGTGGTTTATAATTAACAATTTGAGTTGTCTTTATCAAGAGTTGCTGTATCTTGAATAACTGCTTCATGCGTTTGTTTGGGTATTTTAGACATGTTAGATTTTGTAGCCTATTCATCGGATTGCTAGCCATTGGGATTTTGACCTTTCCTCTTACTAGCATTTAGTAGGATCCCATGCAAGGGTTAGATCCTATAAAGCGACTTTATGGGAAGTGACGAGAGTGATAGGCCATATTTCTAATGCTCGTATATCAAAATTAAGTTGCTTTCAAAGCTATTATTGAATGTCGATCGTTTTCTTTCTGGTTCTGTACTAATTCTGTATATCCACCAGTATTAAAATCACGGCCAGAAATTCATGTTTGGTCAGTTCATGAATTTCATGGCTGTCCATTTGCATAAACTTTGCAATGAACTTCTGTTGTAGTGCATCGTTTTATTACCTCTAGAAGCGTAAAATTGAAACAACTTGAGAATACCAGAGATATGCCCTTTGCATCTAATTTGCTGAGTTTTCTGGTACAGTACATCCAAGATGACCATACCACAACCATCATCTTATCTGCTCCCTACAATTGGGTGGGTGGGAATAGGATTCTCTAGAGATGGTATGATGGTGGGTTCAAGTGCAATGGTGGGGTGGATCAATAAACATGGTCATGCAAAGATCAAGCAGTTTTATCTTCAGGGTAAGAAGGCTTCAGAAGTGATAGCAGACAAGGTGAAATCCCTCTCAATAATAGCCTGCACTGGCCCTACGATGGCTAGAGCGCAGCAGACAGCATAAGACATCCGATTTTGGAAAAGCAACCGATTTGTTGGCTTTTGGCAATAAATACCCGAAGAACCACCATCTCTCTCAAGCTGCTGACAAAACATCAATCATATTTGATTTCTCTTCAGGTGCAAAATCTTTTTCCTCTGACTTTTTTAGGGAAGATTGATAGGAGATGCTCTGTTTTACTCTATCTTTGTTAACTATGTGATGACTGTTTCTGAATATCTATCTTGCTCAAAGTTTTATGATGAAAAGTTACCGTTCAGTTCCTCGGAATAAATACCACTTTAAGAACAAAATGAACACCTCTCTGTTTAAAAGATAAAACCTGCGCAGGGGAGTGAGTCTACGGGCAAGGAAAAAGTATAGTATCTTTAAGATTCTCAGGAAAAATATGACAGAATCAGATAGATGTGAGAGAATGCATCCTTGAGATCCTTTGGGAAAAAAAATTAAGTTCGGACAAGGATTGAGAACAACCATGAGTATAACACCAGAAAACGAAGAGCACCCAACTTTGAATTCCTCCTTTTTTCAATAATAATAATTGGTATGCATTTGTCTATGTGATTTGGTGAAAATTTTAGCATCTCAAGGTGTATAATTTAATCCGGAGCGACAAAAAAACTTGATCAACTAAATCTCTTACAGGTTCCAAAGGTTCTGGATCAAAAGAGCTGATTCAGATGAGGAAGAGTCATGGAATAGTGGGTATAATAGGATGGGGACTCATCCTGCCCGTGGGGGCAATTATTGCTAGATACTTCAGGCATAAGGATCCACTATGGTTCTATCTCCATTCAGTCATTCAATTTGTGGGATTCGGATTTGGACTTGCCACAGTCCTTCTTGGATTACAACTTTACAACAAAATGCAAGCTCACGTACCTGCTCACAGAGGCATTGGAATCTTCGTCTTTTCTCTAAGTATTCTTCAGGTTTGACACTGACCATTTATTACCTATTGCTACTTTGTTAAGAACAATTTTGAAATGACTTTTAAAGCTTTGATGAGTATAGGCATTGGCATTCTTCTTAAGGCCAAACAAGGATTCCAAGATTCGGAAGCTTTGGAATTTGTATCACGGTTGGGTTGGAAGATTGGCACTTTTCTTTGCGTCAGTGAACATAGTGTTGGGGATGCAAGCTGCAGGGGCAGGTAGTGATTGGAGAATAGGCTATGGATTCCTTGTTAGTATAGTAATTGTTGCAACTATCATCCTGGAAGTATTGGCATATCTGAAAAGGTCAGAGACACAATCTCTGCCTCCAAGCTTTCCCATGGATCCTGTTCGAGAATCCCCCTTCCCAAGTCATCTGACTAAAGGTATACATAATTTGTGTTAGATAAGTGATTTTTAATAGCTTATTTTAAGTGATTTTGTACTGTACGAGGTAAGTACATGATAAGAGTTTTGCCTGTAATTGTGTAAAAACATTTGTTTAAAGTAGTGATTGGAGAATAGGCTATGGATTCCTTGTTAGTATAGTAATTGTTGCAACTATCATCCTGGAAGTATTGGCATATCTGAAAAGGTCAGAGACACAATCTCTGCCTCCAAGCTTTCCAATGGATCCTGTTCGAGAATCCCCCTTCCCAAGTCATCTGACTAAAGGTATACATAATTTGTGTTAGATAAGTGATTTTTAATAGCTTATTTTAAGTGATTTTGTACTGTACGAGGTAAGTACATGATAAGAGTTTTGCCTGTAATTGTGTAAAAACTTTTGTTTAAATGCTTAGAGGAGTTTCCCAAACAAGTTTAGATAGAACAAATTGATCACCAATGAATATCACAAGTGAATCTCATTAGAAGTTTTTGATCATATTCTAGGCTTTTCTAAAGAGATTCTTTCTTTTCCTTTCAAGTAAACCCATGAAGAACTTTACCTTTTAAATTTATTGCTGAAGTCAAACGTGCTTCTTTTGCTTGTACTATTTCTTTTTCATTTTGTTTCCTCTTGTCTTCTCAATATCAACAAGAATTAACTATAAACTTCTGCTTTTATTGATGACATCATCGAAAACGCAAGTCAACAAACAGAGAAAACAAGCAATAAATAGAGAAGATATATACAATTGAACCAAATTAATTAACAAAACAGTGATCAAAAAGTAATTAAAAATAGAACTCCTTTACTCATGTAATTTATTATATCAAAATTTCCTGACTACATATGAATCAAAATTTTCACCTTGAAGGTGACACTGAATCTTTAAAATTGAATAGTGACGGTAGCGTAGGGGGCAAATATGTGGTAGATCGATCAATGAAATAAAGAGGATCAAGATGGAGGGTTGAAACATCAAAGTCCCATATATGAATTGACTTCAGCTGCAGCAACTGTTCTACTTCCTGTATGTGGTCCAAATGCAAAATATTATGAAGCTGAATAGTAAAAACAAAGTTCTACGTGCAACTTATCTTATGAGAAAATTTGTCACATGCCAACTGAGCAACAAATCAAGAGTTCAAATAAATTCTACAGAAATGTGAGTTGGCAGAACAAATGACCGTAAAAAAAAAAAAATTAAAAGAGATAAAAATAAAAAGCTCTAGTTTTGTAGATGAGATAGTACCTCGGATTGATAAACAAGTCTCCAGTCCTCCATCTCAAGAGATGCATCTGAAAAATTTTGTAAAATAATATGATTCAGGCTAAGTTAAATCTAAATGGCTAATAAATAAAAGTCGAATCCATATAGTATACTGTGTTACAGCACTTTATGAAAAACATACGACTATATTGCACTTATTGTCTCCTTAGTTCACTTGAGAAAGTAATCACGTTTCTTTACTTTTAATCAGAGAAACATTACACCGATGTATTAGAGCAAATTTAGTCATTCTAGTGTAAATGAAAGTAATATTAGCTCTCTAATCATTAAATAAAAACAATACTTAGAAAATATGATAGCTAAATCTCATCAAGTCTTAGAGTCACAAAAGAACAATTTCAATTTGTTTAATTTATTTTTTTTTTAAAATAAGGGGTGCATGATTGATCTAACTGAAACTAGACTAGTAAAAATATCTATCTTGAGGATATTAGAGAAATTGTAAGCACAAGTAAAAACTTAAAAAAAGGAAAGAAAACTTAAGACAGAAAGGGAGATTTGAAAGTAGAAGTAAAAGACCTACCAGATTCTCCACAAAAGTCAGCGCAGCAACAAAGTTGACAAGGCAGAGCATTCTGTGATTCAAAATGCTAATAATAATCGAACTATCACTTCAAACTTTGTATCTGAAATTACAAGGCCTCTTTCTTCTCTGTCTGCAAATTATTCTGCCACACTTCCATAGAAACACCTGAGAACATAGCAGATTATGCAGTTGCTGTACAATCTTTACTGGAAGAAATGTTGATGGACTTGGGGGAATCACTTCCTCTAACCACACGGTTATAAAAAACTTTAAACGATTGTGAGCCATAGGGTCGATTGAGCAAACTTATTGGCATTCTCAGAGTCTGCTTCCGGTTTCTCCTCCCCCTCATCAAAATGCTGAAGGTTTTCTCACTCTCTGTGTTCTTATTGCTACTATTAGTGCAGTCATTTGAGCCAATGTTAGGACCTAGCTTGTTCCCTCCAGCTTCATTCCCATTGTGACTTGGATTACCATTTTCCTGTATACTTTCTGAACCTAGTCTGACCACTTCATCTTCTCTAGTCTCTGGAGCAAGAACTGTCACCTCTTTCTTAGATTCCCTAAGATTATCAATATCTTCTGGCAAAACTGAAGCTGAACTTGGACTCTCAGAACCATGAAACTGCGCTTGTTGTTCCATAGTAGATTCAGGTATTGGTTGAACCACAGGTGCTGGATGCGGAAATTCCACAGGATGAATACCAGGCCAAACAGCATTGGGGCTGAACTTGGATATGCTAGGGTTCACGTTACATTGCCATGTGAAATGATTGGCATGAAACGCACTGCTTGTGACTGGAAAGGTGCTAGTTGGCACTGGTTGAGGTTGAGTATAAGGAGGATATATAAAAGGCAATGGTTGAATCATATTTGGCGTTGGAGGAGGCGATGGGTATGCATGATGAGGAGATGAACATATTGGGTTAACTGGTGATAACACGGTTGCAGGCCCAGGGTGAATATTCATGTTTACTGGCCAGGGGCCAATTGTTGGAACAGCACCAGGGCCAGAAGGAAGGGTTATGTTCATGGGAACCGGTGCAGCCCGTGCAATGGCTGGTGATGGGTTAAAAGGAGCCGCAGATGCAGACAATTTCTTGTATGGGATGCCACGGACATCAGTTGGGCTTGATGGTGGTATGTTGAGCCTCAAATCTTCACCTCCTTGTGAGATGACATTTGTACTATCATGGGATTCTGATGGAGATTGTGGGCTACACAATTCAAAGCTGCCAGATGAATCATTTGCATCAGGTTCTTGACTGTGAGAATCCACAATATCATTGACTACATCAATCTCTATGGTATTATCTACTCCTTTATGATCATCAACATCTCTGGCTTCAAGTCCCTCAATACTCTCACAGTTATCTTCCACAGCATCAGTCAGTTGAGTTTCCTCTTTCTCCTTAGTAACTTTATTATCCTTTTGTGAATCCCCCACTGAATCTGATAAGGAATTGTCCTTCTCTATTTTATCTTTTACCTCTTCTGGGGTTGTGTTAACATTTGAATTTGCTTCAGTATCCTCTTCCTCGTAATGTTTGCCAACATCAAGTCCATCACTAGCAGAAGTCTCACTCTGGGGATTACTGACCTGCAACAAGGAAATTGTACCTGGTGGAGCCAACGCTACTTCCTTGTATGAAGGAGATTTTCCAAGACTAACGATTGAAGCCTTCACTGGATTTGCATCATTAGGTGCAGAATTTGAATCAGGTTCTGAATGAGAACTGAATAGCTTGTCACCAGCTCCCGATGTATCCTTTGTACCAGATGAAGGTGTGGACTTCACCCTATATGTTACAGCTTTGACTACTTTCCTTCCATATTTATTGCCTTGGGTTATGCTCACATTTTGGTTCTCTGTGTGACCCCCTTGGGATATGGTTCGTTTTTTCAAAAAGTAAATCCTGCTATTCTGATTCGTACCCTTATTCAAAGGATAATCCATGTCAGCCTCTGCATTCTTCTTCTGATAACAATAAATCTTGCTAATTGCTGCCCGTCTTTGCTTCAGTCTCCGGCCATATGATCCAGCTGATCTTGGTCTTTGAACTGGTTGCCAACCATCCTCCCCATCAGCGTGTGCATCAGGCAAAATTTCAACCGAACCTTTTAGCTTCTCGTCTGAAGTCTTCTCTAAATTTGACTGTTCTGACTCAGGTGCAGAGTTGATCTCCTGCTCGGCATCTGCCCCACCTCCTGGTTCAGTTGTAGAGGTCTCTTCATCTGAAGGCTCTTTTGGCATTTCCTTTGAAGACTCATCAGAACTTGCAGCGCCAATGTTTTGGTAGGATTTCACCCTCAGCTGTCAAATTAATGAAAATTCATATAGAGCGATATTACAGAAGAGATGGGTGCAAGTTGCCATATTTCAATAATTCAAAATGGTATGAACCTTCATGCATTGTATAGATTTGCAGTACTCAATAGCTTTCCTTTTTGCCTATAAACTAATCTGGTCCTATCTCTCATTCCACATTGATTGGAATTGTTTACGTCTTACAACTGTGTTAAAAACAAAAAGTAAAGAGGGTTTAGTCATAGCAGCTGTGTCTTATAAATTTATCCTTGATATAATAATTCCCATCAATAATAAGGATTAATCCTTCCTAAAGAAGCGTGTTAGCCGAATATCTACTCGTTCCTTTTTCAACTGAAAGTATGTCATCTATTTGACCAAGGATTTTATTATTACTTTTACAGAATTGTGCACCTGACAACATATTTAAGACAAAGCTTACTTGTTGCACCTCACATCTTACAGACTTACGCCATATGCAATGCTTAGATCAGAAAGGGGAACCAAAATCAATATTCAGATAAAAAGGGGCCTTTTGTTTACTTGATTTATTCTAAGGTTGCCGTGTATGATATTTCTCGTTGATGCATTTGAGCATTTGAATTAGTTAAAGAAGTTGGATTCAGAAGATTGCACATTGATCAATCAATCAATCAATCAATCAAAGAACTCAAAAGAGCCCCAGTCAAGTAATAGCAGCGATGACAGAAAGAATGTAAGTAGGAGGTGGGAAATGTGATCATAGATCAGGCAATCCTTCTATATGTGTTCGAAAGCAACTCAAACTGATTAGTCAAAATTAGTTTCCTGCAAATCTGCAACATACCTTTGTTGTATGACTTCTTCTCTTCATTGCCATATCTCTCCCTTTGGCATCATTATTGGGATTGATGTAGTCAAGCAGATCTGACACACTGACACATTCCATGGGAATATAAGAAATCAGTACGTATGTTACACGTGCATTTTTGTGTCTCTATGTGTGTGGAGTATGTACATCAGTTATCAACGTGGAACCACAAAGAAAACATAATGTAGCAGCACCATAACCATTTAAGCAGATCTCCGTCCATGATCATGCATTGTTAAGAAGACAGTTCACAATATATAAAAAACATGTCATGTTCCCGAAAGTCATAAGATCACCAATGGAACAATAAAATGATCTATTGGTATTCAATTAAAAGAGACATCAAAGAACGCAACAATCACATCAATCCCCAACGAAATTAAATGAGACAACTTTCAGTACAATAACTTGATACTAATATTATGAGACAAACAGCAAATAAAAGTGGCAACCAGGCTTCAAAACACAGAGATCAGCCAAAGAAGTATGAGATCAAGATTGACTAAGAAGAGTTAGACATACCTTAGGTGGCCTTTACTAGCAATTGAAGCATCAGGTTTCCTAGTACCATTTCGTGCAGCTTCTTGCTGTTCAAAAGCCTTGGACTCAAAATATTCAAGCCAAGCAGCTGCATCCTGTAGTGTTTATCAGAAAACTCAGTATATGCAAAATTGAAAGTAGCTAGCTATCATACCTGCTGTAGACAGAAGGAAAATAATAAGTTTAATTGGTGCACCAGGGTTCAGTTTGCCCCGTGTACCCAACATGCTCTGGTCAATTTGGGCTGGGCCAACAATTAAAAAGGGCCAAATTTGGGTAAACCAGGACAGACATCCTAACCATGCAGCCAGGTCCATGGGGTTTTTTATTATTATTATTTTTTCATAATATTTGTATAAAATATTCATATCGCTTTAGTTATTTTGAGTAGTACTCATATCACATGATTGCATTCTAAAAGACTGGTTGATATATAGAATATACCTGTGTGCGCAAATCATCTGGGCCAAGTTTTGCCCGCAGAATTTGCAAAGTTGTTTGCTCATGCTGCACGCTCAATGGGTATGCCTCCATCAATGAGAGTGCTATAGCTATGCATGATAACTTGCAGCTGTCTGCAGATAACCATCATTCAATGAATATGCCGATGTCATTATACAGTTCCCTCCTATTTTTCACATGAACCTTGGCAAAGTCGAGCAACAAAGAGGAACTTATCAAACCTGAATATGATCTGGACCAAGCAACCGTTTGTTGCACTTTAAAGCTTTGTGAAGATATCTTAGAGCAACATGCACATTTCCGAGACCTTCCTCCATCATAGCCACATTAATATAAGTGGCAGCAGTATTTGGATGAGATGGGCCACATGTCAGATGCAGAAGATATAAGGCACGTTTTACGTACCTATTAATAACAGTAGAAGAGCCAAGTTGAGAAAAACAATCAGGACAAAAAATGAAAGCAGCGTATTTTATATATAGTTATATATAAATATGAAATCCAGAAAACTCTTTATGCAGTCAATACAATACTTGTTATCATTACTACTGGTTTTACTGTGTAAATGAATACTAGATTATCTTGTCCGGTAGACAGCAAGAGGTAAGGATATAGGATATTTTAAACTTCTCTCCACCTTTTAATAATTTTTTTTTTTAAGTTAAAACGAAGTAAAAGTAATTCATATCAGGTCAAAACCCGGACTATATAATTGAAGCATGTAAATTATTCACCATCAGCGTGTTGCACCCAAAAAAGAAAAAGAAACATACTTCAGAGCCAGCTCTGTGTGTTGAAGTCTGTAATAGAAAACTGCAAGATCCCCATAACTCTTCATCGTATCTGGGTGATCCAGGCCTAATTCTCTCTCATTGATATCCAGGGCTTTTTGTTGATAAATTGTGGCCTGTCAATAGAGCGAACTTCTTAATCTTAATTATATCTCCAATGGGTATAAGCAAATACTCTCACTTGTGCATTTGCTAAAGTGCTTCTCTGACATGTTTATAATAAATGTTAACAGATTAACTTTCCGCTTCCCCTCCTCTTCCAGTACTCCGGTTACAACATATGTTCATTTATATAAATCGGCTATGCATTCTATGAAGGCAACAAAACGTAACAAAGTATGACAAGATGAAGGATCACAAAATCCTAATAATTATAGATAATGTTTAAAATAAAGATATAGATATATATATATATCCACACACACACACATATATTCTTATATTAAAGCCACAATTAGTGTTAAGATTAAAGTCATGACATCAAACAAAAAGCCACAAGCGAATACAATCCAAGAGGATGATAATGTCAATAACACATGTAGTCATTTCATAAAATTTACATAATGATGCAAGTCAGTACTTGAATTAACGCAAGAGAATGATAATGTCAATCAGACGTTTTATGATCTAGATCTAAATTGTGACTGCTGCGAAAGCAACTTTGGTTTCAGATGCAACAATATCTTACTAACACCAAAACACGAATGACAATATGAAAAACCTGATTAAAGTCTCCGGTGTGATATAAAACTACAGCAAGGAGGCTATATGCTCCCGCCGTCATCCGATGATAAGGGCCACAAACTGCAACCAGCTTGGCAAGAGCCTGTTACAAACAAATTATATTAGTTGCCATACAACAAGACTAACATGAAACAACTACTGAAGCAGCTTGCCGATTTTTCACAGATATCCCAGCAAAGAGTTTTGAAGATGCATACCTTTGTCCCATAGGTAACTGCGTCTTCAAGTTTTCCCTTGTCTAAAGCTGTTTTGGATGACTCTAGTAGCTGCCTTCCGTCTGCAGAAGAGCAAGCTGCTTGCTGCAAAGGATCAAAATACCCATCACATGTTAAATATGGAAAAATTCAAATAATTTCAAGACATGCAAAAGAACAAATATATATCTTGCCCTGTCCTGTCCTTTACCTTGTGAACCGGGACCAAGCTGACAATATCAGATTTATGGAATGGAGTTGGGGAGTCCATATCAAAATCCCTTGGAACAAGCTCAATGCCCACCTAGCATAAGATGTTAAGCAACAACTTGTCAATGATAGACTGCTTAAAATGACATCTGATAAATGTATTACATATTTAAGTATGTTTATTTGTTGGACATGCATGCATAGATATGACATCATTGAAAGTATAAATATTTATTTTTATAAAAGATAGGAAAAGGAAATATGATACAACATATCTCCAAGAGCCTAACAATAATAAATAGAGTAAAATATTCTGACTACTTTTTTAATTTGTATCAATTACATAGACCTCCCCTCTATTTTAAAAATATACAGTTTAGTTCAATTAATTAACACCATTAGGAATATTCTAAAAATATTCTAAAAATATTATTTTTAACTGAAATTTATATAAAAATAAATTTGATTTACTATTTTAACCCCATTCTAATAAATTCCTAAATTCTACTTTTGCAGTTACACGAATTTTACTTAGTTAAGGCAAACATAAAAGACTCGATTAAAAATTTAACTAATTTTTTCAATAAATATATATACTTAACTAAATATGTTTATAAATTTTTGCAATAAAGATGTACTTAAAATTTTTGAATTATAAATTGAAATAATTTATAAAATCTTTCAGACTTGTATCATTTAAACTTTACGATAGACAAAAACTATGTATTTGAAATATGTTTTTATAATTTAAAAGAAATCAAAGTAAATAATTTCCAATGAATGTGATAAAATATTAAAATTATAAAATTTTATGATTTGGATTGAAATTAATAAATTTTCTAACATATTAGAAATTTTAAAAATATATGTATTAGAATTATTTTTTGATTTTATAAAAACATTTTTTGGAAAATATAAATATCTAAATAATTATTAAGTTAAAAAGGGGCATTTTGGTCAAACAAATAATTTAAGGTCAAACTTAATAGGGTGGAAATGGAATCTTAAATATAGGAGGGAGGTTTGTATAACATACATTTTAATTTTAAAGAGATTTACATACGTTTTCAGAATAGATGGGAAGTTTCTGCAACTGAGGTAAAATAGAAGGGCGATCAGTGTATTTTGCTCTAACAAATATCTATCAGACAGTACAAGAAAATGGGTCTGCTAAGTTCATGACAAGAATCACATATATATAGGGACCACTTTCTCATGATATGATTACTCTAATTGTGTCGGAAAAGCCATCAAGATATCATATGCAACAAACAACTGCCCATACAATTGGCATATCAATGTGAGAAAACATTTCAATTTCTTCTTCTTCTTCTTTTTTTTTTTTTTTTTGCGAAGAGAAAACATTTCAATTTCAGATGCACGGCAAGTGACCACCAAATTCAAATAACCTCTACAAGTCTTTATCTGTTTCCAATCCCTATAATAAGAGTCTATTAACAGTCTGTAATTCACAAGAAATTACAAAATTTGGACATCTGTATAAACAAAATTGCTTCAAATGAAAAAGGTGCAGCTTTGAGACTCCATGCGTAATGAAATCTATGCAAACCACATCAGAAACTATAAGTCTATTGTGTATGATTCAGTACCTTGTGACATAACCCACGTAGAATTGCAAACTTCCTCACATCTTCGTAGTTTGAGCAGAAACTATAAGCCAATCTATATGTGTATGATTCAGTACCTTGTGACAGATAACCCACGTAGAATTGCAAACATCCTCACATCTTCGTAGTTTGAGCTGCTAAGATGCCAATCATATCGCTTCTTCAGAAAAACCTCCAGCCATTCCCATACCAGAGGGTGGATATTGCATGATTTATGTAATTCTTCATTTTTGGGAACACCAAGCAGCACATTCAGTGCACCAGCTATTGATACAGCCAATTTCTCTTTATCAGTAACAGCAGCAATAACAGCCTGCAAGATGTGTTTAAAAGCTCGAACTATCATCTCATGAATACAGAGTGATTGCACATGTGACAGCTTTTCTGAAAGTTTCACCTGTGAAGAAAACCAATAGACAAATTAGCATACGATATTGTAAAAACAAAAACAAACAAACAAATCCACAAGTGATTCAAATCCCAAGATACAAAGTCCTTCTGCCTTTTAGTCCTTGGATTTAAAGCCCTTGAAAACCAAAGCGACAAGCAAAATTTAAGCATGAGTGAAAAATTGATACTTGTAAAATCACTTAAAGAGAGCCTACATTGATTGGCTGATTAAGTGATTAAAATCCCAAGAGAGTAAATTGCTGGGTACCCTCATTGGCTTATTAAGGTTGTCCTTAAAGAAATAGAAATATTATAGTAGATGATGACACTAAAATACAGCCTACATTTCATGAAGAGGATCCGTAGAAGATTGAAGCAGGACTACGCTCAGCTCTGAGAAACTCAAAAGAGCTTCTTTTCATCGACATTTAAAGTGCAGTTATATGCAAAGAAAAGTTTAGAGCACTCACAACATGTCCAAGAGAACGCATCTTTAGACCCCTAGTATGCATAAAATCAGTCAGGGTGCGGCCATCAACTGGAGAAAGTTCCAATGAGCCAAAGTCTGCCACCTGTTTTGCGTAATACATAGTGAAATCACAATCAACGTAAATTTATAAGCTGGAAGAAAAATCAGAAAATTAACCAATTTTTCAGTCATTACCAATTTTGGGAGAGCAACATCTGTGTAATATTTCTGAGACATGTCAATGAGGTCTTGCATAGACTGTTAGTAACATGAATAAGTTCAGTTAAGATGATTGATGAAACAACCTAGTTCAAATGTTAAAAACCTCGATAATGCCTTATGAGACCTAGGTGACAGTACCTTGCAGTGAAGTCCAGTTCCTGATTCCTTTAACCGAGAAAAAGCTTCTTCAGGCAACATGCCTTCAGCAAAAGCTCATTTTCTGCGGCTGTAGCTTGATTCTGGGATTCTATTGAGGGCAACATGGTACTTTCAACCTCCCCATTAACACACGCATGAGATCTCGAGTTCTCAGATTCCAATTTATGATTGGTTAAATCAGATTTCTTTTTGCTATTCTTGAGAACTTTAAGGGGTTTGCCAAGACCCTCGACCTTCATTTCATTCTTAGCCTTCTCAGAAGATGGTTTTTTATCTTTTTCTGTATTGTTTTGGTCCTGCAAATGCTGTATCCAACAGGCTCCAAGTTCCCATCTCACAAAATTGTCCAAATTAGGCTCCTCTTCCTCAAGCTTGGCAAGGCTTTCTTTAATCAGTCTTTCCACAAAAGCTTGGGAAGCACCAAGTTCTTCACGTGCTTGAATCATCAGCCTATTGTTCTCTGATTGTGTTGCGTTGTGAAGAAGTAATCTCAAACTGCAAGGAACAATATAATAATTATCACCCCTGTGATTTTGTCATGAACAACAACTGGATCAACCATCCTACTAACGAAGAGAGAACAATGCCAGCGCACAGCTCAGTCCAACAAAGAACAACCGCTAGATGCATCTATTTAGAACTGGCTAGTTCTCAATTTTAGCCTCAAGCTAATTAAATAATCACAAGGAAAAATGTACATGAGAGGAAAGACATAATAAAGTGGAAAAGATAGAGAACATATATAATTGATCATGAGTATTATGTAAACTGTGTTAACATATCAGAATTAAGGGCAACCTGTTAATGTTGAGTGCATTGGCACCACCTTCTGGCTGATCAAGCAATTCAGTATGTTGAGACGAAGAATTGACAATTCCACTCTCTCTTCCCGCAACTTTCACAACAACTATGTAACCGCAATATCTCACATTGATGACACTTAATGTCGTAATATCCTGCAGTCAAGAAACAGTTCATTAATTTTGCTAGAAAAGAAGCAGGCATACTGACCAAGTTGACCAATCATTTTCAGCATCAAATAAGTATCATACATGGGCAGCAGTATTCTCATCAGCAGTAATCCCTTTCAGAAGATTTCGCTCTACCAGATCTTTTTGATTCACACCAGTGGCTGCAACTCCATCAATTTTAGTATCAATCTTAGAGCTTGCAACAGAAGCATCTTTGAGAACCCTGATACTCAAGTCGCCTATTCTCTCAGTGTAAAGAACATTATTGTTTACATCTGAATAGATTAAATGTGGCTGTCCCATTACACGCTGAACAGCCTTAATAGCTCTGAAAATGGCAACATCAACGAATAAGCTGTGAAGAAGGAATGCCTTTCTGTCTCGAACCTGCCTTTCTTCTGCTGTTTTGCAAGGCATAGATGCAATAAATGAAAACTCATTTGCCCATGGAATCAAATCACATTCTCCATCTTTACCGAGACCACCGCCATTTCCGCCCCAATTTTCATCCTCCATAGGAAGAGGAGGGAATGCTGCTGGCGATTGTGCTGCAACAGGAGGAACAAGCCATGTGTTGGCTCTGAAGCCATATGGGAGGTTCCCAAACTGAAGAGACCACGGGAAAACAAGAGAAAAATAATTGAATTTGTCACTATATGGGCTAAGCAGAATTTATAGCTTACAAAAGGATAAATTAGATTAAACGTGCAATCACAAATTATATAGCAAGATATAAATAATAGTATAATAAACGTAAAACAGGTGAAGAAACCCAAAATATATATATATATATATATGGGGTATTACCTTGTTACGCTCCGAAAATGCCTTCATGAGATCGTCATAGGCCTGAAATTTGAGAAATAAGAATCATAAATTGCGGAGTTTCATTAGCTGAAACACAAGAAACATGATGGAATATATTCAGTTTAAATGCTGAGGTCTTGTCGTGGAATTTCATCTTACGGAATTTGAAATTAAAAATATACAGCAATCAAAAGATTTGTATTTTCACAAGACTGACTAGTAATTATCGGAGGATAGCCAATTCATCTGTTGTGTTCCTGCGTAACTTAGGAACATAACGTAATCCATATCAATCAGAAAATAGGAAATAGCAACTCTGCAATTTATTCGAAGAATGAGAGCCTATTCTTTTTATAGCAGACAACGTATTAAAAGTTTGAACTTTGAACGCCTAAACTCGGGTTTCACAGGAGAAGCAATTCAAGATTAATCAAAGGAATACTGACATTTTCAAACGCTCTACTTAGCTGTCGTAACAAATCAACGAGATTATGACTCAATATCCGCTGCTTTCCAACACTGTAAAATCCCTTTCTGCATGCTTCAACGTGGACCACTTTTCCATTACACAGCTTGACCTGAGTATAAAAGAATATCATCATTATAATTTTCTTCGTAATCTTCGCTCTAAAGCGAAACACCAGAGTGATGAGAAAAACGAGGTCTTACATCAAGTGAAAAGAGATAATCAGCCTCTGATATCTCTTCAACTTGCCGTCGTGCTGCTCTCTTTATATCTGTATTGATAACTTATTACAATGTCTAGCTCCTATAGAAAACAGATAAATCTAAAAGAACAAGTGAGATTGAAAGGAGTACATTGGAGAGGCGGAATGAGATGGGAAAGAGAGAAAAACTCGTAGAAGTTCCCAAGCTTAGGCATGGAATAGCTCATGTCGCCGTCTCCGTCAACTGCCGCCGCGTCTTTCGATGTTTGTTTGGTAGTATCGACGTTGTTCTCTGCCGCCATTGGCGGCGGCGCTGGAGACTTCGTGGACTTCGGAGTGGTGGAGGTTGCATTTTTCGAGGCATCAGGCTTCGGGCTATCCTTGCTCGGCGGCGGCGACGGGCCGAAGCTGGTCGTGCATGCCACGATGTCAAGCAATCGTCTGACGTGGGCCACTGCTCGCTCTTCATCGTAATCCTCTGCGTCAGAAATTCAGAAGTCAGAGGAAGAAGACGACCCAGACGACGTCGTGCAGCAAACACTTAATATTGATCAATATAAATCATCGATTAAAAAAATTAATATTAACCTTCGAATAAAGTTAGGACGCAAGGCTTCAATGCAGAAACGTCCACCGTGTGTCTTTAGCCGTGCGCCTCTCGCCTGCGTTACCCCAATGAGATCAGCAAACATCAACAATTATGCAAGGCCTAAAATACCCTCTTATTTCAAGTTCCAAAAAAAAAAAAACGCTCTTATTTAGTGGGCAAAACCACGGTTAAAAAAAAAAATAGTTGGCAAACAAAAATCCTCTTATTTATATTTCCCCACTTTTATTCTTTGACCTTATTATTTCACCACTTTAGGCTAGTTTAAGTAATAGAAATAAAAAATAAGGCTGGATAAAAATTAAAAGTTTAAGGCTTTAATTAAAAGTTTAAGGCTTTAAGCTTTTCCAATGTAAATAAATCGATAAAATAACTATGATCTTTTTTAACATATATTGTAAGAAATTGGAAGTTGGAAATCCTCTGATTTGCATACTCTAACGGTGATCACGTATTACTAATAATTATTGTTTGATGAAATAGAGAGTGTGTCAATTCTTTTTTTTTTTTAACCAGAGGCAGTTGAATAATATTCAGTTGTTCAAATTTAATCTTTCTTTTAAAGTGTTAAATTCACATTTCGTAAATGAAAATAAAAGAAAGAAAAATTTGGTAAAAAGTACATATTTAAAAATTTTATTGGGCAAGGTATCTAATATGTAACTCATTTTTAATAAGTGCAACTTATTCATAGCTGTATTCAAAACAAAAGTTATTTGCACAAAAATAAAGATATATTACATAAAATTAGGGGGAAAATTGCACTTATTCAAATTTAATAAAATTTCTAAACAAATATTTTTAACCAATTTCATTTTTAAAAAAATTATCATGGAAAGAATTCCCGATGTCCGGTCTAACACGTACAACACTTAATGATATTTACCAAAGAAAATTTCTAATTCCTCAAGTTTTAACAATAATAACAGCGGTGAAATTTTAATTTTAATTTTGATTCGCATCTGTTTATATCATCACTGTTAAATTTTCTGAGTAAAGTATGGATTAATTGAATTAAATTGAAGAATTTTTTTTCTTTTTTGAGGGAAAACAGCTTAAATATATGATAAAAGCAAAACATGTCTGCAATCTTTCTTTTTTTGAAAAAAGAAAAAGCAACATGACTACGGCATCGTGTCTTGTATAATGTCGTTATTGAGTTTATTTTTTTAGCATTAAAACATAGTAAAGGAAAAAAAAAAGAAATATATATAGCAAATAATTTCTAGGAATCAATTTTTTTTGCCAGAGAATTAAATTATTTAATTTAAAATTGCAAATGCCACCCAAATTTTTTTACCTCATGTGATAGGGAAAAATTTGTGATGTAACAGGTCTCCGTGTTCACTGATAGAAGCCGGCGAACATCTATTATCCTGTCCGTTGATATTCCCTGCAATTAAAAATCCTCAAACATTATTAGTAGTATTTTTTTAACTGAAAAGAGTATTAACTATTAATAACTAAGTATATTATAAACTAGAACATTTTCTACCAATGCCAAGCAGCACTAAAAATAACTAAATAATTTATGTTTTTATAGTTTAAAAATAAAATAAATCACTCAATTCTAATTATTATTAATATGTTGAATATTTTATTACAATTATCATTTAATAGAATGTCAATAAAGTATTGGCAATAAACAATAAAATACAAGTTTCAAGTTATAGAAAAAATAAATAAAAATATTTGTTATATTTTTATGCAAATTTATATTACTTTAACTTATAAAATATAAATACTAATGTTCCGTGGCGGGAACTATCAACTCATCAGCTAAATATTAGATATTTTCGTCAAAGTAACCTGTGCACCAGAAAATTATTGAAATTAAGCCATCAATTTCTAAAATATAATTATTTTAATTTGTCATATATATGAAAATTCAGTGTTCCGTGAATAGTTGAATAAATGTGGGATATTTTGGCAAATTGTTTTTTAGCTAAACAAATTAGTAACTTCTACGCAAAAAACTCGTGGGTGAGGACATTAACACGTGATTGACTGAAAATTAGGTCCAAATAATAAGCCGAAAAAATAAAGCAGGTTATCAAATGAAGACAATATTGATTTAGTGGTTTGGATGCTAATTAAAGGCTACCACTTCTTCACTAATATTTCTTTAGAATCATTAAAAGTGATGTTTGTTCTAATCTATTCTGAACTAAATAGTAATAACAAAAGTAAAATTTGCTCCTATGTTTACTTAAATTTTATAATATACAATTTTTTACCGGATTATTTTACAATTTTAGACAAATTGTGAGATGAAGGTAAATTATATAAAAGAATGTAAATTGATATAACAAAAAAAATTATAGAATGTCTATATAATATAATATATAATATATATATATAAACACACACACACACTTTAGTTTTTATCTTAAAAGAAGAAGAAGAAAACAACTTTGTCCTGAAGACTACAAGGTGCATATGTTGAGCATTAAAAAGCACAATTGGCGAAAGATTCCTAGAAGGGTCTTGACACAAAAGAGACATGGAAGTGGCTAATTAAATAGCAATTAACTAATGATGAGTGAAATGCACCAATTAAAATAAGCATATTAAGCATTTTTTATGTTCTTCCTTGATAAAATAATGGTTTAAATAAAAGGGATGGACTTTTGTGAATAAAATTTCAATTTGATAGCAACAAACCTTGAGAGTAACATGAGTTTCATCAGGAAGGTTTACGGTGACATCCAAGACAACTGGAAGAACTGCGTAGTTGTTGAACAAAGCCAAATCAAATTCAATTAATTGGAAGAAAAAAATTGAGGAAACTATTATTAAGATAAGTGCTTTCATTGAAAAATTAACCAACAATGATTAATTCATATAATAAGAATTCTATCGCACCTTTCTCTTCCTTCTTCTTTTTCTCTCCCTTGGCCTTCCCACGGCTGTTTCTTGGTGCCATTTTCTAGTTTTGATGTTGAAAAAAGTCGAAAATCTTGACTTTCTGGCACTGTACAACCAACACAGGAGGATAAGTTATTAATTCCTCATCGGTGTGAATATTTCAAGTTTCATAAGAGAAATTATGCAAATTCTCACTAAACCCAATTCAGACCAGAGAAGTTTAATTGATACAACACAGAAGAAAAGAATAAACATAACTAATTAGAGCTTTATGACACAACAGAAACAGAGAAGCACAGCCATATGCAGATTAAAAAGCCATGGCTTAAAATTTTAAGACTGGTCAGAAAATTTGAACTTAATCTTCATTATCCCAATTCAGGATAAGGTAAGCCCAAAAGACAGAGAAGAAAAGAAATGCATGAGAATAATTAAAGAACTAGAAAATTGAGGCTTTATAAAGCTTTCTGGAACGGTGAAAACACAATAAAGTCCATGAAGCAAAAACCCAGTATTTCAATCTGAAAATTTTGAGATTCTCATTAGCCCAATTCAGGATAAGAGAAGCTCGTAACTCAGGGAAGAAAAGGAGGGAACTCAAGAATTTTAAGCAAATATGCTTAATTCTCATTAACCCAGTTGAGGATAAGAGAGGTTCAGGACACACAGAAGAAACGAGCAAGAAGATAGAATCTAGCCCAATTATTTGAAACTTCAGATTTCCAAGACCAATCAGAAAATTTATCCTTAATCCTCATTCAACCAACTCAGGATAAGAGAAGCCAAGAATCAGAACAAACAGAGGAAAGCAAATGCAATAGGCCAAAACAGATAGCAAGAACATGAAAGCGAAGTATTTCAAGCTTAAAACTTTCAAAACCAATCAGAAAATTTGTCCTCAATTCTCAATGACCCAGTACAGGAAAAGAGAGCGAGGTTCGAACTCTGTCGCAAAAGAAAAGAAAAAGAGATAAAGGGCGTGACAGTAACCTAACAGAAATAAAAAAGATAAGTGCTTTATTTTTATTTATAGATTGAATGAAGAAGCAGGAACAGAATCTATATTCATTACCAAAGTGCTCCAAAGAATGAGTTTTCAACAGAGAGAAAGAGTTCAGATGGAGGATAATGGACGGTGAAGAATAATGACCATTGAAGAAGAAGAAAGTGATGTTGGTCTGTGAGGAAACGGAGGTCTCATCCACTTGAAGGAAGAGAAAGGGAAGACGCAGGCAAAGATATAGAGGAGAGGATGGTGTGATAAGAAAGGAAGGGCTGAGATTTAACGGTCAGAATGATACAATTTGGCCTTTTATGGGACCTCCTGGCCTTATAATATTGAGCTCGTTTGGATGGAATCGAAACTATGATTTTAAAAGTGATTTTTTAATATATGAGATAAATATATGAAAGAGTTTATTTCAATTTGTGAAAAAATATTTTTAAAAAGCACTTTTTTTAATCCCCAAACACCTCCTAAATCTAACTTATATCAATTTGCCTCCGTCCTTTTTTTCTTTTTCAATTTTTTTTTCACTTATGTAGCCTAAAATATTTATTGGGTGGATTTTATTTTAAATGCTTTAATTAATTCCTTTAAATTATCTTACTTTTTGTCATTTTTTTCATTTTATTTTCTTTATGTAGGTGCTGGAAACTCCTGCATTTTGTGGTAGGAATGGGAGAGAGGGGACCACTGCTTAAACAGCTCCACAAATCACACATAATTATTCTTTGTAGTTGCAAAAGAAAAATCGAGAATTTTAAGTAAAAATTAAAATGAAATGCTGATATTAAAATAACTTTAAAATCTTCGTTTTTTTTAACTTCACGCGGTGCAGCATAACATTTATTTTATTAAAGAAAAGCCTGTCTATTAATTAGCATTCTTTTGAACAAAAAAAAATTTAGCATCCTTAATAATATGTCAATGACTCGGAATAATGTTGGGAAATATATCTTGGAATAGTGAAAATTCTTAGCTTCACCTTCAAACAAGATTCCTTGTACCTGATTTAATGAAACGCTTTTCTCGAGGGAAGAGTATTCAAAATACTGAAACAGGTCAAATTTATTAAAGGTAACCCGTGAAACTAGCTATTGATAAAAATAGGGGCGCCATTGCATAATCTTGTTAAAAGCGTATACTATATGATTATATATTTATTTGTTGGCAAAAAAATAATAATTACATGTACTATCAAACTGTTAGTCGAGATAATAAACGGTCTCACTTTCTTAAGGAGAAAAACAAAAGTTTGAATTCCAACAAATGCACTTATTGCAGGAGCTTTAATATTAACACTCCCAGTCTGATAAATATTAATCTCAAACCCAAAGTAACTTGAGATGAGGATACTCTAAATTATACGCAAAAAATAATTATTATATCTTTATTTATATCAAATTTAATTTAGTCACAAACCAATTTTATGCTCCTTGTTTTGCGATATGTTAGTTTACAATACCAAAGAAGCAGAATTAATTCTTTTCAATGAAGGGCTTGATCTCCCATCAACAAGTTGTTAGTTTAGATAGTAAGCGACCTCACTTTCTTAAAAACTACTCCTCCGATCCTTATTATAAGACCCAATTTGACTTTTTATTTGGTCCTAATTATAAGACCCCAATCCATTTTATCTCTTATATTTATGTATTTTTTTCCAAGATAATCCTTCTAATAATGATAGTTTTAGCCAATATACTTAATTAGCAAGGATATTTTAGGAATGACAACACTTATTTATTATAAATAACCAACTTAACTTACTTCCTTAATCTCCTCAAATAAGTCAATTGGGTCTTATAATTAGGATCGGAAAAGTATAATACAAATTTGAATCTTAAGTACGATGCTTATTAAAAAGTTTTTTTTTAATCTTAAATACTCCCAACTCGATAAGAATTTGACTATTTAAGAGATTTTATATGAATAAGGATCAGAAATATGAACTTGTAATGGACATTGCAAAATGCTTGATTTCTTATAATTTTTAAGCCATTCACATTTTAAAAATTATGTACAAAAAATTTCTAAACAACAAATTATTATGTACTCATCCTTTCTCTTTCATACTTATTTGAATATAATAACGCTTTTGTGACTTCCCCACCTCCCAACCCCTACGGATATAGATATATTCTAGCTAGGAAACAACTCATACTTGAAAAAAAAAAATACGTAGTTGCTAAAAATAGTGGCAGCTAATGAGAGTTAGGTAAGTTATAAATACTAGTATTACATAAAAGGAGCAAACACCCCAAAGAATCACCAACCCATCGTGTCCAAAAAAGGAGCATTCTTTAGGGCAAGGTGTTATGCAGAAATTAAGCATGCAAGATTCACGTTTTTGAAAGAGTGTGACAGGTCAACCATATATAATAGTGTACCAATTTCAACATTAGAAAACTAGCCAGATTATTGACAAATATGGGGTATGATCCCTTAAGAGCAATAGAAAATATAAAACCACATGAAGTGAGCTCTCTTTGGTAGCATAATCAGTGGGCTGAGATGTAGGTAAGATTCTCCCTCACAACAACACGAAGGTGTAAGTAAGAGAGATATATCCATAAATAGAGTTGATAGGATTGACTATTTGGAGTTTTGAGAGTTTAAGTAAGTTGAGTTTCAGAAACTCATTAAGGTCAGAGTATGCCTCCATTTTCATACTCAAAAAGCGTTTATAGAAATACTTACAAGCCACTCACTAATACGGTCCTCACATTAATAACAAGATTCAAACTCACGATGCTATAAATTATGAGCCGACTCATTATCAGCTGAGCTTAACCCTTGTTATGATACATTGATTTTTATATATCTACTTGAAATATACAACTCAAGAAAGTCCTTTGAAACCCGCCACTAGGCACGCCCTATCTTTATCTTCACGACTAGCCCTTAACTAGCTGCCTACTTGCAGGAGATTGAAGGACAGATTTGTGCGTATATAGGTTAATAAGTGACAATTAAAAGAAAAAGGTAAGTATAAAAAACTAAACTACACATGTTAGTTCGTTCATCTATTATTTATATCATTTTTGAAAGAAATATTTATTTTAAATAAAATTCCATATGTAGTTTTCCAAAAATCAAATAAATTGATATATAAAATATGAAAAATAATGCATTAATCACGTTATTAATCAAGCACTACTACTTGATTATACTAGTATTGTTTTTGCCCACAAAAAAAAATGTATTTTATCATGTTTCTTCACTGGCATGCAATCTTTACCTCAAAAATTTAGTTAGGATAACTTTGTCCTCTATCCTACTTTTTTTTTTTTTTTCCTTTTTGTCTTGTTTAGTATGACGGAACTTACGATGCAATAATGGAAATGAAAACGAGAGTCACAAACCAGTTAGCGGATTTTTGTATCGATGAGTCATAAATGATGCTCCTTCTTGCCTTAATATAACAAACACATTTCACCGAAACAATGATAACAAACACAACACATGCTCCTTCTTGCCTTAATTATAACAAGCACAACACGATGCCCTTAAAATGCCCCTAATAGTATTAGATTATATAATTTGACTAAAGCATACATTTGGTCCTATAACTTTATGTAAGGTTTCAGTTTGGTTCTTTAACTTTAAAAAGTATGCTTTTAGCCCTTTAACTCTAAAATCATTAATCTTAAATGATTATTTTTTGTAACAATCATATTCGTTTTAAATATTAAACTTAATATATTAGTATTTAGTAATATTTTATCAGCATTCAAAAGCTTAATATCATTATTTTTTTGTTAAAACTTTAGGATTAGATAACTAAAAGTTTATTTTTTAAAGTTAAGGGATCAAAGTGAAACCTTGTGTAAAATTAAAGTACTAAAATTATACTTTAACCTTATTATTTTTAGTTCTTAATATAAGATTTAACTGATTAATTTGGAGAGATTAAGAAAGCAACTAAATTACTTAATTATACATGGTTTTTCTAAAAAAAAACTTTGGCGTATCTTTATGTTATATATCAATTTATAAAAGTGACAAATTAATTTGAAGAAAAATTATAAATATAAATTTTTTTAATGTAATTTATGAACTTCCTTAACTTTTTTAAACAAGTTAATTAGACCTTTTATTAAGAATTAGATGAAATATAGCAATATAAACAAATGGTAAATATAATAAACAAAATAAGCTGAATCTAATACGCCCATCCGCAAGCTTTGCGTGGCTTCCCCCGCGTGGCGTCGTATGTTACAACCAAGGACATTTGAACTCTTTGGTCTTCTTTTGACCAAAAAAAAAAAAGAACTCTTTGGTCTTTTTTTTTTTTTAAATAAAAAAAAAGGTTCAAACCACTCTTATCGCTATATCATAAAAGATGTTAGAAAAAATGATAAAAAAATCATTGCAAATATAGTCAAAATTATTATAAAAATAGTTAGCATGATCTATTTATTTATTTTAAATTCAACAGGTATTTTTTTTTCATTTTTCAAGATATTATTTATATATGTATTTATGTATTTCCCTTTTAACAAATGCCCAATATATACTTTTTTTTTTTATTTTTTAATACATATATATCTTTTCATTTCTTTTTTTTCCCACGTGAAGATCCATTCTCTTCGCATTTTCACAAGCCATAATCATTTTTTTTTCTCGTGTGTGTCAAACTGTCAATACATGTGACTTGCAGTCTAGTGAGGGAGCATTGCAGTTTTGCCGTACTCCTAAGCCCCAAATCAATCATTTTTTTAAAAAAGTAATTTTATACAAATCAAGATAAAATAGTTCTCACATATATATATTTTGTATATTATAAAATCACTTTTAAAATCATGATTTGCTTTTCACCTAAACACCTCTCGTGAGTCTAAACTATCTTCACACCTTACTCTCACATTTTTCTAATTTTTTCTCTATTTTTTTATAGTCGATCCCATTAAGTTGACTTGTTTAACTCTTTATAATAATCAAAAAAATTAAAGCAGTCTCTTAAAACCTAAATCAATGTTGTTTTAGATTCCTAACATAAAAACTAGTTATGTTAAAAACCTGAGATAGTATATATTTGTGATCTAACGTATGTATAGGTTAATGTAAATTATAAACTAAATCTTATATTAAGAAGTGAAAGTAGTATTTTTTTTTTGTAATTTAGCCCGAGCAAGTTGTGTTAAGTGTGGATAAGGCCTATGCATGGTTTACTAAGTTTGGACATATTTAATTCACATGATGAATTGAGTTTCAATATTCAACCTAGCTAGCTCTGAGACTAAGGTGAGTTATATGAGTTACGGAGCTAGCTTGTCCTGTGAAAGTTTAGTTCTTTTAACTCACTTAACCTGATTTAAGGGTTCCACAATCTAAATTATTTATTGTAAGAATTTGAAAAATAACGAAATAAATAATATATATTTCTGCATTTTCCTCATGTTTTATTGCGTGCAGTTTCCAAATGTGTTCCCCCAACACCAGCTCACCAAATTTTAAGCCTTTTATTAATACCAAAAGGAAAAAATATAACCTCCGATCTTAATTATAAGACTTCTTTTATAATCTACAAATAAGGTCTTATAATTATGAATTATGTAATATCTTACGTATTTTAAATTACAACATCATTAACATAAAAAAATTGACTAAAAATCTCCTCCAGATTTAAATCTGTGCAATAATTTTCTTGCCCTTGATTACTAGCTTATTATCCAGCTGAAAAATATAATATTTATCAGGAGACTTGGCCTGCATATGACTTAAACCTTAATAATTACCTGCATAAAATTTGCAGCTTAACAAGATAATGTACACAAAAATAAAAATTTAAAGGAATATATTTTTACTCGCATGCCTCATTTCATTCGTAAACTCTTGAAATAATCAAACGCACGGGACTATTTATATCAAGATGGAAATTATTTGCATATGACTCAATTTAAAGAAAAATTTACACACGTTAGTCTCAAATTAAAATGCTTTTTATTAACATAATATATATGTGTGTGTGTGTGTCCTCATACTAAATTTTTTTTAAAAAACAGTAACGTTAAAATCAAGCATAAAGTAAATTTTAATTCCAAGTAAAATTTATATACTCTAAAAAAAAAAAAAGCACCTACATAATCTCACAAAATTGAAATGAAATCATAGAAGATGTAACAGCATAGAAAGTTGTTCATGTGCGACAAAATTCATCTTTATAATTTTCGGAGGGGAAAAAAGGCACCACCATAACTTTCCTTCCAACTATAAAAAGAAAATTAAGCACACAATCAAGAATCAAAACCGAGTGACAAGCTCATGCCTACTATTTATATTTTTGAAACAATCTCGGGAAATTACTCTTAGCCCACACAAGAAGGAAAATTACAATAAAAGTCCCTTAAAAATCACCAAAATACTCTAATTTTCCCATCCTCTATTTGTAAATAAATTTTGACGTACATTTACCAAAATAACCTTAATTATTGAAGAAAAACAAACTCATCCCCGTACTTTTCTATAACATCTCTTTAAACCTTCTCTCTCTCTCTGAAAGCCTGTTCTATCTGCTAAAAAATTTAAGTATGTTCTACACTTGCCTCATGAGAATCCGGTGTGTCAAAAGGAATTTGACCATAATCTTATGAAATGATTTCTTCAAACTAAAGAATTTTAATCCGAAAATTTACAAGTTGATGTCCTAATGTGATGCCGGAAGAGCTGTTTGATAAGACCTGACATGATAAGACATATAAATATCTAGATTGAGTTTTAGAGGTTTGAAGAGACCCAGCATGCCAAAACCGCTGTTAGGCTAGGCGGCGATTATAATGGAGGGATTTTTTTTAAAAATATAAATAGGAACATTTTGATAAATGCATATAAACAAAGGGGAGGGAGTTAAGAGTATTTTGGCAATTTTAAGGGATATTTTTAGTTTGACTTATTTTCCGTGGAACTTACGGGTAATTTTGCTTGGTTCATAGAAATCCAGGTGTATATATACATATAAGGAGACACAGTGGCAGGTCACTTCATTTCAATTTGGTCGGACTAATAGTTTTTTGTTTGCATGTGACAATTGTTAAACTGTGGATAAGTGTCATGACTTTCGTACATATCTCTGTTGAATGAAATTATACCGACATATTTATTTTCAAAATTTAGGTTTTAAAGAAGACGCAACTTGATGCAAAAAAATTGACAATTAGAATTCCATTTTTTTAGACAAGAGAATTTCATGTTTACTAATTATATAATATAAATATATTAAATGCGAGTATTTACACCCAAAAGAATAACGTTTAAGTAATATAACAATAGCAATCTTTAAATATTATGAATATTTAAGTTCATGTTTCAGACAAAATTAAAAAAATAAAAAATATATAATTTGCATTATAAAAGAATATAGGTTGCATAAGTTAGACACCTCAAAACTGAGAGAATAATTACTTTAATATAGTTAAAACTATAACCAAATCCCATGCATTATTGCATGGAATCTAAGAAACACGAGGCATATTACTTATTATTTGTAAATATATGAGTTATTATGTATTTTATATTATACTAATACACGACCTCCGGATAAATACCTCGATTGATTTTTATTTTGGTCCTAAATATAATATTCAATCCACTTTATCTCATATTTATACATTTTTTTAAGATAGTCTTTCTAATAATAGTAGTTTTAGCTAATACACTTGATTATCAACGATATTTTAGAAAAGACAACACCTACTTATTACAGATAATTAGTTTAACTTATTTTTTTAATCTACTCAAATTAATCAACTAACTCTTATATTTAGGACTATATAATAAAACTATACAGATAAGAACATTTTAAAACGAAACATGCATGAATCATTGAATAGGTGGATTATAATTTCAAAAAAAAAAAACAGCATAGTTACCAAGGCATGATCCATCATCAGTCATGAGATAAACAAAGAAACTGCCAAGTTGATTTATAAATAGAAGCTCAAACCACACTTTGGGAAACCCATGAACATACCATCATTAAAGTCTCTCTATAGTCACATTACTTCTCAAGAACGAGCTCAAGCTCAGCTCATTTTAGATTCTAAAGTCAGGTTACACTAGCCAAACAATGGTTTTTTTAAACCTCACAATAAAGAATTTCCAAACCAGATGTTAAACTGGTTTAGACAAGGACAGCTTGATAAATCCAAAAATTATTTTTTTAACCAAGCACGTAACCAAACCGATTAACTTATCAAAATACAACACATTAATAAAATTTGTCATTGTGCTTTTTTTCTTTTTTGTGTTTGACGATTCATCTTTACGTGTCTTTTTTTCGTGGGAGAGAAAGGGACTGGGACGATGAAGAGGAGGATGCTCAGATTTCAAGGAAGTTGATGATGATACAACCAAAATGGGACAAGAGAGTGACGGGACATCATTTTAAGCATAATTATTTCAATTATTTATATATATTTGCGTGATTTGTTTGCCCAACAAATGAGCTGCTTACATTATGAGCGTATGCAGAAGAGATATTAAATTCAATTTCCCATCAACACACAAGCTTACACACACGCACACATAACAATCAACAAAACAAGCTTGAACAAGTAATTTTCAATCCCAGATGCTTTCAATGATTTAAATAATTCATTATTTATAATTTATAATGATGATTCTCTTCAATAATATGGTGAGATTGGATTTTGTATATTTTATGGGTGTTAGTGGAGTTCACAAAGTAAAATAAATAGACATGAAACTAAAGTAAAGAAGTGGCAAAGCACTCGCTAGTAAGAAGACAAGTTTTTTGAGGGAAACAACTAAAAAGAATACAAATATTGGAGTTTATATTTAAAGGGAGTTTGGATACCCCTCAAAACAATTAAAAAAATAATTTTACCTAATTTGGAATAAAACCCCTTTTATACACACACACACACACATTTTTACCCCGTGATCCAAGTCAAATGTTCACGTCTGGCTCCATTTTACTTCGCTTGTTTCATCCCGTCCCGAGTAAACTAGCATTTAAGAGAATAAGCCAGCCTTTGTGAATAAATACCATTGGTAGTTCTCATAGTTTGGTTGAATTTCAATTTTGGTTTCTATAATTTCAAGTCATTGGTTTTGATTCCTATAATTACATAAATATTTGACCTGAATTTAACAAATAGTCCTTACACTTAAATTCATATCAAGTCTTTATAAAACTATAAGGAATCAAAACTAATGATTTGTAATTATAAGGACCAAAATTAAAATTTGATCAAGCTACAAGGATTAAAATTAAAATTAACAAGTATGAAGTGCAAACTAATCCCGATATTTTCACCTGACCGAGTACTATATTTAGGAAAGCAAATTTATAAATTAAAAACTTAAAAGAAAGAAAGTTAGCAATAATAATTGATACATTATTGTTATTAGGTGTGAGGGTCGTCATCAATCATCAATCAAATACTCCTAAAGCCAAGCGCCATGATTGAGTTTAGGAATATGTAATGAACAATAAGAAATCTAAGAGAAGCAAGCAAGAGTACGAGAGAGGAAGGGATGTAGGTAGGATTCCACCAGCACCGTTGAGTTGAATGCATAAATTCTTGTTAGATTCTAAATATAAAAATTAAATAATTAATTTAATTCACACATATTGAAAAAAGCTGGTAAAATTGATTGTTTATAAAAAAATGTGTTTATTTTTTTAAAGAAAACACTCTTTGTCTCAACCATTTATATTGAAAATTGCTAATAATTATTGCGCATATTACGAGGATTGAAGTTTTATAATAAATAAATAATAACAAAACATTTGTCTAGAAAACCATGCTACCTCCAATTTTTAATATAAGATTTGGTTGACTAATTTAGAGAAATTAAAAAAATTACTAAATTATTTAATTCTAAAATATGTTACATGATCTCTTTAAAATATTTTTGTGTATTATTAGATTATATATCAATTTATAAGCAAGGCAAATTAGTTGAGAGAAAAATAATAAATATAAATACTTTAAAAAATAATTTAGTATTTTTAAAAATTTTTCAAATTAGCTATCTAAGTCTTATACTCTTATGCTACCTCTGGTCTTTAATATAAGAGTTAGTTGGCCAACTTGAGTAAATTAAGAAAACTAGTTAAATTAGTTGTTTCTAATAAATATGTATTGTCTTTATTAAAACATCATTGTTAATCAAATATATTTGCTAGAACTATTATTATTACAAGGATTATCTTGAAAAAAAATTAAAATATGAAAGATAAAATGAATTGAAATTTTATATTTATGATTAAAATAAAAGGCAAACAATTTTTTTTTTTTTTGTAAATTTGAGAACAGTATGCAGCACCATTGTACGCTAATTCCATCCCAGAAGAGGGACAGTACGTACGTGGCCATACTTGCAGTGTGGGAGGCGCTTATCGACCTGTAAACCGCACTTGTCGTCCTGAGTGGGGCGGCGTTTCTACGTTCTTCCAACTCTCCATTATTATTCTTATTCTTATTTCCCACTTATACTTACTCCTTCTCCATTACCATGAATATAGCAGCATATACTTCGTTCGCATTGTTTAATGCCGCCTAATCAAGTTTCTTATTACTTTATTATACATTTAATAGCATCATTAGTTCTCAATCCAACTACCACTACCCATTAGTCTTATAAGCGAAGTATGATTTGTAAGTTTTAAGGACACTCTAATCGGATAAGTCAGTCTTCTAAAATTGGACTTTTCATTTGAGCTGATGTTCATAGTAATCTCTCTTCAGCTAGATCCAGCTTGCTTTTGTTTGCTGAGTTTAGTTTCTTTTTGACAAGTCGAACGTGATTTATAAGTTTAACAAATGCTTTCATCTTTTAGGATATGTTTGGATTAGTGGTGGCAAAACTAACTTCTATTCTATCTGATTTTTACAAACGTGAATTGGAGTGAAAGTCAGTCAGTTTTTTTCTAACAAGTAGAATATAATTTATAGGTTTCAAAGATTCTCTAGTCTTTGAGTATTGAGTTTTTTTGTTTGCACTGGTGTTCATGAAGGCCTCTCTTCGGATTCAACTGGTTCATTGAGCTCAGCTCCCTTTTTCCTTTTCAAGTTTTCACTTTTTAGTCCATTCATTAGGATGATAACTAGCTACATCTAAAGTTTGTCCTCCAACTCGCAAGAGATATAATTCCAACACGCACACACTACAAGTCTACAACTACATTTGTGGTAACAATAGCTCTAATATTATTGCGTTTTTAAAAATGACGTATCATGCGCATACGGACGAATATCATAAAGCAAAGAAATTACTCGCAATATTTTTGATAAGCAAAAACAATGAAGTACGGTTTCCACAATGTAGAAATAATGTCACTTTATCATTATAAATTGGGGCCATAATATTGGGCACCCGAGCCCTTTTTTATTTTTCCTCTCTTCATGTCGAGTGTAGGACACGTGCCAGAGGGATTTTATTATTAAATTAGGGAAGCTTTAGAAATGATTGGTGGGGAGAGGATCTAAGAACAAGGGGCATTTGCGGGCAAAATCGACCAATCAAATCAAAGACTTTGTAGGGAAAACGACAAGCGCGGATGCAAGAGTCCCAGACGGTAGGCCTCGCTCTAATCCGAACGCGGAATAGTGGGGCAGAAAGAAAGGTGTATTTATTTATTCTTAAAAGGCTCTCTGAAAATGATATCGATTAATGACAGTTTAAAACAACTTATAAGTAGTTTATAAATAATTTTTTAATAATAATTTATGAAATACGAGACAATATATATAAAAATTTTTTATCTCCATTTATATAAAACCCGAGATTTTCATGGCTTTATCAAACAGGACCTAAATTAACAACTCTCTCATTTTTCCCTCGTTGGATAAGGATATAGGCTCCCAGTTTTAATTCATAACAATTTCATCCTCGTAAATCATATGATTTGAGAGATATTTTATCACACATTAAGTAACAATTATTTTCAAACAAAATCAAAACTTGAAGATGACCATTATTTCCTCTATGTTTTCTCGTCTCTCCTCTATCCAAACACAATATTATCTCTTCAGCTTTCTTTCTTCCAACTTTCCTCTACATCCAATTGGAAGGTTAGTGCGTGCATATCCACATTGCTTCTGATCAGGCTGCGGCGTCCAACAAGAGATCTGCACAAAATTATCATCATCGGTGGATCACAGAGGTGCTGCCATGTCGCAGCGCATGGAGATTTCCATCGCCGCAGTGAGAGGATTGTCACGTGTTCACTCGCCGGTTAACTAAAACACGTAATTAAAAGTAGGGAGGCAGAATGAAAGCATCATCACATCAAAGTTGAACCCTTGCCACAGGCAAAGTTAAAGTTAAAGTTAAAGTGAAGTAGCAGAGTTCAATGAACTAATAACATGGTGGAGGTGGGAGTGAAAAACACACCATGTCCATGCCCTGAGTTTCTCCAAGCCATCGTCAAAGTGCACTTCCCATCACCATCAGGCTCAAATTAGGTTTTAACCAATTCTTTTAGTGGTAGACAAAGATGCTGATACAGCATGTGATAGGTCTGAATCCATAGTGCTGAATTCAATCCTCTATCTTTGTGGTCCAAATAATGCAGCAATGCCACCCATTAATGAGGAGGTAAAAACACATCAGAAGTTTGATCAGATGTTATCCTGGTCGAGGATGAAAATTCCAAGTCATATTCACAAAAGGGGTGCAAAAGGTTCAGCCAGGAAGTAAAGTTTTCCTCCTCATGTGTTTTAAGTTAGGTATAATCTTCCCAGCATTTACCTGTTAGATTCACTGGGTTAGGTTCTCACAAATAGCCATAGAATAAAAGAAATCAGTGCAATCCAGAGGAGTCGATGTGAAACGAAGCATCCTTAAGATTATCAGGTCAACAATGACACAGTTGAGATGAGCCATCATCCACATCAAAAATTAGTTTCTAGCATTGACGAGTTCGAACCCCACATCAGGGTCCCATGCCTCAGATGTAAGACGTAAACACTATAAATTGGAACGGGTCCTAACAATGTCCAACCAGTATGTATAGTCAACGGTACAGTCAACACAATGTGTAAATAAATATTCTCAGGCCTTTGGCCGCTGGTCCAGTCAAAAGAAAATATTACTCAGTTATGCACACACAGGCATAGAGTAACAAAGAAAGGGATGTCATATAAAAGTGTCAGCATCATGCACTAAGTTCGTGTACAATAGAATCCAAACTCCTAGATGAGAGGCAAAAGGCGATGCATGAGTCGCACAAAGAACCGCCACTTCAAACGAAGTTTCAGAATATTTCACGCACACCATAAATTCAATAGTTCCCTTTAGAAAGTCAGAAATAGCACAGAAATTACTTCAATAAATCATTTCGTTGATGGAATTCTTGTCCAGGCCCGACCCTAGGGCCAGCTAAAATAATCTTTATGCTTTCAAGCACCTTGGGCACTTGGCAGAAACTCAATGAAATAAGAAGCTGTCTTAAGCATTAAAAATGTACTAGAATCGCCAATCTAAACTCAACAGTTCGGCTGAAGACCAGGCCAACATATTTTGAGCTATTGATCTTCACTGTTTTAGCTAAACTATTAATTTCAAATCCAATCGAATCCGGTTCAGTGCTATCACATCATCAGGCGCCCAAGTTATACTGGCATTGCCTTGTGACATCCAGAACTTCTCATCTCAAGGATGTGCACCCCGTCATATCATTACTCACAAAGCAAACTGAGAGTACCATATTCAACACTTCGTGATTCATCATCGGAGAAACTAGTATCTAAAGTGATCTTTGGAAATCAGAATTGCAATTTTGAAAAATAATTTAAATTTAAAAATTGTTTACAAGAGGCAGTAAACGAGAAAATTTTAAAACTTGCACATGTTTAAACATGGGAAATTAAGGTCATCAAAATCACAGAGCAAATACGGCAGGATCAGATTGAAGGTTTTGATCAATGCAGAAAGCAGAGTGATAGCAGGACAGTGCTTGAAGTTAAGGCAAGCAAATAACTGTCGGGAGAATTCTAGGTTATCATTCCATGCTAGAATGCAACCCACGCCTTTTGATCCAACCCTTTCACCAAGTATAAACAAGGCGTGATTTTGATATAGAAGAGGTTGCGAGAGTCACAATGCCATAACTTGGACAGTGACAGGGGCCCTCTTCGATTCGATTTCGCCTAAACTTCAAGCACTGTCACCACTCACCACCAGCATAATCTCCCTGCTCAGACCTTTTACAATACCATCATTTCCATGCCAAATTAATTCATGAAGATGCGACGCAGAAATAGGTAATTGTTGAGAGAGAAGAGGAACAAAAGGAGCGAAGGAGGCTGCTGTAAGGACCCTAGCGCGCCGCCCATGGCTAGCAAGCGAAGGGTTCGGCAGTGGGAAGCTGGGAATGAAAAAAATGATTAGGGATTATATAAATTCATCTGAATGTGTGGGCCTAAACCAGCCCAACAGTGATTTGGGCAATGGTTGAGTAAGGATCGACCTTTTTCCCTCTCGGAATCCATCAACGATTCGGCTGTGATACTCGATGTAACTAGCCTGGGATTGTGAGTAATGCAAGATTTGGATCTGCTTTTTGGTTGGGCCTTTCTGAAATCCTAAAGAATCTTGTTCAAGAGATTTTATTTATTAAATTATTAAATTATTTTTTTTAAATATGCATTGATAACTAAAAGAGCAGTCGTTTACAATTTAAGATGTAATGATTAATAACTATCACGGCAGGTATTAACAATATATTTTTTCACCATATCACAAAAATATAATACATCACAAAAATGTAATAATTTGATGATTTTAAGAAACTTTTTTATATTTAATTCTTTTAACTGGGATTTTATTGTAATTTTTTCTATATTTTTAGGTCGGCCCTAACATAATGTGACAAATCAATATGTAAGTTCTATTTAGAAGATGTGCTCAAAAAAATCTCATGACTTGAATTTAGGAGTTTTTTTTTGGGGCCTTAGGAGTCTTTTATTTATTATACTTTTTTTAATCATAAAGGCAATAACTAATGGAGATATTTATTTTGATCATAAATTTAAGGTTCTAATTAATTTTATCTCTAAAATTATAATTTTTCTCAAACTATGTCTTTTTAATGGTACATATTAAAAAAGGATTTTGTTGTGAGAGTGGCTCCTTCCATTATAAATGATTAAAAAGGTATGTTAAGAAATTACGAGATATTTATTTATCAATAACTAATTAAATTAATTTATTTAATCTTTATAGATTAATTATTTAGTTATTATATTCAGAATTAAAGAAAGCACTACTTTAAGAAAAAATTTACTCAGGCACCATAGTATTTGTCCACAAAGGCACCAAATTTCCTTTTAAACCAACCAATTCTCCAACGTTAAAGGCACAGCTATAAGATGGGCAAAATAATATTAAAAAAATAGTTTGGTACTTGTTTTAATATAGGCTGGCTTTTGTTAATATCAACGTCTTATCATAAATCAAAAAAAAATTGTTAGGATAAAATTTTTAGATACCAACAATTGGTCTCCATATCTGAATTTAAATTTTATGCATGGGATGAGAGATCACTTTATTTTTAAATATATGCTTTTAAATTAAAAATAATTAGGCAGGGAAAAAATAATGATAACTAGATTAAGTGTCTGGCCAAAAAAAAAACCAGATTATGCGAAAATAAATAAGATTTACAATTCAAAACTCAAATGTTAAAAACTCGCACGTGCACAATAGCCGAGACATCAGACACGCAATGGAACCGCCAAAATACAAGCCAATTCGCGCTTTTCTGAAAAATAAATATTTATTTTTTATATATATATATTTATCGGCTCCCTCCAATTTTCTCTCCACATCGAACTCCCTAATCCCTGGAGTCCAAGAATCCCGTTACGGACCATCTGACGTGCCTCTCCCCTCCCTTTCCTATTTTTATTCCTGAATCATAATTAATATTAATTAATTATTTATAATGAACAGCGCTTTCGTTTTTTGGGCTTGAAAGTTCAGGGATGGAGGCGTCAAAAAATAATACTCCTCCGGTCCTTATTATAAGACCCTATTTGACTTTTTATTGGTCCTAATTATAAGACCCCAATCCATTTTGTCTTTTTATTTATGTATTTTTTTCTAAGATAATCCTTCTAATAATGATAGTTTTAGCCAATATACTTAATTAGCAAGGATATTTTAGGAATGACAACACTTATTTATTATAAATAACCAACTTAACTTACTTCCTTAATCTCCTCAAATAAGTCAATTGGGTCTTATAATTAGGACCGGAGGAGTATAATATTATTGAACACTAAACACTAAACACTATGTTTTATCATATTACGTTATTTTCTATTATATGTGACACATAAATTGGGGACGTTTGATTTTGGACGAACCTTTTCTCTGTTAGATACACAGGGATAGTGCTTTCGTTCTGCGAATTCTCTGTGATTTTTTCTGGAGAAAATTTCTGTATTTTCTTTTTCGAGGGTTTCGGTCTGTGGTTCTTTGATAATTTATCCGAAGGCCGAAGTCTGCATTCCGAACTTTTTTCCATTGCGTGATTTGGAAGGGGAGAGTTTGCGACTTCTTCCCCTTTTTCCTTGGGGTCGTTGATTCATTGTTCGATTGGGGGGCTTTTGGCATCGAGGTTTTGCTAATCTTTGTTGCTGTTACCGCGGGAAAAGCAGGAGGAGATTCGATTATCGCTGTATAATTGTGGAGGATAAATTGCCGGGTCTTTCAGGTTGGTAGCCGAATTGTTGGAACATTGGATTTGATGCTTCGATGTGAAATTAGGGTTTTGGCCCAAGAATTGGGAAGGCGAATTGGTCGTTTCGGATGGTCCCAAGATGATAATTAAGCGAACTATGAAAATTGAAATGCCGAACCTGAAACGGTGTAAGCTAGAGGAGCAGGATGCCGAGGACTATGGGTGTGGGTTGGTTCCAAAGAAACGGAAGGTTAATGGGTTTTATTCCCTTGGTATGCCGGCCGAGGCTGAAGATTTCAGCAGCGGTTCAGGGTCGTGGTGCAGTGAAGGATCGTATTGGGCTAGTGAGGTTCTATCGAATTCAAATTCTACGCCATTGAATAGTAGAACAGCAATGGAACAAGGCTCTGAAAGGATTCGGCCTCCTCTATTGCGGTCGTCTCGTGGCCGCTCTCAAATGCTTCCGTCGAGGTTCAATGATTCTGTTATCGGTACATGGAAGAATCGGGGAATCAAAGTGGAGGACGCAGACTCCAGCTTTGAAGATGATAATATTCTTGTCGAAGATAGGGCGGGGGTTAGTGGATTGGGATTTGTGAAACAGGAAAAGGGAAATAATTATGGCTCCAAGCCTAAGTATTATTCATATCCCGACATGGAGGAGGAGGAGTCAGGATTCAACGACTCCGGTTTAAGCAATTTTGACCCCCGGAAGCTTACAAATTCTTTTAGTACTACTAGAACATCGATCAATGGAAATCGTTCATCAGCAGTTAAAACCGAGAGTTATACGTCTGGTTTAAGTTTTGAGGGTGTGGACCAAAAGCTTGATCGAAATGCTGCGAAAAGGAAAGATATCTACAAACCGGAGGATTTTGCTTTGGGTGACATAGTTTGGGCAAAATGTGGAAAGAGATATCCAGCTTGGCCTGCTGTAGTGATTGATCCTATCTTGCAAGCTCCAAAGTCCGTTCTGAGCTGTTGTGTCCCTGGTGCAATTTGCGTGATGTTTTTTGGGTATTCAAAGAAGGGAAAGCAAAGGGTAAATATCTCTTCATATATCTGGTGATAAAATCTAGTTATTATGTTACCTTTTTTCATGTTAATTTCTGGAGGAATGTTGTTGGGCAGGACTACGCATGGGTGAAGCAGGGAATGATATTCCCCTTCATGGAGTTCATGGACAGGTCTGTTGCAAACCAATATGATCTGCAGTTGTTTCTGCAAGAATGTTGAGAACTTGAGTATTGATATTTATATTTATTCAGATTCCAGGGGCAGACTCGGCTGTACAAGAGCAAACCGAGTGATTTTCAGATGGCACTGGAAGAGGCGTTGTTGGCAGAAGATGGTTTTCTAGATTCACAGTTGGGAGCTGAGCAGATAACTAATGTAGAAGCTCATCCCAATGGGTTTATGGAGGCTACAAGTTTATATGTTGATCCGGATTATGGCTTTCAAGACCAGGTGAGATTAATTTCTCCTCTTCTGTGCTGCATGAGTATGATGAGATGGTTAGAGTGCTTATAACTTGGTTTGGCGGTAAGATTTTATATGTACTTGGCAGTACACTAGATAGGCTGCTGCATACGTTGTTACCCTGAAAGGTAGGATGAGCTATAACTTAATTCAGGAGTCCGTTATTTGCTTCTGCTTTTGAAGTAGAGGTCTGTGTTTTGACATTACACGAAGTACTATTTGGAAGAAATCTCAATAATTTGTGATCATCCATTTTAAACTAGTCATCAAAGCTTTACATTCCCTCGCAAGATGTATGCATATTGTATGAATGAGTGATTATTCTTAATTCATATCACCAATAGTCAAATTGAAAATATTGCCTATATACTCTGGAAAGCTGTGGATATTCATCCGGGGGAAAAATATCATGCAGGATATGAGACCTTGTGCGGGCTGTGGTCTGACTTTGCCCTGCAAAACCATGAAGAAAATTAAGGATTCTAGTTCTTCAGCTCAACTTTATTGCAAACTTTGTGCCAAGGTTTTGGAAAATATCTCATTTCAGATGGTTTCAATTTTTTGTTTAATAGATTTTTAGCAGAGTAATGTAATTTCTAAAATTATGGATGTGTTTTTTTTCCAGTTACGAAAATCAAAACAATATTGTGGCATTTGCAAAAAGATTTGGCACCATTCAGACGGTGGGAATTGGGTGAGATTATCTGATTTCTCAATTATGCTTCTTAATTTTGATATAATCTCTGGTAGTTTTACTTGAACAAGTGATGCATGTATATATTATGCGGCTTTTCTTATTGAATCAGGTGTGTTGTGACGGTTGTAATGTTTGGATTCATGCTGAGTGTGCTAGAATATCCAGTAAACTTTTTAAGGTGTGTTATCATGGTCAATATTATGCTACATCTCTGGTATGCTTATTTTTCCAAGTTCACAAAGTGATGGCACCGTGAAGACCTTTGATGAGTTTCTGCTTGTAGGATCTGGAACATACAGATTACTATTGTCCAGATTGCAAAGCAAATTTCAACTGTAAATTTTCAGCATCACAAACATGCAAGCCGATAATCAAGTATGTAACAGTTATTTATTGCTTACCTTAACTTTTGTTTGGGAAAATCATGTTGATTTTACTTTAATACTTTTGAAGTTGCTTCCTTCCTTAATCTTATGACTTGATATTGTTTTGAGACAGATCAACAGAAAGTAGCCAAAAGCCTGTTATGCCTGATAAGGTAACAGTGGTGTGCAATGGCATGGAAGGGGATTACATTCCAAAGCTTCATCTGTAAGATTTCTACTCTTTAATAAATGCATATTATGAGTTTTAAGTATATTTGTGGAAATGCTCTATTTGCTCTTGCGATAATGTGTATATGCATTAAGAAAAAAATACGTGTGTTGAAAAACATGCAAAGAAAGTTAATTAGGAATATCACATTGAAAAGCAAATTGCCAACTATTTACATTATTGTCTGTATAAGCTGATCAATCTCAGTCGTTAATAAAAGAACTCTGTGCAGCTTCAAATGGCTCCATCAAAATGCTCATTACTTGTTTCTGTTTCAGAGTTATGTGCAAGTGTGGCTCATGTGGGGTGCGAAAGCAGACACTCAGTGAATGGGAAAGACATACGGGTTGCAGAGCTAAAAAATGGAAATATAGTGTGAAAGTAAAGAGTACAATGCTTCCTCTGGAAAAATGGGTTTGTATCATTTCTTTCTAAATGGAACCGTAGAAATATATTCTTGTGGCTTAGTGCGTGTATTAGTTTTGGTTTAACTGTCATGAGAGAAGATATTTGTAATTGGTAGTATTTCTCTGCACAGTTTAATACTTCCTGCGCCCATTTCTGAGAAGTGTAGACTCCCCAATAATGCTATCCTTTTCTCAATTCGTATTAACATGAAATTCTTCAGATCACAGAAAACAATACACAATGCGGAGTTTCTATGCAGTTAGATCAACAGCAGGTACTTGCCTTTCTGCAAGGTAAATACTTCACTTCATCCAAAGTTCTATCCGTTGACTTTTTATTATTATAATTCATTTCTTGAATATTTTTATTGTGGAAATTCATTTTGTTTTTATTGAATGTCTCAGAGAAGTATGAACCAGTTTATCCGAAGTGGACTACAGAAAGATGTGCCGTCTGTAGATGGGTTGAAGATTGGGATGATAACAAAATTATCATCTGCAACAGGTGGGTCTATAATGTCTGCTTATCTTTGTTCCAAATTTTTATAAAAAATTGTTCATGCATTAAAAGTTTGAATTTGATTTTACTTCCCGTCTTTAGTTGAAGAAATATTATGCACTGTGTTTGCATGTTCATTTTGCAGGTGCCAAATAGCAGTCCACCAAGAGTGCTATGGAGCAAAGAATGTCAAAGATTTTACTTCTTGGGTCTGTAGAGTGTGCGAGACCCCTGATGTTGAGAGAGAGTGTTGCCTCTGTCCTGTAAAAGGTATTTTATTCGTTTGTTCATTTATTTATTTATTTTTGTGTAAAAGGTATGTTATTTAACTTATGTATTATGATTTTCTTAAATTCAGGCAAAAAAGGTTATAATCAACTCAAAACTCTAATATGCTGTCAAGTTCTTTATGCTACTGTTAAGAGATGGATTTATTTTAATAGGAAAGAAAAGTGACTTACCTTACAGTACTCAATATATCTCCTCTTTGGCACTCCATGCTCGTCACTATTTTTTTGGTTGTAAAATAATTGAGGCGAATATCATGAGCTTGATGCAAAATAGTTTATTATTATGTATTTATATGTAAGTTATAACATTGTGGACTAACCATTTGCATCTTGAGCATTGTCAGTTCTGTCTTGCAGAGCTTATTTGTTCTGTTATGTGATAATGTTCTGCAGGTGGAGCTCTAAAGCCAACTGATGTTGAGATGCTGTGGGTTCATGTCACCTGTGCTTGGTTCCGGCCTGAAGTTGGATTTTCAAACCATGAGACAATGGAACCTGCTTTTGGAATCCTCAAAATTCCTCCAAGTTTGTTTTTGAAGGTATAAAATGTGTCATGTGGTTGTCATGGCATTCTTGTTTTGTTGGCTTTAGCTACTGAATTTCGTGTAGCAGTAACTTCATAAATAGTTGACAAGGTCGGACAGAGGAACTGTATACTGTATAGCTTTCCACTTTATACATCATGGCCCTTTTCCTGTTAATCTTATTGATTCATTTAAGGGAAATTTCCTGAGATGGGGGGAGGTGTGATTTTACCCTTGTGTTCTTAATTTTCTTGTTCACGTCAACTGCAGACTTGTGTTATCTGTAAGCAAAGCCATGGATCTTGTGCAAGTTGTTGCAAGTGTGCTACTCATTTTCACGTCATGTGTGCATCTAGGGCCGGATACAGCATGGAAGTAAGTTCGGTGATTTCATTATATATAAATAGAACATTGACACATAATATTTTTTTATGTATTTCATAATTTTATCGTTATTAAGTCCTTGTACGGGAGGGCTGTGGGTACTATTTATATTTAAATCCTTGACTAAGAAGGTTTGTTGGACTATTTTAATTGAACTATACTAGGGTGTACCCAAGCTGATGAAATGTTTCGATATTGTTTAAACTCAGTTGCATTCTCTGGAGAAGAATGGAGTTCAGATAACGAAGAAGTTGATATATTGTGCATTTCACAGGTTGAGTTATTGTCACAGAATAATGATTAATGCCATTTTCCTTGGTATCTGAGTTCCTTGAGAAAATGTAGTTTTATATGTTGATTTCATTGCAGGCTTCCGACCCCAGATTCTGTAATGGTTATACATACTCCCTTGGGGGTCTTCTCTCCCAGAACTTCCCTGCAGAACCATAAGGGATGCTTCAGGGGATCGAGGCTGGTATCATCCAAAAACGTAGAACTTCTTGAATCTTCAGCCTCCGAGACAAATGAATTTGAACCACTGTCTGCTGCAAGATGTCGTGTTTATAGAAGGTCTTCCAAGGTGATGATGATGTTTATCTTACTTTTGCGTGAATGATGTGTTTAGTTCTAGAACTTTTTAAGGCGGTGTCGGGCTTTCTTCCCCCTTCTCCCCCCCTCCCCCTTCATAATTGCTTATGCTGTTGTTGTAGCATGCGATGCGTTTTCTTTGTTCAATCATTATGATCTTGCCATAAACTTGTCGTCTGCATAATTGTAGTCGAATTTCTGTTACATATGGTCTCATTATATATTTTTACTATTTTGCCAGAGGGCCGATGAGCCAATAATACATTTAGTGAGGGGACCAAGTCGTCATTTATTAAGTTCGATTATTCAATTGAACAGCTATAAGGTAGTCTCTGTTTTCATTTTGTTAATGCTATATCTGTTGACCTTTTTAGATAGGTAACCTCTTGTTGAATTCTTCTATATTGGAGATAGTAATTTTTTGTCCTGTTTTGTGATAGGACTCAGAAGATTCAAAAGTATTTACTTCATTCAAGGAACGTCTTCACCATTTGCAGGCAAATGATCGCACTATGCTACAGTTAAACTTTGCATCTGTATTTTTTTCCCTTTAATGTCAATTTTAATTTTTTGCGCATCAGAAAACTGAAAATCATCGAGTTTGCTTTGGAAAATCGGGTATACATGGATGGGGCCTCTTTGCTCGTACAGATATACAAGAAGGAGAGATGGTTTGTACAATTGTACTTGAATGGTTTAGGATGATTTCTGACTAAATGCTAGGTTCAATGCAACTGTTTCTGAAGATGTGTTCATCCAAGTTATTTTTTTATTCAGGTTGCTGAGTACCGTGGTGAGCACGTAAGACGAAGTGTTGCGGATATGAGGGAGGCTAGGTATCGTTCAGAAGGCAAAGACTGTTATGTAAGTCTATTCTTCCTGTTCTTATTCATGGACTCCTCTTTCGTCTACTTGCTATATGTTATAAAAAACACATAAGCCTATCATAAAGTCATTATTAGTGCTATGATGTGTAAATCTTTGATGCTTGAAGGCTTAGGCCTATCTTGCTTGCTTGCTTCTTTCAGACGGGTTTATAATTACTGTGTAGTATAGACTTGATTGTAGTTTGGACCATAACATTTAACTAGATAAATTTATGCAGCTGTTCAAGATCAGTGAAGAGGTGGTCATTGATGCGACACATAGGGGGAATATAGCCCGCCTGATAAACCACTCTGTAAGTTATTTCTGGAAAATGCTGTGATTGAGACGTTGTTTGTTCTCTTTTTCCCAATAGTTTATGCAACGTCAACCAAATTGATCAACTGGTTAAGCCTAGCTGGCTTCACCTCGTTTCATGTTCATCCCTCTCATAGTTGTTTAAATATAAATTTAGATAGTTGCCAAGTGAACCTGATTTGGTTTATTATTTATATATGAATTTTGTTTGGACTATTTAAAAAAAATAATTTAGTTTCCTTTTTTTTTTTTCCCAATGCCATAATATGCGAACAATGAGAAAACAATCTCCTGTAAGTTTAATCTTGCTTCTAATTAGGATACTGACGCCCAATTTGACCTGCCACATGCAGTGCATGCCTAACTGCTATGCTAGGATTATGAGCATGGGTGCCGAGGAGAGCCGGATTGTTCTTATTGCCAAGACTCATGTTTCTGCTGGGGAAGAACTAACGTATGTATTATTTATATTGCACAAGTCCATGGATGGTTTTCTGCTTTAGAGCATGAACGTTTTTAACTGAGTAATCAAATTCCTTTATGTTCAACTAAAGTGAATGGACGGTGCATTGGAAGAAAGAACGAAAAAGAATGAGATAATAGGTGTATAGGTTGGAATGCACTTCGAGATAGTTATACGTTGGCGTCAATCGTTATTTGTGTAGAAGAATATGTGAGATCTAGACGATGCAATTGAATCTGACTAGTACACTACTGACTTTTCTCTTTGTTACATCAGGTATGATTACTTGTTTGATCCGGATGAGCGGGATGAACTGAAAGTTCCTTGCCTCTGTAAAGCCCCAAATTGTAGGAAATTTATGAATTAGGCTTCACAATTTTTTGATATATTGCAACTTAACCTCGCTAACCATAGGGAAAAAATTGTCCGATGTCGCATATTTTTTTATTTTTTTCCCCAACTTCGTATATTTGTATATCATTTGGTTACAAATAAAAGAAGTCCCCCCAGCCACCAGCTGGTGGCATTTTTGTATATCGCCTCATGGTTCTTAGTTATGTTTATGCTCTGCCATTTATAACTTCTGGAATGTATTATAGATATCTCATGCGTATTTAAATGTAAATATGTTCAAGCGAAATTGCTTGGTACTATAAATTTGCGGAACAGTGGCAGGTGGAGATGTTTGAGAGGCATTTTCTTTATCATGAAAATGTTAATATGATCACGAGAATAGAAGGCGAGGATTGAACTATATAGTTCTCGACCTAGATAAATGTGTCAACTGCTGAGGCCCCCTGGGGGGGTTTGCATCGATGACTGAAAAGTAAAAACGGGTTAAATTTCTTAATAATTATCGTGTAAATGCCAAAACAAGCTATTTGCATGAATATGATGTTTATAAAATTGGGCAATAAAATATTTATCCGATAGTCTCGAACCCATCAATTTAAATGAGAACACTGAAGTTTCTATAAAGTTTTACAAATTAAAAAAACGAATAAGCGCATCAATAAATAGTACGAGTACAAACCATTTTACACGACGCACTATGCAAATAATTCCTCTAACTTGACATTGATTGTTTATTGTTTTTGGAGTGTTTTTTGTTTTTTGGATAGAGGGACATTGAATGTTTCTGAACTCTCAAGTTTTATACAAATAGCTTCCCAAGCATTATCTAATAATCGGTGCTGGATCGCTCCATTAAGGGATATCAATCATTATACCATGATATAAACTTTATACAAATAGTCATTGGTTTTTTTAACAAGTAGCCATTGGTTTTTTTTTTCTTTTTTCAACGAAAACCATTTTATAGGTACTTTCTCAATTTTTTAATACCTGCACTTTTTCCTAATTTAATAGTTCAATTTTTTTGCACCGTTAACTTCAATAATTTTGCTCTGATATGTCTAGATAAATTGTGTCACATTTTATTGTTGACCGAACGGACTAATTAAGGAAAAATTATCTGTGCATAGATCTTCGACTATCGAAGGGACTCAACGAAATCACGGCACAACTTATCCACAAGATTCACCTCGATGGGTTGTTTAAAGACGTACAAAGAATTCAACACTGACACGGTGTCTACTACTGAACTCAACGGCTGATCTTATAACGATGTTGAATGACTTGAATCCGGTGGCAAGTGCTCATTTGCCTTAATTGCATACAATGTACTATTTACACGCCACACGTAACACTACAAACCTTCAAACACCGACAAAACTAACATGCCGCATTCGTTAAATTATGTTTTTAACAATTTCGAATAATTAAAACCGAATAAACCAATCAATTCAGAAATAAATCCCTTTTCATGTCAGATTCCATTAAGTAAAAAAGAGCAAAGCTTCAGATTTTACAGCCAGGACATAAAACAAGAACAATGTCACAAGACCACTGCCAGAACTAATAGCAGGGGGGGCTAGGGTTGCCCTGCTTTGACTGTTGTCATGCATCAAACTCAGGAGAAAAAAAAGACATTAGCCAATTGTTTGACCAAAACTGTACAGGGATAAGCTTATATCATGGGAAAGAAACACATACTTCTCACTTTTTGGCAAGCAACTTTTTAGGAAGTTTATCCAGTGGAGTCGATTTTAGAAGGAAAAGCCTGGCAGCACGCTCCTGCAATGTGCCTCCACATTTCAACCCATGTGCCTGCAGTTCGGACTTCAACCTTTCCAGGCCAAGAACCTGCCAAGATCATAGAACCATAAGTAATAATTATATGATATAGTTAGAGCAGATAGTGAGCCTACTGAACTAGCATACTTCAAGAAGTCCATATGAACAGCAAACTCCAAGTTCTACTCATGGCACGGGCACGCAAATTATGATATCCTCCCCACACGAAATACAAAATTAACAAGCAAATACGGACTACATGTTTTCATTCCTTGCTAAAAGTAATATTCAAATATCAAAGAGCACAAGGACATATTTTTAACAATTGTAACTGTCTCCCCAAGTCAAACAAAAAGAGGAAAGCGCCATTCTACTATTTCCAATCTGTGTACAGCATACAAACATTTACTGGGATCAAAACTGTAACTGATTCGATGCAAATCTATTTAAATCTAGTCCACAGAAGTTTAACCTCTGAATAACCACATCTACATGCACTCCTAATCCCATGCACATCAATGGCAGCAACTGAGACACTTCACAAAACATTCTGTCAACATCATGGCCTTCAAAAAGGCATTAAAAAGGTCCGAAGAGAGAAGTAAAATGTTAGCCTTTGAAAATCTCTGCTTACTCATTGATGGCATTGCATGCACTACAAGGAATCAAGGTCTCGTTAACCTCATCTCATTAAAAAGACAAATGATACACACGTCTCACCAATAATCTTTATATAGTTTACAAAATAAAATTATCAATTGCAGGTGGGCTTCTCTCCGGCTGTTCAAGCAATTGGAGCATTGTCGCAAACTACATATTTGTGGTATGTTATTTAAGCAAGCATATGAAAACTTATGAGTATCAGGAGAATTCTAGAAAACTTATTAAAGAAAACATATAAATAGGTTACTTAACTGCAAGATGTGTGTGCGCGTACTGTATATGACCAAAAGGAAGAATCTTGACTAGTTACTTCTTAAAATACACACACACGTTGCCAAACTCAACAACTTAAAAAGTTCAAATAAAACAGCGCCATTGAATTAGCATCTATGGTAGCACAGAATAGAAATATTATTCTTTTAAAAAACATACCTCAAGTTCTGCAGCTGAGTTAAATGAATCAAAGCTCAAAGGCTCCTCTATTTCCTGCGCACTGGCACTTGTGTGAGTTTCTTCATGAGATGATGCTTTATGCTCATGCAATCCATCAGTTCCAATATCATTTGATTTGTTAGAATCCACCACATGCTCTGAGCTTATAAGATTAGTGGCTTGAGCAGCTGCTGAATCAAGCCTGTCAGCTTCACTAGAGTCAAGCCTTCCATCTTCTGCAGCATCGATTACCAACGCTGGAGGCTCCAAAACAGGCATAGTGACACCAGTTGCCATCTTATCACATATCACAGGTTCAACCAAATTGGCCGTTATGTTCTGGAGAGATTCAATGTTAAGACTTCCGCTAGAGTCTATTTTTCCTTCTACAACAGTCTCTTTCTCTTCTTCAGAGCAACTTCCACTGGAGCCTGCTACAGAAGATTCACCATCCCGTTTGCCACCAGTTACTGAACCTGAACTGCCTTCAGCTTTATTTGACTCTGAGTCATTCTCATTATTTAATACAGTTGATTTCTCGTTTTCTTCTTCGTCATCATTGCCATCGTCATCAGAATCATCACTATCACTTTCATTTAATTTCCTCTTTCCCATCCTAGCAAGAATAAATATCAACATCAAGACATAAAATCGTTGTGTTCCGATGTGTGTGTGTGGGTGTGTCTTTAAGTATACAGAAGAAGGAAGAGTAAACAACTGCCAAAATAGGCTCCCTAATCCCCATCCACCTCAACTCTAAAAAGGTAGTTGATGTCCCCGCCTTTTTTTTTTTTTAATTAGCCATATAGCACCCCTAATAATCAGAAAACAATTCGCTCTCGGACTTCCCACATCATTCCTCAATTATCTTGCCGCGTGAATATCTGATCGATCCTGTCTTTACCATCTAGATATGAATATATAATATACTGTATCAAAAACGAAACGATGTCCCTTAAAACGGCAAAACCACGTATGTGTTCGTATTTTGACCCATCTACAATATGCAAACAATGAATTATGGTTTTATAACATGCCTAAAATCATACTAGCCCATAGGCAAAAAGAGAGTCCAGAACATCAAATGTAGAAACCAAATTAAACAACTGTACATGTTAAAAAAAAAAAAAAAGTTGAAGCTTTCAAATATAAAGCGAGCTAAAGGGGCAAAACATCATACAAGAAGATAACTGAAACGAACACAAGAATAAAACACTAACCATATCTTCATCTTCTTTGCATCTGCTCGACCTTTTCCAAAATCTGGAACCTTTCTCTTGCCATTGATAGACATCAGAGCCTCCTTCACCGACTCGGCGACTTCAGCAGTGCATCGCTCAGACTCCTCCCTATATTTTGCCACATACTTGTGCGCCTCGCCATCACCCACACCCTTTTTACCCTTCTTCGCCTGCTTCTTCAAAAACTCTTCCGCAATCTTCTCCAGCTTCCTCTCCGCCTCCTCCGCCTTCCATTCCTCCAGTCTCTTCTCCGCGTTCACGTGCCTCAACCTTCGGCCACTCATATCTCTACAAGCCTCGAAGTTGTTCGTCTTCTTCTGCCCAGCCTTTGTGGCCGCACCACGCAAAAGCGATCCAAACCCTCCCTTGCCACCAGCGAGCCGCAGCAGCAGATGGACGGTGGGGAACACATCTCCGCCTTCCGGCGAGCAGGAGATTACAGATTCGTTACCGTTAAGGTCTCGGACGCCAGTAACAAGGCGCTGGTGTTGTATGGGGATTCTGGTAACCTCGAAAACGCGATCCTTTATGGAATTGGCATAAAGAATAGGAGATGGGAATTTTAGGGCTAGGGTTTTTCCGTCTAAGAGCTTCACGAAGAGATTGTAGGCCTTCGTGGTGACAATATGGTCCTCCATCGATGAAATTTCAGGCAGAATGATCGAGGATCAAAGTATTAGGCTATTAGCGAAATTTGGGAACAAGAACTTGGAGTCGGTGACGAGAGATTTCCAAGGAGAGAGCCTGTTGAAAGCCGATATATATCGGATAGGGCGTAACAAGATACGTTGGCAGCCCCAAAAAAAGAAAGAAAAGGAATACCCTTTTTTATTTAAAAAAAATTAATCTTTTTGTCTCGTTTTTATATGTTTGTGACTCACTCCTTATATTTTAATTTGATACAATTTAGTTTTTACAGTTTTGATTCGATTATAATTCAATTCTTAAAATTTAATTAACTTGATGTAATTTAATCCTTATAGTTTTATCTATTTTATAATTTAATCCTAATATTTTTGAAAATTGAAATCATATCTTTAATAAAAGAAGAGACTAAATTATAAAATAGCTAAAAGTATAAAGGTCTAGTTATAGCAAATCAAATTTTAAGAATTGAGTAACAATTGAACCAAAACTATAGGAATTGAGTTGCACCACCGAACTAAAATATAAAAACTAAATTGCAAATGAATTAAAACTAGGAAAAATGACAGATAAAGAAGCCCCAAAATGTGAAATGCCAATTTGGGAAGCTAAGGAAATGTAATTACCCATAGGGAAGTCCTTCCCAAATTGAAATTTTGAAATTCAGTAAAATGACAAAAATACCCTTTGTTCTTTTTAAAAAAAAACCCAGCCCCTCACCGGCGACCGACGACCGACCACGACTGACCTCCTGCGGCCGCCGACCGCCTCTGGCCACCGGCGCCGGCCACCAGTGTGGTGGCTGCCGGTGAAGGATTTTTGTGACAGATAATATTGGTTCAAAGTGGCGGGGGTGGGATTTGATCCCACAACCCTTGGCCACTTGGACCAACAAAAGGATGGCCATTGGGCCATCAAAGATTTCTTAACTTTATAATGCAAACAAAAATATAAGTTAACTCTTTTACTGTGACTCCAGCTCGTGACAACAATTTATCTGAGGATGACAAGTCTTAATTGAGAAATAACAAGTCTAAATTTGATATTAACAAAGCAACTTTTTCTTATACATAACAAATAGCAGCATGTGTATTAATTAAAAATGATCATAATTTATTTTAAAATGACACGTCTTTGCTGGAAAATAACAACAATTTATTCGGTATTTATTGTTATGTATAAGGAAAAGTTGCCTTGTTAATATCAAGTTTAGACTTATCATTTTCCAGTATAGAAGTGTTATTTTCAAATAAATTATGGTCATTTTTAATTAACGTAGATGCTATTTCTTGTTATGTATAAGGAAAAGTTGTCTTGTTAATATCAATTTTAGACTTATCATTTTCTAGTAAAGACGTGTCATTTTTAAATAAATTATGATCATTTTTAATTAATGTACATGCTGCTATTTGTTATGTATAAGGAAAAGTTGCTTTGTTAATATCAAATTTAGACCTGTTATTTCTCAATTAAGACTTTCATCCTCAGATAAATTGTTGTCACGAGCTGGAGTCACAGTAAAAGAGTTAACTTATATTTTTGCTTGTATTATAAGGTTAAGAAATCTTTGATAGCCCAATGGTCATCTTCCCTTTTGTTGGTCCAAGTGGCCAAGGGGTTGTGGGATCAAATCCCACCCCTGCCACTTTGAACCAATATTATCCTATTCTAAAAAAAAAAAAATCTTGTCACAAAAATCCTTCACCGGCAGCCACCACACCGGTGGCCGGTGCCGGTGGCCAGAGGCGGTCGGCGGTCGCCGGAGGGCAGTCGCCGGCGGTGGTCGCCGGCCACCGGTGAGGGCTGGGTTTTTTTTAAAAAAAAAGAACAAAGGGCATTTTTGTCATTTCACTGAATTTTAAAATTCCAATTTGGGAAGGACTTCCCTATGGGTAATTACATTTCCTTAGCTTCCCAAATTGGCATTTCACATTTTGGAGCTTCTTTATCTGTCATTTTCCCTTAAAACTATAAGAATCAAAAGATTAATTATCCTTTAAAAAAAATCTAGGAATACCTAATAATAATATAACGTCAGATTTGATCAAATTAAATTTATTGTTACTTCAAAAAGAAAAACATTTTTTCAGATTTGGATAATTATACATTTTGAATCTTATTATAAAAATAATTCAAGAAAATGATATTCAAAGTTTTAGCGATAAAATTATTATCCTTGAATCTTCTACAAGATTGAATGCTAGAGCCCAAAAAATAATTTTTTCCCCATTAAAACTAAAGTTTTGATGCATACTCATTTAAATACTCTATTAAAAATAAAAAGTATAATTTCTGCTCAGGGTGTGTTTGGATGAAACCAAACCATGGTTTGGAGAATAGCTTCTGAAGAATAGATTCTGAAAAAAATAGATTTTGGGAAGAATAGATTTTGTGAAAAAGTGATTTTGAGAAGTGTGAGTGTTTGAATAGTTGTTATTAGAAGTACTTTTTATATATACAAATTGGCATAAATTAATATGATAATTATAGAAAAAATATATTTTATGATATATTTTAATTTGAAGAAATAAAATTGTTAATAATATATTTTTTATTAACGTATATTAATAATATATAAGATAATATAATTAATAAATAATTAATATGTATATATATTTATAAGATATAAGATTAAATATGTTTATAAAAAATATATTTATAAAAAAATAACAAAATATATATCCTATAGGCTCTCACACTCTCCATTTTTTCTCCAAAAAAAAAATTTCTGCTTTTCCCAAAACCATGGTTTTGGAGTCAAAACCATGGTTTTAATTTTTTTAAGGGTGTTTGGCTAACATTTTTCCCAAACCATAGTTTGGGTCCCAAAACCATGGTTTGGGGTGCTTGTCAAACACACCCTCAAAATCTTGATTTGAAGTGAAGGTCACTGCTATATCTTTTTCAAAGTACTTTTGAAAGTGAGTAATTTTCCCAAAACTATAATCCAGTAAGATTACCGCGTTGCACCTCCTTGTTGAAAATACTACGTGACATTTTATAAAAAGAACTACTATAAACTCGTTTAGAACAGTTTATAAGTAGTTTATAAGTTATTTTTTAATAATAATTTATGAAATACGAGATAAGTATATGAAAATAATTTTGTCTTGCCTTATATAGTGTTTATAGAGATTTCTACTACTATGTCATACGGGGCCTATAATTATAAATCAAACCCATTTGTTGACTATCCATTGACCTAGTGACCAGCGTTTTTCACTCCTCTTTTTGCAGGGATTTCTGAATTCCAGTCAAAAACGTCGGCATGACCGTGTGCGTTTAGCTCGGCGATTATCATTTAAAAAAAAAACAAAAGACATTTTACAGTTATGCAGAAATCGTATTATATTCGCAGCAGAAACAAATCGTGTGTAAAGCTCTTAAAAACAACATCAAATTCAGAGTAGTAATTATATTCCTAGTCTCCAAACTAATATGTTTTTATGGATGATCCCTGAAATTAAAAGCTCTAAATCCCAAATCAGAGTTACAATAATGTCAACTAATAATATGAACAACAACTATCTCTTACTGATCACAACAATTATGAAATCCTAATGACAAAACACAGTACGAATCAGCAATCTAGTTATCTATGAATAACAAATTAAACCTCCAATTGGTTAAAAAGCTCTAGATGGAAGACTTCATTCTGGAAGCACTTATTGAAGGATCTTCTTCACCACTAAGCATCTCACTCAACTCTCTTGCAAACGCCTCCATGGCTTGAGCAGGCAAGCTAATTGGCATCCCAATGAATCTCTCTCCCTTACTGTTCCTAGATGGCATAAAGTTACTTGTTATCTCTGGAACAATGCTGGACAAACCGTAGGCTAGCCCACCATAAACGGCTTTGCCCCACCCTACATCCACATCTCCGAACCCAGCACGTGTCATATCCATCACCATGAACGACCTCACCGTCGTATGGTGGGGCCGTCCCTTCGCCACCGTGAGGTCTAACAGTGACTGAACATGCTCCTCGTCTACTGCAGCTTTCTCCTTTCTGATCAGTCCTAGAGCATACCCAAAATGGTTGTCCATGAGCTTTCCGGCCGCGCTGACAGCGGCCGGATACACGAAGCCGTTGCCGTAGTAACCTACTGGCAGCTGAGGCTTCAACAAGGAACGTACTCCCACGATTGACATCAGGAGAACTTCTGCTTCCGGCGGTGGCCGCAGTGCTATGGTACGGCAGCGCCATAGGCAAGCTGCGAGGACGTCAAAAGTGGGGGATTGCGCCAGATGGTTCGGAAGTTGGCGGCGGAGAGCGACGATTTGGGAAGGCCTAACGAAGAAGGAACGCTGAACTATGTCTTGTGGAGGCACTGACATGAAGATGGGATGCAGCTGGTTGATATAGGGCAATGGGTCGTCATATTCATGGTGGTTGCGGGTGACCCGTGGTGGGTTTCTGGCAGTCAAAAGCTCTCTGTGCCATACTGGTATAATGGAAGGCTGAGAAGATCCCTTGGCTATTACAGACAATGCCTTCAAGAATTGAAGAAGCCCAGGTGCGTCGGTCACGGCATGGTTCAGCCGGATGGCCAAGATAAAACCTCCACACTTAAGCCTCGTCACCTGCCGTATTCATGATCGAGTCAAAAAAATTTCATCTTGAATGTCTCAGGCATGAACTTGGATTACCATGTACGTACCTGTATAAGTAGGAGGGGAGAGTTAGTTATTCCTTGTGAACCAGGAACTTGGTAAAGGAGCTCATGGAAGCAGGGGAATGGAGGATGAAGAACATCACCGAACTGATCAATTCTGACATCTGCGTCTGCTTCAATGAACAGGACGCCTTCTGCCGTGCAATTCACGATGAGCTTACGATCACTTCCTTCCCTGATCCTTCCGGCTAATGGGTAGTAAAACACCAGTGTTTCTGCCAGTGCCTTCCCGATGACTCCAACTGGATCTTTTCCTTCCATTGATGGATCACGACGGTACATCACCATGAAAGGAACTTGAAAACGAAGACCTTCTTGGCTGTCTATGTCAGGGAGTGGGCTTCGCTGGAGCCACAAGCTCCGGTGGGCACCTCCGCACTGTAAACTCCAGGGAGGGAGAAGGATCAGATTGCAGAGCCATAATGTAGTTATGTGTTGGGGGACTGAAAATGAAGAGGATGCAGGACTGAGAGAGGAAAAATTATAATACATACTGGTAAGGGGATTAATTAGGTTCCAAAGTTTGGTGCTCTATTCATATTGACCCATCTAGATTTTATTTAGATGATTTAGATTTAATTTTTTAATTTTTATTTGTTTAAAATAATTATTTTAATATGTGTATAATATCAAGTAAAGATGATCTCTCAATTATTTTTTTCAAAAAATTATTTTTTCTATTTAAAAATAATTAATTAAAATTTTAAAATATAAACTGTTCAAATAAAATCTAAATGATTATCTGATGAGCTGAGGGTGATTATTAAGGTGTGATGAGTAATGCCACTGAATTTGATCAAGCACATGGGGTGAGCAATCATTGCAAAGTGAAGGAAAGGGTCATTTTTTGAGATATTAATCCTCTGTATATGACGTGAAAGAAACACACTCAGCTGATACCCCTTTGGTCGACGAGTCTCTCTTTTTCGCTCTCAAGCCAGTCTTGGCGAACCTGTTGTCGCTGTAATTTATCTCTCCATCTCCATACATTATGATCGAAGAATTACCATCTGATTCAGCAAAACAGGCCAGCTTGTTCGATGATAAAAGTTGCGATAGCAAAGAACTGAGTTTGAACTGCAGGTCTGAACATTGGGAGTGAGGATATCAAGAAGGGGTAAAGAGTGAAAGAATCAGTTTCGATACTCATCATACCGAGTATCATAATACTCATTAAATCTCAACCATTGATATTTAATATGGATGATTGAAATTTAATTTTTTTATACTTTCTTTTTTTAAAAAAAATATTTTATTTAATAGGTAAATAATCCAAAATAAATATAATCTTTTAATTGTATTTTTCAAAAAATAATTTTATTTAAAAATTATTAGTTAAAAATTTTAAATCTAGATCATTACAACTGTATCTGAATAGTGTAGATTTTATTACAATGATAAATATTACGATACTCATCAAAAATGATTCCAAAAAATGAAGAGGAGGAGGAAAGGAAAAGAAAAAAGAAAAAAAAGAGAGGAAATGGGTCACTTAAATCCAAACGAAGTCATTTTGTGGGATGAGCTATTGGTGCTCATAGATCCGCTGAGCATGTAGTTGTTATCTATCATTCTATAATTCATGATCCTCCGTTATTGTTATCTTTTCTTTCTTGGATGGTCTTTTTGCATTATTTTCGCTTGTTCTTTGATCTCATTCTATGCTTCCCTAGAGAGCCTGATTTCATTGGCCAGTCCAACGTCGTAGTTTCCTTTGCCTCCAACAAACCTCAATTTATTATGGCTAACATAGTTAAAGTCGATGGCATTCATGCGAACAACACTTGCCCTGCTGATTTCATGGCCATAAATCTTCAAATCCAGACGAGTATGATTGATTCTGCTTTCACCACTGACGTGAAGAAAATTGTTACTTTCGGAATCCTCTTACATTTATCCCACATTGGCAACACAACCAATCCAAGACATTTTGCTTATTGGTCACTTTGGAGGCTAAGAACAAATGGCACTCTAAGCTTCAGGTCAATTTGATGGGGTTTTATACATTGGGTCAAAATTTTCTTCTCTGCTTTTGAGTGTTAATACTCAGATAACAGCAGAACAGCTGTTTTCCATTGATAAAGCGGAGTCAAATGGTCAAGTACGCAAGTCGGGGGGGTTTGAGACGTTTGCTTTTCTTTCACTCTGGTATCACACATGCACATTCCCTCTGTAGTGAATTCATCGCTCTTCGAAATATTGTTGGTATTGCTGTCCAAATGTTTCCTGCTAATGGAGGTGGGCCTGTTTGGAGTATGGATTTTTTATATTGGACGGTGGATAAAGCATCAAGAGGCCCAATAGTATCAAGATATGTCGACCACATGTTTTTGGCACCCCTTAATGCCCTAAGTTCCAACTATTATTTTACGTTCTTGAATAATTTTTTTTTCCTTTTACAAATGTACTAATCCTCGTGGACAAGGATGCTCTTTAAGGGGGGAGTATTTGGTACATGTCAAGTTGTGTATTTTAGTTAGGACACGTGTTAATTCCATTGTATAACAGCATATTAGTTACTAAACAGAATTAGAAGTATAAATCTTCCTCAAGATGTATTAGAATGTTGTTGAATAATGTACTCGCACGTGTTATCTCTTTCTCTCTCTTTTTTATTTAACAATTTATAATAACTAGGTGTTGTCTTTCTTATAATACTCTTACCAATCACGTATATTAGTCATAACTACTATTTGATGAAACATTTAATATATGCAATTACCACTAAGATTATCTTAGGAGAAAAAATGGATAAATATAAGAGAGGGTTTTACATTTAAGATTAAATTAAATATCAAACTAGCTTTTATGTTAATATAACTAATAAGTATTTTAGCTGGAGCATCCTAGTTTCATTGGTTTTAATATTTATAGTTTCATATAATTTTTAAATTGATTCAATTCCTTTTTACAAGATACTGGTTGAACTTGTCTGAAATCTGAATATTAAATACATTTCTATCAATGTAAAAATAATGATATTTTGACAAAAAAAATCATCAAAATCTTTAAAACAAATCAATCATTTTAGGATTCATTTGGAATTACCATCGTAACCTTCAAAAATAACTTTTTAATCATGATTTACAAAAAGTAAGTATGTGAGGAATTTTATTTCGACTTACGTAAAAAATACTTATAAGTGTTTATATTTATTAGAATTTGTACAAAGGTTCAGCTTTTTACAGTGATAAGAGAAACTATGAAACATTATTTTTGCATGCGGCAGCTTCTGAAACATGCACACTCCACCGTTGAGGGAGCCAGGCAAAAATTCTCCAGCACAAAGTGCTAGCCACATACATATACATGCACATTGCCTAGTGACTTTGAGAAGTAAAGTCTGGCTCAGATGGCTTCTGAGGCAGCAGAGGCAGCAATCTCTGTGTCATTCTGCTGTTGTGTTCGCTGTTCTGTCGCAAGTTTCGTAAGGCATTTGCAGCAAATCTTGATGCATAAATGGTGGCACCAAGACTTGGTGTTGATGATGATCCACTCTCATTGGCCAATAGTCTTTCTTCTGCTTCACGCAATGACCTCTCCATCTTCTTTCTGCAGTAGCGACGCCAAGCTGCCTGTATGAAACAGGCACCCCACGTCTTCCATTGCAAGGAATAAAATCTGCAAAAAAAAAAAAGCATAGGTAAATTAGACTTTGTCAAATCATGTTTTCCTTCTCTAGAAAATTTTTATCATAGAAAAAGCCATACTACGTTTGATATTCATATTATACACATTTCAATCAGCATTATTTCCATATCAGGTCACCTTATGACAGTTCAGATTATATATGGGTTTTATAGATTTTCCCAGTATCCATGTTATTCAGTCTGTCATCATAGTTCTAATTTTCCGTTTCTCTTATGCTCAATAATGGTTGATCTTCTCATATGATGTTGTGAAGTGGATTTGATGGAAGATTATTTAAGGGAAAAACATTGTACAGTCCCATATAAGCAACACAAGTGCCACAAGTCAACAACATAGATTTGCTGTCATTTCCTATAAGATTTTTTTAGGGATTAAATTACTTACATAAGACTGTATAATAATTTTCGCATTATTGGAAGGTGTTGTTAGGATTAGCAAGTGTGAATGAAAGAAAACGTTTTGTTTATATCTGAATTCATGCTTTCATTCCTTTCCCTTCTCCAATTTTCCTAGTCCCAACATGCTCTAGTCAGATTCATCTATGAACCCCAAAAAAAAAACATAATATAGTTCTATATGATTTAATATTAGCAAGCCTTGCCTGAAAGTGTGCTGAAGCCGTTTGCTATGAAGTCTTCGAAATTGAGAAGTAACAAACTTCAAGTCATCAGGCATGAGAGCAAAAGCTTCAACTTCTGATATGGATTCCACTGTTCTTGTTGAAATGGGAAGATTTGAAGAGGTATTGGGGTCCAACGCCCATGTTAGAAGCTCTTCTCCACAGAAGTCACCAGCTTGAAGAACTGAAGAGTTAAAGAAACCAGTTCTTCCTCCATTTGTTGTCGTAGTAGCAAGCTTTCCTCGCATAATGAAGAGCATTTCATCGACCGGATCTCCTTCACGAACAATATAACTCTTCTCTGTATAAAGAATTGGCTTCAATCTATCACACATTGCATCCAACAATTGTTCATCCATTTTCTCAAATATTGGCACCTGAGTCAGTAAGACCACAAAAATGTTCATTGCACTTGTAGATTTATCCTCGACAAAAGCTAGAAACAATTAAACTTCTCAACTAGACTTAATAAGTCAGTCAACTTTTAAGTGAAACCTACTCTAAAATGCTTACATGTCAATTTTAATTGATTTAATCCACCTATCTTTTATAAATCGATAGGAATATCCTTATAAAGAGAAGAAGAAATGACTCCGGAGGATACCCACCTTTTTAAGTAAAGCCAAGCAAAGATGACGCTTTATGTCCCTTCTGAGATCTTTAGGAAGATTACGAATTAATGCTTCTTCTTCAACACCCCGATTTTCTTGCCATTTGTAATGTTCATACCGTCTGATTCTTTCCCTTAAGTTCTCTGGAAGCATACGGTGGGACATCCATTGCTCTGCATCTCTCCTTTTCACTCTCATCTCCTCAACTCTAACTGTAGTAGATTGCAGATATTTCTGCAAATAAATTGGGCACAATTCATGAATTCACTCAGAAAGATAAAAAACAATGCCAGTCTATGAATTTGAAGCAATGAAGAAGGAATATTTCAAAAGGAAAACAACCATGTTTGAGACATTTTTTGGTGTCAGAAGATTGTTTTTTACAAGATGTAAACACTGGTATCAGTCATGATGTTTCCTTGGTTTGAAATATAGTATGATCATGTTTCCTATGTTTAAGGAAACTAGTGACATCTAAATCCAACACAAATATAAACTGGATTCATTAGTTTATATTTATTATCTGTATTCTAAAAAAGGATTACCTGCATGTTTCCAATAAGCAACGAGAACAGGACTAAGCCAAAGACAGCAATGCAGATAGCAAAGATTATCTCCGGGACATAAGTACTTGTCTTAAGGTTCTGTCCAAGAGAACTAAAAAACAGAGGACAAAAACTAAGAAATCCATACAAACTAACCGAGCAATACAATAGAAATATAAAGGCTTGAAAGGTCATAAAATATGAACCTTGTATGTCAAAATGAAAGTGAAGAACAGAGAATATCATCCACAAACCTTAAATTGCGCAAACCCCACCAGAAGCAGTAGAAAAACTTCTGAGGAAAATCTGTTGTTGAATTAACCACACCAGATTGTAGAGCATCGGCATATATTCCAAAATTGAAGGTTGTTGAGTTGGTAATTTCAGAAGGATCAACAACGGCACATGAATCAGTGAGAAGTGAAACTACAGTTGCATTCTGGTTACCACAGCCCAGATAATTATTATCATTATATTTTGTACTTTCCAATGCTCTGTGCCAGCACCGAAGCTCTGATTGTACCGAGAGCAGGTACCAGAAGGCTCCAACCAACTGCTATGCCAAGTTTGCTTCGTTACAATAAAATCTAAGAATGACTCCTAGGAACATAGATGATTTTAATTTAATAACAACATAGATGATTTTAATTTAATAACGAAGTGATAAAATTAGCTTACATGACTTGCCAGCATATACAGACAAAGATTATAAGCAGCCCCAGCCCATGCAGTTTCTGTGAGTATGCCAGAAGTTCTTGTTACTTCTTTGAATAATGGGCGAATGCGCCAGACTCTTGGCACATACTGGATCAAGACCATATACGTCAACAAGTCCTTCGCCACGAATGGAACTGAGCTCTTCAGTTTTGGAATGATAAATAAAACAACCACCTGAATAATCAATCATTACAGTGTGTTAAAATAACATCATATTGCGTCTCTCAAAACAAACGTCTTTCTTACGACAAGGGGTTTAGTTTCCATGCTTTACAATATAAGGAAGTACTTTGGAGATGAGGGGAAGAGGGAGATACCTGTGGAAGTGGAAGAATTGATAGAACATCGATGATAAAGTATGTAGATAAGTATCTTTTCATGATAGCCCGAGGATCATTAACGAGCTCGCCCCTTCCAAATACCCGAGAAGAAGGAGCAATAAACCCAGTTTGAAACTGAAAGGTTATGTGAAGAATGTAGAAAAGATCGAAGAATGTACGAAGAACAGAAGCAATAATCTGCAAGTTTCCATTCAACTCAAGGCATTTGCCTTTGTCTCCAACCGCTGGGATGTAAAAGAAGAGTGGATCCACAGAGACAGCCATCACAGATGTGAATACAAATATTTTGTTCCATCTCTGAAGGAACGACCCCTGCGGATCAAGAATTTTTCTTCTAGGAGCAGATGTCTTGGGCGGTCTGTCACTTATAGGATGAACAGTTGAGGATTTTCGGAAATTTTTTATCTTATCAGACCCATTCTCAAGTCTTCTTTTGATACTATCTAAAGCAGCGCTTACGCTTGGTCTCAGTTTTCTTCCATGGTATCCATTATTGCTAGAATTTTTCTGCTCAGTATTAGATGATGATTCTGAACTCTGATCATCAAACCTACATAGGAGTATGAACCTAGTAAGTAGCTTCAAGCAAATATCAAGTATGTATTAGCCAAAAGTATTGGAAGGTAGATCCAACGTGGACACGCCACGTGGGTAGCAGGTACACGTAGACAAGTCAAAGATAAGTCTTGTTGATGCACATCTCCTATTAGTATAAACTAAAAATGACGCATGTTAGCCTCAGCTAGTTTCAACTTTCTCAAAAGTCTGCAAGGGGAGTTCATGGAAAAGGAACAGGCTGCCCTCACTTTTTGGCCAACATTCCAGACGACAAATTAATAAGTAGATTAATTTATAATACACAGAAGGCTTGGTCAGTAGCCTGTAGCTAGAGCACGTCCAACATGCGATATGAATATAGAAGGGCAGCCAATAATCCAGTTTATACCATAAGATTGGTAAATACCCAAACCATACAACTGCTGTATAGTAATCTAATACCATGATCATATTCGAACCCTTTATTGATCTTTTTGACGTCAAACTTTCATACTCAGAAGAAACATATGCTTCAGTGTAATTCTTTAGATTCCTCCATAAAATAAACCTTTTTGTGTTATGAAGAGATATGGCAGTAAAAATATCAAAAATCAATCACAATAAAGGCAGAAGATGGGCTTATCACTGCGTGCAGAAATATGCAATAACATTAGGAACAACTGAAATATGTAGCAGTTTGAGAGCATGAAGCGTGATTAAACGAACCTCACAAATTTATGTCGCTTTGAATCCATGATTAAACTATCTCCCAAACCGGGTAGAAAATTTTAGCTTAATCTAGAGGAGCACTTTGCCGAGTTCCACACAAAACAGAAACCTGCAAAGTACAAATTCAAGTAAGAGGTCCCTCGCCGAAACTTCCAAGTTGGTGCGCAATATAAGTCAAGTCAACTCAGTGCCATAAAAGTAAAAAAAAATAACATCCTTCCTTACCCACTTATTAAAAAAAAAAAGAAATTCAATAACAATATAGGACCGGAAACTTGTGGAATTGAGATTGATCAGATAAAAAGGTAGAATCAAAGAGAGGCTGGAATGAACTGAATGAACATATAGGAAACTTAGCATTGCAGGCCACGTAGCAGGCAAACAAGATTAAGAATAAACAAGCATATGTTGTTCAATTCAAGCTTAAGGATTCGACTTCGACCTTTTCTCAAACAGGGGGAATCACCAACTATTCAAGCATGATCAATTCACAAAAGAAAACAGAAACGAACCCAGATAAATAAGGATAGTAAACATGGCGCTTCTCTTGACCTCTAAGAAAGTAAAAAACTTGCAGAAAAGATGCAACTAGAAATCGGGTTTCAAGTTTGCTGCGTCTTCGCAAAGAAAAGCGAAAAGTTTGCAAAAAAGCATTAACTAACCTTAAAAATGGCGGGAGTGAATGAGGAGTGGAACGTATTCCACCCCTGCAGAATTATCTTTTCCCTTCTGTTCTTTCCCGGCCTTTCTGGGGAAAGCGACATGCAGCTAGCTAGCCTTGTGAGGATTGTAATGGCAGCTTTTGGAAGGAGGACAGAAATAAAAGAGAAGGAGAGGGAGACCGAGCCAACGCTGTGAGAAGAGTCAAAGATAACTTCTTCCCCTCAACTGAGAGGATGTCGAATGAAAATGACCCGTGTGCTGCTAAGTTTCCTGGTAATTTGTTCTTTGAAATTGGAAAACTTTAAATGCCTCGAGTTGACGTACAAAATAATGTTCAAAGACATATTTAGTATTCTACCATGAAAAAAAAAAAGTATAGCTCTCGACATGATTTCTTTTTTCGGTAGTAGCTCTCGACATGATTTTATTTATCCCTTCTCTAGTACTCCTTATCATACTATATATAAACTTCAAATAACTAAATCCCATTTAGTAAAATAGTAGTTAAAATTAGTTAAAAATAATAAATAAGTTAGAAATATTTTATTTAAATTTGTTCTTATTTATTAAGAGAGTAAATGAGAGAGGCAATAAATAAGAAATGATAAAAGAAAATATATGGGGGTAATATTAATAAAAGAAAAGGAGTACTAAATACAGTCAACTAAGGATAAAATATAAAAAAGTAATAAATGCTCAGACAAACTAAAAAATAAAGTTTATATTAAAGTTTATATTTTGGACCAAACTTCTCTCTACAAGTGAAGTTTATATATAATACCGGAAGGGGTAATAAACATAGAATTCTTGTTTGCATGTTCATTTTTCTTATCTTTATATTAAATATTATGTATACCAAACATAACTTAATATTTTACCTAAAAATAATCTTACTACAATAACAGAAAACGAATTGACATTTCTAATTTGACTGACTTGAATTTTAACATTACATATGACTGCTTTTCAAATGACTCGGAAGTGTTTTTTTACTGCAAATTTATTACTTCTTTCTTTCCTAAATTCAAGAGCTCAGCAAATTGTTTCATATTTTGTTTTTCATAATTATAATTTTTTCCAAACTATCATATTATGACACATAATTAAAGAGGTATTTCCATTAATGGGTGAGTTTACAATATATATGATCAGCATACCTTAAGAAAACTAAGGCATATTTTTTCATAAATAATTAATGTAACTAATTTTATTCATTTTTATAAATTAATTATCTAATTCTTATATTTAAGGCTGATAAATATTACTTCTATTTGAGAGCTTTAAATATATTTATTTTTATATACATGCAAGACTGAAGAACTAACATGTAGAATTTATAAAATTTAAAATACAGTTCTTACACTCATTGACTTTTAGAGGTTAAAACTTAGAGACGCCACAAATATAATTATTAAATCATTACGTTTATATGAACACTGAGAATTACTAATTGCGAAGGTGAGTCGTTCCCATTCTAGACGCCTCCCCTATAAGCTTGAAGGCTCTACAATAGAAGCAGTCAAATTTCCGATTCCAATTTCAACTATTCAAACGCGTTAATCAATTTAAAAGCTAAACAATTCATAATGTCCAAGCTTACGTCCATAATATAAAATTTAAAAAAGTTTAATTTGTAAAATCTTAATATTATGTAATGCTTGGTGCAGCGCAATATTAACAATTATATCATATAAAATAGTATTATAGGATGTTTGGTGATGTATAACTACTTCATTCGATCCTTAATATAAGAGTTAGTTGACTAATTTGAATAAATTAAAAAAAATTAGTCAAACTAGTTATTTGTAAGAAATAAGTGTCATCTTCTCCAAAATACCTTACTAATCATATATATCAGTTATAACTACTATGTGATCAAACATTTAATATTTGTAACTATTACAAGAACTATTTTTAAAAAAATAAATAAATATGAGAAATAAAGTAAATTATGATATTATATTTAGGATCAAACTGAAAGTTAAAATAGTCCTACATAACAAAAATTTAAGTATTTAACTACTTCTACCCAAAAAAAGAAAAGGTTCTTTATTTGAAAATAATCAACACAAGTAAAGGCCCAGCCTCCTTGTAAAGTCTTTTTTTTTTGGGGCTTCCAAGTCCTCTAATTTCATCACGTCATTGAAGTTTTTCACAATTTTGCATCCATGACATTTATATTTGATGCATATTTTCCAACAACACAACGGTCTTCAAATTTGTAAGTAGCTAATAGGATTTCGTTTTCAGCTTCTTGCACACGCATTGACCTTCAAAAGCGTGAATTATTAATAACAGTGCCTCAAGCAGTCAAACTCCCAGCTACTCCAACCGGTACATTCTTCTTTGACTTTTCCGGGGGATGAAAGTGATGAGGAATTAATTTGAAACACTATTATGTTTGATGGAAGAGGAAGTTGTTTTAAACAAAGTGTTCAAACTTCACAAATTTAAAATGAAGCTTTCACATTGTCGAAAATGAACGTGAAACCACAGATGCCAACCACAAGGAGGCTTAAAACAGAGCATGACTATATAAATGAAAAACAAGTGACTTTGAATAGGTCCGTCTGAATAAGGTTTTAGCTGATGATAATTATATTCAGATGCTTACATCTAAGCTCATAAGATTCTCTAATTTTTTTAATGATCTGTACTCTTGTCCTCTTTTACCATAAGTTATAATTAAGTAATGCAACTATTTTATTTATGTGTATTCAGAAATATGCAAGCTTTTAAGAGCTACAAAGCCCAAACATCTCTTTATCATCCTTGTTTGTTGATAATATCTGAAAAAGATTGTTACCGGAAATCTCATGGTTAAAAATGTTAAGTCTACGGCAAAAGGTAGTGTCTATAATTGACTTTGAAGTTGTGTGAAACTGATGATCATTCAAAAGCAACTATGAATTGATGAAATTGGAGGACCTTTCACTTAGAGCGCAACAAGGCTGATATAAAGGATTAACTCAGAACGATTCGCTTGAGTATAGAGCATTTGTTTCCACATACTGCATACACATGAACTATGATTACTCCAAACAGACTACTGATCTCAAATCAATATTGACAAATGATTCCACCCAATTCCAAGTTTGACTCGGGAAAAAAAAAAAAAACTATTGCTTTGTGGTATCGCAGAATGAATGTAGTTAATCACATTAAGTCATCGGTCATTGCATCTAAATTCCAATATATGTAAGATAACAAACATAAAAGTACATGAAAATGGCTTTTATTTTGCCATATGATAGCCCAAATTCAACATAACCAGAATACCCAAAAGCTCAGAGGAAAAGATAAGGGCCGTCGACAAAATGACTGCAACTCACAGTAACCATCATCTTTGCAAACTAACCGTACCCCTTTCTCACAGACCCCTGCCAAGTTCCAACAGAAGATAAGAACGCAGGAATACACACACAAAATAGAAGCACAGTACACACTTGACGTTTATGAAAATCACAAAGATCCTATGAGAAAACTATTTAAACAAGAGGCATGAAGATAAAATGGAATATTCATAAGTTTTGACCGAAGTATGAATTGAGAAGCGGGGAAAGAAGCTGAATGCTTCCACTTCAATGTTTAAATTTTGAAAAAGAAACAGTCACAATTTACCACTAGTTTGAAAGATGTCCCTAATATCTTACCCATGCAGTTCCAGCTTAGCGTGACGTTACTATTGCTTCCAAAACCAGAATTAATTGATTCAAATAGTAACAAATAGAAGAATGAAAAACTTCATGGGACCATAATCGGGGACAGAATTATTTCCTCAGTTTCAATCAAATTGCAGAAGACAATGAAGCAACATGATTAACATAGCATCTTTGTTATCTCAACTTATTGTCTCTCAGGAATCAATCAGCCACTAAAATATCATTGGAAAAAAAGCATCCGTGCGGTGTCCTCCTGTTCATATCTTATACTTGGGGAAAAAGTTTAGCCTATAGTAAAAGAGATGGTATTGTTCCCTAAAACCTTTTGAATCCCACCAGAATTTATTAAGAGATTCAACTAAAATCATAGATTTAAGGATTGTTTAAAAACAAAACGAATAGAAGCAATGCCGGAGTCAAAGTGCATACAATTTATGCCATAACGTTATTCTGACACTAGTATATAAGCCTCAAATTACCTGACTTTCTTGAGCAGAATGGACTTAAGTTTGCGAGCAAGGTCCTGTGATTGAATTTTTTGCTCCAATCTCTTCCGGGCCAATACACGCTTCTCAGAGTTCTTGATGTGGTGTCTCTGCACCTGTTTTATCATGCGCTCCATCCCACTTGATTGCATCGTGCGCTGCATAAGTGCCAGTGCCTTTTCCAAGTCGCCATTCTCAACCATCACCCGTATTCCTCTGCATTGTTGAAGCTGCTGCAGCTGATGACACCCATTGCCCAGCGGTTGAACAGTTCCAAGTGGCTGCCTCACCAGGCTTGATACATGCCGTACAATTGAGCTCATATCCAGGCAAAACTCCGTGCAATCGAGTAACCTTGGTATCAAGAACCGGATAAAAGAATCAGAACAGACGTAAATTTTCAAACGAAAAACAAACTCGGATCTTTTATATATGAATAGTTGATATAATATCCTTGTAATTTTTATTACAGACAATTTGTCGAAGATGCCTTAGTAAGCCAACTGATTCAAACAACTCCTCCATGGCCCGGAAGAATGGCAACTTAAAGTCAAGCCTTTAAATTGTCAGACATACCTCGAGCCAAGTCACTTCCTAGGTCATGCACAACAAATCCAACATTGCACAACAGAACAGTATAAGTCACTAGTAATCAAAATGAAGAGCGCAGAAGTATAATAGCCAATTACACACTATTGAAGCAGAATCTAGTAACAAAAGCTATTTTATAGGACAAAACTAAACTCAATCGTTATTCAAAAGCGACAATACTCAAACGATTACGGTATTACACCACCAGACTCAACACCAAATCAAAATGAAAAATTCAAAACAAAGCAGAGGGTGCGACGAACACAGGGTTGACAAAAACGCAGGGAACAGATGACGCAGGTAATAAATTCAAATCTAAATTCATAGCCAGATTGAACAAATCAATCTCATTGGATTCAGAGAGTAGACAGAGCCCTAGGGTTCGAACCTTCTTCAAAACTTGCCCGAGAACAACCACGAAGGAACGACAACCGCGGACGGCGTTCGACGGCTAGCTCGACCAAGTGTGAAGCATTTGTTCGTCGACAAAGAGAAAGGCATCCCTACTTGATACCAGAGGGGACGGGAGAGGATTTATAATTAGTTTTAGGGAGAATACTGTAAACTAATTCAGTCTTAGATAAACTTATTTTAAAAAATTGCAAATAAAAACCTTCTAATATGTAAAATTGTGATTTGAGATTTTGAATTTAAAAAATAATAAATAAGGACCCGGTCTTATTTTTACAAATATGAAATTGTGATAAAATATCTGAAATGCCTCTCAACCAAATGACAAGTTCAATTTAGCGAATGACAATTTCAGTAAACCAAATCACAATTACAAATATGAAATTGTGATAAAATATCTGAAATGCCTCTCAACCAAATGACAAGTTCAATTTAGCGAATGACAATTTCAGTAGACCAAATCACAATTTGGCTGAAGGTATGTCAAATAACAAGTTGACTATCAGAAATGACAAATTCATTTTAGCGAATGACAAATTCAGTAAAAGAAATCACATTTTTCCTGAGGGCCATTTCAAACATTTCACCTATATTTCATATTTGTAAAAGTGAGACCCGGTTCTTATTTGCTATTTTTCAAATTTAGGATCCCAAATCATAATTTTATATATTGGGGTCTTTATTTGCAATTTTTTCAAATTTTTTTATTAAATTATGCTCTAAAAGTATTATTATCTTTTTCGCATTTTTAGATTTTTTTTATATATTAAATTGACCTATCAAAATCACACTTTTCTTTCTTGGGGGAATTGAAATGAGATTCTAAAAGAAAATAATTACTAATAAGTCTCAATAATAAGTTAGACATTTTCTATTTCAAAACTTATCATTACAAGCTATTTAAACTATTATTGAGATTTTTTACATAAGTCAAAACAAAATTATTCTCACTTACTTATCTCATATTTTATAAATCGTAATTGAAAAACTGTTTATAAGACATTTCAAACAAACATTAACATTCAATCTCAACAAAACACAAGTGGCATTTTTACTAACTAATTAAATTTAATTTTAAATCCTATTTAACTATGCAAAAAAAATTTTAAAAACTCTCAAATGAAGTAGCTTTATTCATAATTTTTATGAGTTATTTTTATCATCTCGTGAAGCGGCATTACTCAAAAAACATAACCGATGAAACTTATTTTCATAATTTAATATTAATAGTTGGCAAGAAAAAACATAGTATTAACCCATCTCAACAGTACATTTTGTATGGTACCACGTCATTTTTATTGGGTATTATTATTGTTATTGTGATTATTTTCCTCTTAAAATAATTATTTTTATGTTTTATGAGACAAAACTTATCTCATATATTTACTTTAAACGCAAATTTATTATCTCAAGCTAATCAAATCGACAGTTCATTGTTCTCATCATCATCCATTCTCCCCACTTTTTTTTTTTTTGCTGTTTCAATTTGAATTGTAAATCTGCCATATAAAATTCTGTTCAAATCAATATATTCTTTAACTGCAAAATTTTTATCGAGTCATTATTTATATTGCACATTACACAAGAAGAAACCGATGTTCATGTGTGAATAATAAAACTCCCCTTAGAAAAACCGGAGGGGGATGGGAGAATTGGGCTGAGCGGCAGGCTGAATCACAAGCCACATTCCTAAGTTATCCAGCTTCTGTACTCTTTCATTTTTATTTTTTTAATTCTAACATTACAATATACTTTAGGACATTAAATCTAAAATCATCCGCAATCAATTAAATTTAATAGACTAGGAGAGGAGAGGGAGATGGAAATGGAGACAATCTGAATTAATTCCTGTGAGTACTCCATCTCCGCTTGTTGTGTTATAAAATATGTCATCTTTGGCTAATAACACCGTATGGAACCAAGCATGTTAAAGTGCGTTAATCCTGCAGACACCCCATAACATAAGCACTAGTTCAACTGACAAGGGCCACTGGAAATTTTAGTAGATCACATGACAACAACATTTTTTTATCTCAAATTCAGGTCTGCACTGAAAAATGAAAGTTCAATCCATTCTCATCATTTATGGAAGCAAGATTCTGTTGTATTAGAATCACATCAACCATTTCATTAAGAGGCTACCACCTATCCGACCAATATAAATATAAAATCCAAAGTACGTCCTCAACAAAGCCACTGACTCCTTTTTATTATAACAGTTTTCCTAAAAGAATCCTAAAGGTTGCATCTACCAGCAACCATGGCACTTTCTATCTGCATGCCTATGATATGGAGCAGCTTGCCAACAATTTGGCCACACAAAGCCTGCATGACAATGAAAACTAGATGACACGTGCTAATCCTAATTTCACCTATGCTAAGAGAATTTGATGCGACACCAATTGCCTCACCTTTATTCTTTAAGGTTTCTCCTCATCTGACTGAGAGCATGGAGGATCAGAATTAACGAAGAAGTCATCCACTGAAATAAAAACAGATATTGCTGTTACAACCAAAAATTGAACCTTAAGTAACAACTAATAACACAGTTGTTATTCGAATTTGGTTTATCCCTTATTATTCATCAAGATTTTGATATCCCTAGTCTCAAATGTAAGACACTAATACCAACCTCACGCAAACCAGTAAAGTTGTTAGACTAATTTAATTCGTAGCAAAATGTAATACATTTTCCCCCAAATTAGCTCTCAATTTATGGTTGGCATTTCTTCTTATGAATTCCAAATTTCTCATGTTTTATTTAATGAGTCGCATTTTAAGGGAAAACAAGCATTGAGTGACCCAGCAAGGGTCTTACATTCTGGACCACCAAAACACGTGTCTTGTATATGAAATCGGAGGTAGTATTTTTTATACATTAAAAAAAAAATCTACACGATTATCATTACCTATATCCTGTTGATCTGGAGATTCCAGCAACATGTCTGAATCAGACGGCAAAAACGGTGAACCCGGATAGTTTCCCAGGGCTCCTAGATCTGCAACAATTTGAGATGATTCATACTCAAACAGAGAAGATGTACCCGGTGGGTAAACATTATTACACACTTTAGTTTAGTAGTATCCTGGACCAATTTCAAGAGATTCGCCATAAAAAGGGATTATTCATCTATTAAACGTTAAGTGTTATCTTGGAATTCACAATGTGAACTACTTCACAAAACCTCCCTCCTAGAAGTTTGCCCACTGAAAGTTAAAAATATCTATAAAAAATATATCAAATATAAAAATATCTACAAAAAATATATCAAATAAAATACCTCCCAAGTTTGACAAATCTGCTGTTAGATCAGATAGACTGAAATTCCACTGTATTTGTTCTAGCGATCTGGAAATTCCATTGCTGCCATCAGGTGTGAGTTGCATTCCAACTGAACTTGCCACATCAGTCGTAAATGCTGTGTCCAGAGCTGATGCATCTGTGCCCATTCCTGATATTTCTGATGCGGTGAAGGGAAAGTGACCACTGGATGCCACTGATGTAGGACTCACCGCCATTTCTGTCATGGTACTATTTGGCGGAATAACAGGAGCGATGTCAGGAGAACTATGTTCCATCACCATCCTTCAACAACAAAAAAGAAGCTTCCTTTAGCAGAATTTCTAGCAAGCAAAAGACTTCAAACACAGCAGTAAGAAGTTACTCCGCATTCTACTAATTAAAGTGATATTCAAGTCCGTGAGAGCTAAAATGAAAAATTCAAGCACGGCATGCATTATGCGGAAACACTCCAAACATGCATAACAATAACAACTTGGTGTTTGAGCTAGTATAGTTTTAATAGATCTAGCTTTTTAACATCCCGGGCAAAGATATTTTAAATAGCCTTCAAAACATGACGATGACCAGTTTAACAAACAATTAGAAACAAGTTTCAGTTGCACAACTTTCATTGACCAAGCCAATTGTAAATTCTGCACAAAACAACACTACTTTCTACATTAACGAAAAAACTGAAATAGGAAAAAGAGCCACGGAATGAAAAAATTCATCAGGCCAAAAGAAAAGGAAGTTTCAGTGCTCTCGTCCAATGAATGACTAAAATAAGAGGTACAGCTAGATTAGTTCTCACTCATTTCCAGAATTCATTCGAATGGGATGAAAATTGCTTGGTGCAGGGACTCCATTAACCACATGACAACTTGATATGCCCATTGAGTCAAGATGTGGTTGACCTGCCGCTGGCATGTGAGGTTGCTGTAGAACTGGGTATCCCATAGGTAGGTTATTGACTGCACTGCAAACAAGCGGTGTTGAAGAATGATGGGAGCAAAACAGAAAAATAAAAGCAACAAAGTGAGCACATTATGCAACTATTTTCTAGAAGATAGAAAGTGTGTGCAAGTGCAACACGCTCTAAATGTTCTCATGTTAAGCAATAATATGGAAAAACAAACCCCCAGAAATCCGCTGATGTCAATTTCTAACTAAAATTTGCTCATCTTGGGTAATACAAGGTCCGAACGTAAGTTTCAGATTCATATCTAATTAACCCCACCATTTTTCCCGTTTTCTTTTTTGTTTTTTGGTAAAATCATTTTTCCTTTCTTAGTTGACTTAAAAAAATTCAAACATATTCAAATCTAAAGCCAATAACTAAGACATGCCAAAGATCATAACTCAATGCCCGTTGAAATCTAAATTAGATTAAATCAGCTGTTTTATTAGCAATACCAAGGATTTGCAAAGAATCGTGAGTTTAATCTTTTAACAGATATCTAGCATTACCTATCTCTTAGATTACGCATGAAAAATAAATCCTGAAATAACACAAGCATTTAGTATAATTTATTGCTTCATTACCACCGTACACTCTAAAGGCTATTAAATATCCAATGACAGACACGAACCAATGATATTTTAAGTCATCATTGGGTTAAATGAATATCTAAGAACTCTGAAACTGCCCCGTGTTTGTCTTCCCTTTCCTAAAATGGAAGGACACGTCAATTCAGAATTGACCCTTGCCATAAAAGCCAGAGCCTGATCCAATTTGTCAACTAAAATGCTAGAAGTGTAGTTGGGAGCATAATCATGCGATGAGAAGAGCTATACCATAACATAGAAAACAAATAAGTTCCATCACGTTTAGTACACAGTCATACAAAGAGGTGGAGATAACTCACGTTTAATTTTGACTATGTACTTGACATGAGGGCTTACCAGGCATTGGATGAATTCCATTCTGAATAGGAGCCAATGGAACCTTAGGAGGCATGGAATACTTCATCATATGATACTGGTGCTCAAGCAAATGATTGAACAGGAGTATTTGCTTTTTCAATTTTAACCTGATATAATAAGCCCTAAAAAAATCAGCATTCTCTTCCTCCAACTTCTGCCACACTGAATCAACAAAAATGCTTCAATCAGAAAGCAAAGGAAGATAAGAATAACCACTCATGTATTCCTACAACAATTCGATATAACATAAGTATGGTCAAGGCCGTTTCTTAATCTTTTGCAATAACAACTATGTTTTCGTTACACTGTATCAACAACAACAAATAGAAATCATTACTTAAGGATAAAAGTTTTCTTTTATGGCCAAATTACGCTATATATTGTTAGTATTAGAACACAACATACAAATCACCACAAAGAGATATCAAGGTGCCTACCTAGAGTTGTAAATCCCGGATCTATCCTTGCCCGAGTCAAAAGTGTCTTAACCACTTCATCTTTATTCATATATAGCTGTAAGCACCTTTCTATTAAATTCTGGACCTACAAAGGTAGTTTAAATAATTAATAAAAAGGGAAAAGAAACAAATCAATCAAGATAAGCCCTTATAAACAATCTATCCCTGCAAAATCAAATTTGAGAAAGAAATAAATCAAGAGGAAAAACTATAGTATTTAGTAAATTTGGTCAAAGTTTTAACAATTGAGCTGCCTTACAAGCTCAATATCCTGCCGTGACACTTTTTTGCCATCATTGCTGGAAGCAGAAACTGAGCCAGAGTCTGTAACTGGAGCATCAGCCGTATGATTGTTTGGTTGGTCATTCTGGGACTCAATTGAAGCTTGAGTTGAGGACGGCACTTCTTGGGAGCTCTGAACCAACAAAAGCAATATTTACTCTAATAAAGAAACATGCAGGAAGCAGTCAAGAGTCAAATATGGAAACACAAGCACATGTGGCATCAACGTACAAGTAAAAAATGTTTTTATCCTATAATTGGATAGCAAGGGACTAAAGTGTTTATAAATTTCCAAAAGCATTCTATATGTCCATACTAGTTCATCAAACAAACGACTAATTCAAATTAGACAAAATGCACTGTATAAAGTGTCAAAGTGCTTTGCATGGAAATAATGAGTAATGCCTCTTATCAAACTATATCTTGGCCACTTCTATCAAGAAAAACATATCAACACCATTAGTAGACTGTCAAGCCAAATTCCATCTAGGTAGCTTCCAGCCCTATAACTATTAGATGCAGAGGACTGCAATATTTTGAGGGCTACATGCATCTGCCATCCAAATTTTTTCTAGTAGTGAGCTGGTCATTGCTGATCACCCAAATTTAGAGTGTGGGCAAATCACAAGCCCATCACTCCCAGCCAAAGCGTCTAAATCAGTAAAAGTCTCTCCAAACTTGCGCTAAATTCAATTCTCCACAAAAGGTCAAAACAATTTATTCCGGGCAAAAGAGGCTGCTAGATGGCATTAAAAAAATACAAGCATAAGCTTCTAAGCTAGATAACACATGGCACACATAAAAGGAGATAGAACTTAAGACAGTAGTACTAATCCCGTTAACTGCCATTGTAGAAATGAGGGGGACGAGAAATTAAACCTTCGGAGAAGCCTTAGGCTTCCAAAGGCACTTCTCAAGGTGAAAGTTTACCATTTTATTCAGACTGTGTGAGAGATTGGAAACACAACTTGCAATAATGCACATCACAAGAATCAAGACTCCAGACCATCATATCCTAATCAAGGTAGATATGAAAGTAATCAAGTTAAAACAAAAACGATTGTAACATGGAAATGACAAGTTTCTCTGTCTTTTGATATACATGCCAGTACCTCCAAGGACCGTGGTAACCTCAAGAGAAGACTGGGAATACTCAAAGGTGCTTACTTCAGGCTAAGAGTGTTCAGGGTGTGATCAGGGTGTGAATATCAAATTACCGCCTTTTGCACAATAATGTTGTTGTCATCAATGTTATATGTTCAGCTACTCTAGAAAAGTACGTGTTTGAATGATTATGGTGATTCTCAAACAGTGAGTTTGTATTGACTGACTTATGTAATTTCCAAATAATAAATCAATCCCTTCAACAAATATCAAAGCCTGCATACAAGATTTTTTGTGATGACTGTAATATAAAAGAAACATAATCAGCATTAGTATCTTTAATATCATCATGAGGTTTGTCATTCAATATTGCAAGAAGCAGCATTCCTATAAAATTGAAGAGATATGACAATCATTGAGGATAATACAAATTAAGTGCCAAAATAAAAGGGATAAGATGGGATTACCGGCAAGTTCTTCATTTCAGCAGAAAGCAGGCAGACCACATGCCCTAAAATCTTTAGTCACCAACTGCTTCACTCGGAAGTCAAAATATTTGCATTGATGTCTATTAAAACCTGGTCTGAAGAAGATTTTGTCTGCAACAAGAAGAATAATGATAGGATGGTAAGGAAAATAATTCAGAAGAGTACATAATTATTAAATAAAAAAGTCCAAATTCATCTAAAGCACAGTTATTGAGCACAGAGCATTGCAAGTTTTCATTGAAATGTCGGGCACATAACATTAAACATGTAAGTGAATTAATGCTATCCGGACTGACAATCTCCTGTTTAAACGACTTAACAATCATATGTATTCTAAAGTTTGCTGGCCCAAGAAAGTATTCCGAACTAAATCAACCATAATGTAATAGCAAGCACTCCAGAGTTTGCTATACCACGTCCCACTGGCTATATTATGCTACAGAAAAGTTGTAGTGTGACTATGGAGGATTGCGAGACACTGGTGCCAAAGCTATTAATGACAATGATTTAACGAGCAAGTGTAACCATTTCAGTAGAATAGGAATAATTTCTCTTTAACAACAGAGTAACGTTAGATTCAGAGAGAGATTCTTCACGGGGTGAAATTATATTTGTCGGGGCTACACTTTTCGCCAAAAGAGGTAGGGTTAATTGTACAATGAGGTGTTTAAAGGGAGAATGACAATTACTTCATAATCACTAACATAGACATAAATGGGGCAACACAGCAGGCGCAATGCAAGTAAACCCAATAAACCGAACACACTAAGTTCATCTACCAGGGTTTTAAGATGCCTTAAACATTTCCCCAGTACAATAATCACTTAAAAGTTGGTGTTTCTGCATAGACTAAACATGACTACCTCCATTATGGTGACCATGAGGGGAAGTAATCACGTAACACTATCAGGAGCTCTTGTAGCACAAGAAAAATGGCAAACTGTGAAATTAAGTCTTCTAGCAATTAGCAGTGAGTATCTCCAAGGGATTCAAATGATGGAACAACAAAACTATCCTTTCAAATCTAATGGAAAAATGGGAAGTATAAATACAAATTTGAAATAGCCCAGATCTCAGATGCGAAGGATGTTCATAATTACAGTGATTTCCTTTATCCCTGCTTTTGTCTTTAGGGAGATGAAGTAAATCTTGAACCGCCAACCCAATAGTCGTTTAACAAACTACTTCTTGGGCTTTTTCACGATGTAAAATCCCAATGCCTCGGCCCGAAATCACAAGCTTATGACGCAAACGAGGGGAATAAAGATCTGACAAGTAGCAACTCACACTCTGTTCCTGAATCTCCGCAGATAGAGATGCGAACAAATTTGCTGGTTATGTCGACGAATTCAGAACCTCCAAAGCTTAATTCCAAGATTTCAAACATAACAACTGTGCAGCATTCTTCGAAGGCCTTCGACGCAGAAAAAAAAAAAAGGAGAACGGAACAAAAGTCAGGAAACTTCAAACGCTGACAATTGGAGCACTAAAGACTGAGTATTTAGTTCAGGGAAAGTAGTGTTTGAGAAAATTCATCATCGAATCGAATAGCATTGAGGCTTAAGAGATATTTCGGAAGATGGAAAACGATATTTACATGAGAGGCAGAATAAAAATGAAAAATGGGATTCCAAGAATTACAGATGGTGAAGGTTCTTCAAACTTCGAAGGCAAATGTGAGAGAGAGAGAGAGAGAGAGAATAAGGACAGAAGGAATCGAGGGGGCAAAAAAGAAAAAGTAAACAAAAATGAGATATAATTACAGACTCGTCTTCTTGAGTCTGGTTTTCTTCGCTCTCTCCTTTTCACCTGATGTAACAGAGGTGAGAAAATGGAACGGAACGGAAGCAATGAGTGACAGAGACTCCCAAAAAACACAAGAAAGTTTCAAATTTTTGAAATATAAATAAATAAATCTTCCGACACGGCTCGAAGACGAAGAGCTCCATCTTCGGCTTCGATTGCCAGTTGCTCAGACACGAGTCTCGAGCCACAACGACCATTTACCGCGCCGACAAACGGACCACCCGTCCGCTGTTCTTTAATTTCTTCAGCGTACATTACATTAATTTTAAAAATTTATGACGAGGTGAATTAAATTTTTAACATAATACTACCTCCGATTTTTATTATAAGATCCTATTTGACTTTTATTTTGGTCCTAAATATAAGACCCCAATCTACTTTATCTCTCGTATTTATCCACTTTTTTTATGATAATCCTTCTAATAATAGTAATTATAGATAACAAACTTGACTAACAAGGATATTTTAGAAAAAACAACACCTATTTATTACAAATAACTAACTTAACTAAGTTCCTTAATCTCCCCAAATTAGTCAAATGGTCTTATAATTAGGATTGGATGTAGTAATATAAATAATAAATATATTCAAAATAAAAATAGAAAATTTTTACCAAAAATTAAGAAGAAAATAATTTTTAAAAATGAAAAAATAAATATAAATCTATATATTTATTTACTTAGCAAAAAATAAATATGCATCCAAAAAAATTTACCAATTAAGATATAATAGGTATTATCTTAAATTTGGAAAAATATTATTATAAATACTAATATTTTAAAGAAGTGATCAAAAATAGAAATAGTTCTTAGTTCAAATTTTAATCTAATGTTTTATATATATAATTTAATTCCAAATTTTACAATGACATGTAATTTAATTTAAATACTGTATTTAAATTGTTATGCCAGGGTGCCAGTGATCTTGAACGGCTTAATTTTACGACTTCAAGGGGTCAAATTTGCAATTAAAATACTACTTCCGATTTTAATTATAAGAGTCAGTTGACTAATTTGAGGAGATTAAGGAAGTAAGTTGAGTTAGTTACTTGTCCTGAATAGGTGTTGTCTTTCCTAAAATATCTTTGCTAATCAAGTGTATTGACTAAAACTGTAATTATTAGAAGGATTATCTTGAAAAAAAAAATTGAGTAAATATGAGAGACAAAGTGGATTGGGTCTTATATTTAGGATCAAAATAAAAGTCAAATAGAGTCTTATATTAAAAACCGGAGGTATACATTATAACATAATTTATTTGATGTGAGAATAGATAAAATAAAGGGTGAATATATAATCAAGTCAATATGGGTAGTTTTTATTGCTGTGTAAACGATATAATAAATTAACTGTTTAAAATCAATGGCTAATTGATTACTTATTCTAGTGACAATATCACCTATTATAGTATCGTAAATTCTTGTGTGCGAATTCAATATTATTCCTCTAGTCCTAAATATAAAACCGAGTAATATATTTATATGCGGCGAGACTTTTTGGTGTGATAATAAAACCTGATTCATAGCTTTCAATCTTTTGATGACTAATATTTTACAAATTAATGAGAGTCGTGTGATGGAAAATTTCTCACCGGAATTGATTTTGGCATAAAAGTGCAGTCATTCTCCAATATTGGTTCTCAAGAATTACTTTGGTGCCAATACAAGGGTCATAAACTAAGCGAGACATTTGAACGGTGAGAAGTGAAAGGAAAAGAAAAGGGAGGAAAGCAGAGGCAGGGCATGTGGCCACATGGATTGCCATTTGCACAACTGAGGAGATGCGAGAAAATGACAAGGCTCGTATATTGCAAATCCAAGTTGTCCGTCGTTCTTATATTGCACATTCACATCATACCTTGTTCCTAAGGAACGCCCTCCCATACCTCTCGGGCCCCACCTCTTCGCCTCTGGTCCTTTCCCATAGATCCCCACCGCCATCGTGCTTATTTTATTCTTCGCCCTCCGCCAATTCTGTCACGCTCCCTACACTTATAATTGCAATTATTTCATTGAATAATTTGATCCTATTTATAAATTAGATAAAAAAATTTTAAATTTGACTAACTCTTATTTAAAATTAAATAATTTTTTAAGTTTATTTTATTTAATATATATTATAATTTATATAAATAAAATCAATACAATAATAAATAAAGAGGAAATAGGGTACTGAGAGATTTTCACTCTTCATTTATTATTGTGTTGATTTTGTTTACATGAATTATAATGTATATTAAAATATGGATAAAGTTAAAAAAATTGTTAAATTTTAAAAAAGAGTTAATTAAATTTAAAAAAAATCTTATTTGTATAAAATATGTTAAAAATAACTTATTAAATAAGACTAAATGAGTATTTAACAAAATATTGTCGTGTTTTTAACACAAATATTGTCGTGTTACCTATGCTACTTTGACGATGTGCCCGTAAACATGTTAACATCCAAAATCATGTGAAAATAAGTTCGTCTCAAAAGCCGTAAAATCTAATTTTCAAAACCTTTCCATTTTTAAGGTAAGAAAAAAAAAACCCTTTCATTTTTAAAGCATAAGATGAATTAAGTTGGAAAAATCCTATAAAAATACCATTTAAAAAATAAAATCGCAAATCAATATTGTTTCCTATACTTTAATTCTGATTTGATATTTTGAAATTGAAGTGGTGTTTTTTTTTTGGATTTTGTCAATTAAAGTCTTCAAAACAAAAGTGCATGAATCATGAATTAGTTACAGAAACAACCATAATCACGGAACATTTTTTTTAGATATTAAATTCTGATAATTATATATAGTAGATATTTTTTTAAAAAGAGCATCAGGAATTTTTATATTAATTAATTACAAACAACCAATTATTTTTTATTGAATCAATTATTTAAAAAATATTCTGAGCAAGTAGTACTATGCAACTGGACACTCTGCTTTTCTGGTAGATTCGGCGCATAGGAAGCGCTTTGATGCCTCAGGTCGTGAAGGGCGTGACACGCGAGCCGTTCACGAGCCCAGCGTGCAAAGACACGTGATTTAATTTATGACATTCATTTTTAGCGTCGTTGTTCTGCCGTTGTTCTGCTATTCACTTATTCTTCGTCGTTAATTTTGACCTTTTCTTTTAGACATGACTTGAGGTATTATTAAATATTAAACATAATTTTTTATTTAAATTTTAATTTATTATACTATGAGGAACTTCTTTTTTTTTGTCAGATTTAACTCTATTAGTTAATTTTTTTACTATCCTTTTAACCATTTCCTACGGCTGTTCTTATACTGATACAAATAAAACAATGAAGAATACGATATACTTATTTAACTCCTAACAACTATGTTTTTATTTTTATTCAAGATATTTGGGATTTGATAAGTCAAGATCTAATTTAAAGGATTTTGTAAAAGTTGTAAAAAAAATGTATTTGTAAATTTTTTATATAATCGGGGTTGGTGAAAAAGATTTAGCTAATTATTAATAATTAATCAAAATAATTGGCGCCAAGAACAGTCAGAGACGCGTAAGACATGCCTGTGTTTCCTTGGACACACCAACCAATGAGAGCGAAGGTTGCTCCAAAGTCCAGACCCAGGCGTGATGTCAGGTCCACGAACAATACCAATATATGGCAGACATCAGTACACGTGGCATGAAAATGTCGATTGATCGTGGCGCCAATATGGCCGTTAAGTGCAGCGGGATCTGGAGCCTGATGTATGGGGGATGGAACGACTTTCAAAATTCCCGCTAAGGTTGTTATCTCGTCGTTTTGGCGCCTTTCGTCTTGGGCTGGAATGACTAAAATACACTTCGCCTCTATTCATGGTCCCACCTTCCAGCTCCACCAACAGACAATGGCCACATACCGCAATGCAACAGTACCATCTGCCGCCCCTACACGGCTACACATGATACAGTGGGCCCGCAATTCCTTTTTTGGCCTTGTAACATTAAGGCAGAATTCAAAAAACTACATTTAAATTTTAAAATTTTAAATAAGTCTAATATTTTTTAAAAACTAACTATATATTTTTGTTGTCATTCCTGATTTAAAATTTTAGAAATATTTTTTGACATTTTTCTTTGAATTAATAAGTCACAATTCCTCTATACATTTCTGTGAATATTTCCTCTTTTAAATAACTTAAATTATGTTAATTAAAGGGTGTTACTTAGACCACTTTTTAGATATACTATTGATGATATAGAGCCTGTTTGGGATCGCGTTTCACGATACCAAACGCTCATTTGAAAGTTCAAACGAACTTTTGTCTAAATTTTATTGTTTGGGATCACAGTGGAGCAAATGGGCTTCTCATGAAAAAGTCAGATTGAATGAGAAGCTCAAAATTGTTGCTTCTCACTTCTCAGCTGTGGAGAGAGAAAAATAAAGATGAAAAAAGAAAAGGGTATTTAAATGGTCCCACTTAATTCAATAATTTTATGTTTATAAAATCATTATATGAAAAAAAAAACAAATAAGATTTAATTTGGAGAGTTTACTTTTAATAATTTTATTTTTCTTACGTCTTTTTAAAATAGTTACATTATATATATATATATAATATTATATATGTATTATTTAATAAAATTCATGTCCTTTTAAGTCATTTTACATCCAAACTTACTTTTACATTTATCATCCAAACAAGTTTCAGCTTCTCAAACTGACTTTTTTCAAAATCCAATCCAAACATAAATCACATTACCCTATCTGACTTTTATCCAATTTGACTTCTGTAAAAGTCAGATTGAAAAGAAGTTACTTCTCCACCGCTAATCCAAACACACCCATAGACTAGTGATTCACAGGAATTAGCAAGTACTACCAATATTGTTGCCAAGTTATTGACGGAAGACGTGTTTAGCTTTTTTAAAAAAAACAATTTTATGATATATGAAATAAATATATAAAAAAATATTTTTTTATTAAAAAAATACATAAATTAATAACAAAGAGTTAGTAACAGTATATATGAACACTTACACACTAGTGTTTATAAGTCATATCATCTTCGATTCTTAATATAAGAGCTAATAAATTAATTTGAATAGTTTAAATAAACTAGTTAAGTTAGTTATTTATAATAAATATGTATTGTCTTTCCTAAAATATCCTTATTAATCAAGTATATTAGCTAGAACTATCATTATTACAAGGACTGCTTTGAGAAAAATGAATAAATATGAGAGACAAAATGGATTAGAACCTTATAATTAAGATTAAAATAAAAATACTGTTATATTAAGGACTAGAAGTAGTATTATTTAATTTTTTATGTAAATGTCTAATTTTATCTTTCATTTAATATTGTTGTCTATACTTGTTTTTTAAAAGGGTATATATTATATAGAAGTAATGTTGAAAAAGTATTAAATTTTAAGGCAGTACTAATTATATTTAAGTTTTTTTCTTAATTTCAGTAAAATATATTGAAAGCAGATTATAAATACAGTGAGATTAGTTTCAAATAAGTAACATGGCAATATAGTTGCGTGTTGCAATACGTACTAAGATATATCGTGCTGAAGCGTAGATACCAACGGAGAAGTTAACTGCTTTACAATGCAGTACTCAATAAAATGTGATTGGTTGCCTTTTTATGTAATCAGATTTATTTAGGTTGAATAAAATTGCCCTCTTTTATATATATATATATATATATATTTATATATATATATAAAGGTCTTTTTTCTTAGGTGACATTAAAAAAAGTCTTCTTTTAATGCAAAGCTTTTCTAGGTAAGATAAATTTGACCTTATGTAATTCAACCTCCGTTCATCATTTTAAGAATTGGGATGCCAAAATCTTATATTTTCAAATGAAATCACCATTGTTCAAGCGTGGCATGTATGATATGATTGATTTTGTAGCCTAGTTATTAATATAAGAATTAGTTAACTAATTTGAGTAGATTAAGAAAGTTTGTTGAATTAGTTATTTGTAATAATTAGGTATTATTTTTCCTAAAAAAACCCTTACTAATCAAGTGTATTGACTATAACTATCATTGTTATAAGAATTATCTTAGAAAAGAATAGATAAATATGAGAGATAAAATATATTAAAATTTTATATTTAGAATCAAAATAAAAATCAAATAAATTCTTATATAGAGTCAGATTTGGAAGGGGTGTTCCTTTATGTCATCCGTCAAACCATGTGTGGCTTGAAATGGTCTGCCGCCATAACTTTTAACGTATGTTAGGCTTGACTAAATTCTAGTCACGCCTTTCCCTTGTATATCACCATCAAGGTGGAAAAAAAAGCATATTATAGATTAGAGGATTGCCAAATGTGATCGAAATGACTTTAAATCCATGTGCCGGGATAAAATCTCATTCAGAAAGTAAATAGCAGCCATAGCTTTAATAGCTTGTATTCCACCTAACGATGTTGAGCCACTTATAAGCCACGAAAGAAATTAAAATAGTTGTTAATTTGGAGAAATGCTCCAGAGTTCTCTAGATAACTTGGACAAAATTAAATTTGATTTTATGCAACATTGTGAATGACTTTTAATTTAAAGCCAGTATGCGCTAATATTGTGCGACTTGTGGAAAATATCTAGACAATGGATTATGAACATGACTTTACCTCCTCTTTTTTTTTTTTTAATATAAATAGGTATCCTCCTATTGGAGGATATCATATTCAAGATATTATCAGGCATTAAATATGAGCACATTCGAATATTGATTCGTTACATTGTGAAAGGCTGAGTTCTTTTATTATACCTAATCTTATTAATTACTTTATCTTATTGTTGTTGTTACTGTAAGATGATATACAAAATGTCCCTTTTTTTCCCAAATTTAAATAAAAGATCAAGCTATTTATTAGTTGAGATAATAAGTGAATTACTACTCCGTCCTTAATTATAAAAACCTTTTAGCCAAATTACGCCTTTTAAGAAAACAGTTAAAATTAGTTAAAAGCAATTAATATGTAATAAATATAATTTTTTTCAAATATATCCCTAATAAATATAAAAGAGTAATAATGAGATAAATCGAGAGATAATGTAATATATGAAATTTATTAGGGGTAAAATAGGTAACAATGTATTTAATGTTCAGACAAACTCAAAAAAGACACTATAAAAAGAGACAGGTCTATTCAAAAAATAGGATCTTACAATTAGGGATAGAAGGAGTACCATCATAAGAAGAAGAACATAAATTCAAATTTTTGAAATCATACTTGTCATGAGGGTTTTAACCTTAACATTCTTAATAAGATAGATGTTAGTTTCAAATCTAAGGGCACAGTCATCTAACTAAACAATGATTAGTTTTTTTTTATTTAAATATTTGTTTGCGAGTGTGCCATATACACTCACAAAACTTGAAGTGAAGAATTTCGACAGGCTGAGATAGCGCAGAGGCGAGCTGATTTGGCAGAGTAATTATTTTTTTTGGGGGGGGGGGGGGGGGGAATTTGATGATAAGTGCCAAAGAGGAATTATTGGAAGGACCACAATGCATCAATTTCAAATTGCATCGCCTTCTGATTTTTTGTTGGTAATGTCTCCATTTGTGTGGGAAAAACGAAACGAGGCACAAACAGCTCCAGCCATAACTTCTTGTATGGTGTCAAACGAACCCCTAAGTTATGTTACTCATCCGGTCCTTAATATAAGACTCATTTAACTAATTTGATTAGATTAAGGAAGTTAGGTAAATTAGTTAATTATATGAAAAGTGACACATTTTTCCTAAAACACCATAGTCATCTTTCTTAATATCCTCTCTCCCTTTTCTACTTGATTATGGTTGGGGGAGTATCCATAGGGGTAATTTAGAAAAAATTGAAAAATATGAGAAATGGGTCTTATATTTAGGACAAAAACCAACTCAAGAATTGGGTCCTATATTAAGGACAAGAGAAGTATTTCTGGAAATGAAAAAGAAATCGTAGACTTTAGATGCTCAAGTGCCAGCTCGGACATCTCAATTATTAAAAATGGCAAATAACCTTTGATCTGCACTAGGAAATTCGAGGTTTGAGAACCAAAACCCAGTTCACCTAAAATAACCAATAAGCATTCAATGAAAAATGAGATTGCAAGCTAATTAGAATCTCCAAACTAATACTCTGTCGCTTCTAAATATATAATTTTTTTTGTAGTGTAATTTATACCGTAAAAAGATCTTATATTTAGGACTGGAAAAGTATTTAAAGTAGTGTTTGCTATTGTTCTCTCTTAAACTTAAATGTCAAGCAGGAAATTATATACTAGTTTCGATAAATGGATTTCCAATTCAGGAAATTAGAAAAATAATATAAACATTGGTGAGCTTTTCTTTTTATAATATCAAGACAACTTCATTAGAAAGATGAAATGATAAAATAGATAATGGGCATCTATCAGCACATGATATGCGAATTAGCATATTTAAAATAATTTTACACTGTACTATAAGATAAGTATATAAGACAGTTTTATTTCATATTAATTTTGGTTCTTAATATAAGAACTAGTTTGATTTTTAATTTGGTCATATGTAAGACTCAAATTCTTATCTCTTATATTTATTAATTTTTTTCAAAATAGTCATTATAGTAGTTGTACATGTTAAATATTTCATCCAATGATAGTTATAACTAATACATATGATTAGTAAGAGTATTTTAAAAAAGATAACACAATTATTATAAATAACTAATTTAACAAAGATATTTAATCAACTCAAATTAGTCAACTAGCTCTTATATTAAAGATCAAAAGTAATATTTTTTAGAGAGAATAACAAAAAAGGAGGCTGGAAATTATTAAATCCTAAATCAAGTATGATGACAATACTTTATTTGGTGTTGACATTGCTTATCTAAAATTTGCAAATTTTTAATTTTTCGTTGTTGTCATTTTTCTTATTTTTAAGTGTCCGTGGGGCTTCCCAGGAAAACACGACAGCAAGCTCACAGCACCGAACCTCACGAGGCGGACTCAAAGCCCTTCCCAAAAAAACAACCAACATAGGAGAGCAGAGAGAACAACCGGTTGGTGAGTGACATTGCACTGAGCTCCATTAATAATTAATACCACTTCTGATTTTTAATATAAAATTTAGTTAACTAATTTAAAAAGATTAAATAAGTTAGTTAAATAAGTTATTTATATTAAATATGTGTTGTCTTATTTAAAATACTCTTGTTAATCATGTGCTTGGATTATCCATTGATAGCGACTTTTTAACATATACAGTTATTATAAGAACTACTCAATGGCAAAATTAATAAATATTGAAGAAAAATATATTCGAATCATATATTTAGAACCAAATTAAAAGTCAAACTAATTTTTATATCAAGAATCGGAGGTAGCACCAGCTCTTATATTTAATACAGGAGGCAGTAATTTTCCCTTAAAGTCCTGTAGAACTCTTAGACACAACCGTGCTTCTAATGCTCACAGTCGCATAGTTTTTTTCCCTTAGAATTTGGCCACAGCTTCGTAAAGGATCCTTTGACAATCAAATTGTCGGTTGCTGGCTTGCTGCCACACGGTGTGTCAGGTATCATAAAGGCTACTTCATGTCTTCCTTCCGTCCCATCATTTTATCTAGCCATCGTTTTGTTTTTCTTAATGATCCACTGACAATCGATGACAGAATGTGAACTCATGGTTTTATGAATTATGAACCGATTTCTTGTCATCTGAACTAACTCTTGTTAATACATCACTGTTTTTGTTGCTTTGGCAAAATCAAACGGGAACAGAAATCCAAATTTAGGAAGTGTTTGGATAAAAATCAAATTATAGTTTCAGAAGTATTTTTACGGTTTACGAAGTAAATATGTGGAGGAGTTTGTTTCATTTTATGAAAAAATGCTTCTGAAACTATAGTTTGGAGGTTGCTAAACATCATATAACTTCGTTAAATTGGGTGATTCAGAAAATCAAACATCAATCAATATTATACATATTGGGCTTCTGCAGACTGCCCACGATGATATGTATTCATTTTCAAATCCGTAGAGGCCCCAACAAGCCCCAACAACACACGGCTGTCAGGTCCATCACGCCTCTTCTTCCTTTTCTTTTATTGGGTAGGTCGTCCCCATAGCTTCAGTACAAACTAAACTAGAAATATGATAATTTGGTCCGTGCAATTTCATATAGTTTGGACTAGTTTATTTTAAACATTTTTACACTCTGAGATGAAATTATTTTCACATGTTTATCTCAAAAAATGTAAAATTACTAAAAGTAAGTTAATTTTATCTGGTTCATATTCTAATTTAGTGTTTGAATATTTCTTTTTGTTCTCAAGGGTTCTTCATTTTGTTCCGAATTAGGACTTTTACCATGTTGATTAAGGAATCTTCAAGTGAATTTTCGTCTTATGTAATGTTTGGAGTGTGGGTATTAATTGCATCATGAGCATCTTGGCGGAGGTTATTTCACCTTTTCAAAATTGGTTTATATTTTCTTTTTATTATTTTTATGATAAAATAAATGCAATAGGAGTAATAAAAAGTTTACCAGTAAATAGAGAAATAAAAATGGTAAACAATTACTACTATTATTATTATGTTGCCCAAAAAAAAAACTATTATTATTACTATTACTTGGTGAAATGGCAAACGCCAAAATAGTACCTCCTTGCAGATGTGCCCGGGCATAGCTGGATCAGCTGCTTACTGGGCATTAAACGCACAGCTTGGCGCGGACTGAAATGGCAAAATGGTGGGAAAAAGAAAAAAAAAAAAAAGAAGCAAAACCACTCTTAAACCCTAAACTCCGGAGTCCAGCCATTTCTTCCTTCAGGTCCGCTCTCGTAAACCATCCGGCTGAGGTTCACTTCAGCTATTTCTCCCTTCCTTCTCCTTCGCACCACTGTCGCCGGTGACCACGAGTTCCAAGGAACCACACTATACTAAACAAAATTGTTAGCATTGCTATGCCCACAAAACTCTTATCGCACCTCCATCTTATCCAAGTTTCTTCCTTCGCTCGTCTGCCCTCCATGAAGCTTGGAGTCTCCGTTCCAACGTCTCGAGCGGTCCCCATTTTCTCTCGTATCTTCCCCTTCAGGCTCAAGTACCTGGGCCTGGAATCTCGTGCTGTACGGAACGAACTACTTGGCATACGGCGATTTTCGACCCGGTCGTTTCCTGGGAGGGCTGGGGCGAGGTCCGAGTTCAACCGGGGGAATAGGGATACAGAAAGAATCAGGGTGTCTAAGAGCTTGATTGAGGATGAGGGTGAACTCAGTGACTGGGTTGACGATTTGAAGACCGATTCTTATCGAGGTCGACTCACCAGCGAAGAGGATGACTCGGATAGGGAGACGGGTCGCACTGGAGGGAGGAGTAGAGCATCTTTGTCGATGAAAGGGAGCAGGGAGATTGGGTCGAGCAGATTTGGTGAATCAACTCGGAGGAGAACTCGTGATACATTTGAGTCATTATCTCGAAATTCTCGTATGAACCGGAGATTTGAAGACGAAGACGACAAGGAGGAAACTGAATTCCGCTCTTGGAGACCCGGTAGAGTGTCCGAAGGTCGGAATGCGAAGTCTCTCTTGGGGAAGAGAAGTGGTGAGGAGTTGCGAAGAGGCAGAAGGGATGGAAAGAGAAAATCGTATTCAATGAGTGAGGATGATGCTGACGAAGATGAACAGGGGGCAAAGAATTTCATGGGACGCTTTGGAGATCTTATTAGTGAAGATAGTGACGCTGAAGATACTGCAGATGAATATGATGATGATGATTTACCGAAGAAGACTTCAGATTTTCAGCTGGGTCGGGAAAAGGAGCTGAAGAAGAGCAGTCCAACAAGAGGTTCTCCTGAGAGATCTGACAATTATTTAAGTGAGACCAAGTATGTTATGCAGCATCTTTTGTTGGGTCGGACTAGTCTGCCTTCTTCAATGCTTGGCGCATTCTCTATGATTTGCAGTTTATAGTATCTGAGTTATTCCTCTTCTTGTTTAGATAATGGCTAAATAATATTGTCAAGTGGTAAAAAATTGCGTACATTGGGCTGACAGGTTACTGATGAATCATGTTCGAATATTTGGAGGTTTGGGAATATTAGTAGTGCAGTTGTTTAAGGAGAGAATGATATTCAAAACATGCTGATGCACCGCTGTTTAAGATTAGTGCATATATTGAACAAAGGAGTGAACAGCGGCTGATATATTTATGGAGCGGCGCCAAACTTACTTTCTGGTTATTAATAATTTTTTTGGGGGTTGGGGGAGATCACAAAGGCCATGCCTGGACACCCTTGTAACATAAATAGCATCTTTAAAAAGGATTTGGCATGTTGCATGCAAACTTTTAGAGCTTTGAATGGACATGTCCTTGTCTATTTTTGCGTCATATTTTGTATGACATGATATGGGAATCTTCTAAAAGATTTGACCATGTCCCAACATGGGAAGATATTAGAAGCCCTATGTTTTGGGAGGATAAGAATTTAATTATCATATAGAGGATCAAATAAAGCGAACCTTGTGCTTACAGTCTGAGTCTATTTACTTATACTAGATTACTTCTGTGGCTTCATTGTATGCTAGATCCTTCCTGGCTCATGCCGCATTCTATGTGTTTATACCCTACATCTCATGTTTGGAATATTATGTCGCAGATTTGATCAATGTTCAATCTCGCCTTTATCATTGAAAGGAGTCAAGGCTGCTGGATATGAGAAAATGACTATTGTGCAGGAGGCAACTCTTCCAGTAATTCTCCGAGGTTCGTTTTTAAGCTTTGGCCATGAAATAATCTTAACTGAAGCACTAAGCATGAAGGATCAGTATTCGGACTGCTTGGCTATACCAAAATAGAATGCTAACCAAAAAAGCAACTTTTAGCTGCCTCAGCTGACATTTTTGTATATTTATTCTGGAGTTTATTTATGTTGATGGTACTTACTCCAATTAGTTATTATTTTCAGGTAAGGATGTCCTAGCCAAGGCTAAAACAGGCACAGGAAAAACTGTTGCCTTTTTGGTAAGCGTCTTTAGTTTTCTTTATATATATATATATGTGTGTGTGTGTGTGTGTGTGTGTGCCTAGTGCATTTGTGATTGAGGGTTTTCTGTATGATTTCCATGATGTTGATTGATTTTTCCTTTCTGAGGTTGAACATATTTCCTTATATTCAGATTGTCCTCGTGAGTGTTAGTTATTATTGCAGCATACATTGCTCAAGTGAATAGTGTACTGCTTTTTTACCTAATATAAAGATAGCATACCTCTGAGCTTGATTCTTACAATTCGTTTTATTGCATCAACAGTAAGCCATGAGTGATAGTTTTAACTCTACTTATTTCTGAAGTGTTCCTATTCAGCTTCCGTCTATTGAAGTCGTCGCAAAGTCACCTCCGGTTGATCGTGATCAAAAGCGACCTCCAATCCTAGTGCTTGTCATATGCCCAACTCGAGAGCTTGCAAGTCAAGCTGCTGCAGAAGCCACTAAACTACTTAAGTACCACCCTTCCATTGGTGTCCAAGTTGTGATTGGAGGGACAAGACTTGCTTTGGAACAGAAACGCATGCAAGCTAACCCTTGCCAGGTAAATCCATTTTAAATTGCCATAATAACTTTATTTCTTTTCAGCATAGACCTTGTATAACGATGACAATCAAACAAAGAAGAGGGTTCTTAATTTTTGCTGCATTACTAACCAGCCAGGAAGACTTTAACCTGTGTGAGAGGAATGCATGACATGGGGATTGTGAACTACTTATTGCCCTTATATTGAGACTCATCTGCTGCAGCCATTTCACGTTGTAAAATGAGATTTTATAGTTAAAAGGTGACTCTAGAAACATCTTTCTACGCTGCAAACAGCAGCACTGTAATAAATCAGTTATAATAGGGATCCAGCCTCTAGATAATGAGTTCAAACAGTAAAGGCATGGTGATTATGTTGTTTATTGACCGCTCTGGAGAGTAATCTTCTATTAGCAAACTATTTTGTCAGACTGTATTTTATCGTAGTTTGCGTTCCTAAACTGTACAGATCCTTGTTGCTACTCCCGGAAGACTTAGGGACCATATTGAGAATACAGCAGGCTTTGCAACTCGGTTGATGGGTGTGAAAGTCCTTGTGCTTGATGAAGCTGATCATCTATTAGATATGGGATTTCGCAAAGACATTGAGAAGATAATTGCTGCAGTTCCTAAACAACGACAGACTCTTATGTTTTCTGCCACCGTTCCAGAAGAGGTTAGTTTTTTCCCCCTGAAGTATGCTTCAAACTTTAGAAATTTGTTGGGGGACTGAGCTTATTTTAAGAGGGTTTTTTTTTTTTGGGTGTGAAGGTCCGCCAAGTCTGCCATATTGCATTGAGAAGGGATCATGAATTTATCAATACAGTTGAAGAGGGTACTGAGGAGACACATTCACAGGTAATTGTTTTTAATTCAATGCTAATAAAGCACTAATGCGCCCATACGTGCGAATGTGCTTACCAATATATGTTTTCTTATGCATCTGTTTATGTGGGATGTGGATCTTTTCAGGTTCAACAGATGCATTTAGTTGCACCATTAGACAAACATTTCTCCTTGCTCTACGTTCTTCTAAAGGAGCATATTGCTGATGATATTGACTATAAGGTGCGCTTTCTAATCTTAAACGTAATGCCAGCTGTGTTGAAAATGTTTTGTCCTTTACTGTCTAGACACAGCACGATTATAAACTAGTGAATCATATGTCGAGTTTAGGATGTTGTGGCCTAGGATTTGAAAACTCTCACATTTGACAAGGCACGTATGTTTGTGAGGATATGTAACCTTTGCTATTGTTTATTAGGTTCTTGTTTTCTGCACAACTGCCATGGTCACAAGACTTGTTGCTGACCTTCTTGGTGAGTTAAACTTGAATGTGAGAGAGATTCATTCAAGAAAGCCTCAGAGCTATAGGACCAGGGTCTCTGAGGAGTTTCGGAAGTCAAAGGGCCTAATCCTTGTGACTTCTGATGTATCTGCCCGCGGAGTTGATTATCCAGATGTCACTCTGGTTATACAGGTTATAGAAGAACTCCTTTCCTCAAGCATTGGACATCATTTTAGCATCAGGAATTTTCTGATTTATTTTATGTGCATAGCTGTTATTTTTGGTAAAAAAAAATAGCTGTTATTTATTTACTACATAAGATGGAAATTACTGCTTCGACACCCTGCTTTACTCTATTTGTTAAATGGACAGTTGGGTTTGCCAGCTGTTAGAGAACAGTATATCCACCGACTGGGTCGAACAGGGCGGAAGGGTAAAGAAGGGCAAGGCATATTGTTATTAGGTCCTTGGGAAGAATTCTTTTTATCTACCGTAAAGGATTTGCCTATTACAAAAGCTCCAGTGCCTTCAATTGATCCTGACACAAAGAAAAAGGTATACGGATGCACAACGGAGACAAATTCTCGCGTATTCTGATGCTTTGGCAGGTATATGAATAGAATGAATATGAAGCTAAACCAAGATTATGCTGTTACAGGTGGAAAGGGCCCTATCACACGTGGAGATGAAGAACAAAGAAGCAGCATATCAGGCCTGGCTTGGTTACTATAATTCCAACAAGAAAGTGGGGAAAGACAAGTATAGGCTAGTGGAGCTGGCAAATGAATTCAGTAGAAGCATGGGCCTTGATAACCCTCCAGCTATTCCAAAGCTGGTCCTTGGCAAGATGGGCCTCAGAAATGTACCTGGTTTACGATCCAAATAGGTTATACTGTGACGCTCCATGTGATTTCTTGATGTGTTTTTTTTTTTGGGATAACAGATGAGTACTTTTGCTTTGAAGATGCATTCTCAGGCCTCCTTGCTACCCTTTTGGATTGGAGGTCAAGCAATCACCCCTTGGTACTATATGCTTGCTCCCGTTAATCGTCCGAATTTGAGGTCATTTGTTTTCGTTGTGGAAAGAATGCAAGTTTTCCACGTTTTTATCATTTTTTTTTTTTTTTTTGCTTTTGCCAACCTCTCAATTTAATTTAATAGTATTTTCGATTCTAATTATAAGATTTTGTTTGTAAACTACGAATAAGGTTTTATAATTAGAATTGGTGATAGTATCTCACAAATCTTTTTAATGAAATGTGGAGACACGTTTTCAACGAATTCGATCAATGAATGTAGTTGTTTACTATGAATTTTATTTTATTTTTCTTGATAATAAGTTAATAACTTAGACCGAAAAGGCAATTTGAAGCTGGCTAATTATTAAGTAAATTGACAAAAGAAATAAATTGAAAAAGACAAGAATATTGAGAAGTTGAATAATAATTGGAGAACAGAGAAAAAGTTGTGGAGTACCGGAACAAGCGTACTTTTTCAATGAATCCAATTCATCTGGGATTCTGAGTACATTTTCCTGTTTAGCTTGGAACTTCTGGCTAACTATTTAAACATGTCAGCTTCTTGGTTAACAATTCAACATAATTCACCCCAACACGGCCAAAGTTCAGAAGTTTAAACTAACATTGAACCTGCTGTAACCTACCAAAAGGGATTCAGATCCCTGATTCTTCCAACCGTAAAGAAAACGCGAAATCTTAAATGGGACAAGCGAGGGTGCAGAGAGAAGATAGAGAAGGATGACATCTAACATCATCTTTTCAACAATGTTATTGCTCCACTGTAAAGTTGTTCAAAAATTCAACAGAGATTTACTGCATATTCTTCAACAAAATCCTACAACATTGTGTGAAGGGAAATCTGTAACGGTAAAAATTTCTAAATTCTGAACCTAAATCATCATCTGCTGTGGTTGGACTATAATTTGTGTCCAAAGCTTCGGCCAGAAACGAATAACCCGGTATGCTCTGACCCCCCATCTTCGTCCTTACCGAAGGTATTGGATGCATCGATGCAAATGAAGTGGGGTTATCACTTATCAGTTGTACATGTACACACGAGCCAGGGCACGTAAGAAAGGGTCCTTCAGACGAAATATCAACTGATGATCGTGTGAAAAAATTCTGAGTGGGGTGTAAACAATCCCTAGAAAGATTGGCGTTTTCCCGTTCTAGTTTTACCCCGCTGGAAACCTTTCCTGGTCTTGATATATGCAAGACGTGTAAAATCCTCTTTCTAAACTGATAATTACTCCTAGCCACTCACCTGGCAAATGAATCAAAGCTCTCAGTTTAGAATAAAGCGAAACATCCTAGAGTAGTACAAGTTCTGAAATATGAGAACTAGCAAGACTCCTTTATCTAAACACGGGCCCAACACTGCAATAAATTCCAAAATGTACACCAGAACCCTGATCGTCAGACCCATAACGTATGTCTCACTACTGGAAGGCACGGGAGGACTACCTTGGGAGGTGGGGTGAAGAGGGCTGATCTGGCGATCACTGAGCAGAACTACTATGAAACCTTGCTCCTCATGTGCCCCACCAGATCGACTTCCCTCGTTCAACTGTGATAATTCATTGACACCTGAGAAACCCATAGGTCCCAAAGACCCAAACTCGAGCTGGTCTGGTGGACTGTAGCGAGCATTATGATCATAAGGATAGAACATTACAACAGAAGGTATCGTTGGTCCATTTGACGAGACTCCACCAGGGTTCATGGCTGGCAAAGGATACATCCCATACGCCAAATTGGAAGGACCGTTCTGTGCTGAATTTGAGCGCATGGGCCCATTCTGAGTCTGGTAAGAAATGAAAGAGTCATGTCTGTGTGAACTCCACGGCCTTTCTGCTCGGCTCTCACTTGTTGTCAACCATTCTGGTTTTGAACTGGGCTTCTCAGTTTGGTTGCGATTATGACTACGAACACTTCCCCTCAACTTTGAGTTCATATTCCAGTTTCCCTCTCTATCACCATGATGGTCACTTCTATCATGGTTATAGTTTCCCCTTCTGGTATTTGTAGAATGTCGATCCCGAACAGAAACCTTCTGCAGCAATTAAGAAAATAAGGTAAAATACTAACAAAAACAATCAATATTTCTTAAAAAAGTAAATGATATGGAGCTCACTGCGGCCAACTAGAATTCAAAACAACTACTTCTCTACAAGTTATATAGCTGTGGTTACTAAAAGCAATCTAGAAATGCAAGTAATCATTGGCTGAAGCAGTATCACACATAAAAAATCACTACAAGCAGACAAATGGAGAGCCAACACCAATTTTGTTCGCCTCCAGTTGCTCAGCCATGAACGAAAACATTGGGGGGGGAAATTGAGTGAGTTCCGATCAAAAGTATTCAGTAAAACGTTAATAAATACAAAAAAAATATAGGCGCTTTCCATTACCCTCATTATCATTTTCCAACACACAAAACCTGCAAGGCAAACATGGCCAAGTAAGAAGATTCTATTTTGGATCCGATGATTGGAAAGCCCTCCCTTATAAACAAGAGCTTAGCTGAATGTGATCCAATGCTAATGTTGATAGAAACAAAAGGACACGGCAGAGTAAAGTACCAAATTTCCAAGAATTTTATCTTACAGGATTAGGCAAGTAGGTTCCAGTCCCACTTCGATAGCATGGCATCTCATCTACAAAAGGTTGGTATACATTGGTAGGTCTATTGGAAACTGACTGGACAGGAGCAACAGGAACTATACGTGGCCCATAGTTCATAAGCTGAGTGAAAAGGTTCATGTTTGCTGAAAGAGGTCTTCCCGGACCATCCCAAGGAAAACGGCCCTGCAAATAAACAGGAGGCACCATAACAGGGGAAGGACAGACCATTGGAGGAGGATTGCGTGGGTTTTGACAGAACCGCCCGTATTGCAAATTTTGCCAGTGGCTAGCAAAATCACTATTAAGAATGTCAGACTTGTGCTCTGATGATTCAACAGTAGCCCTTCTCAGGGAATTAGAAGGGCTTGACCCTCTGGCTGGTCATATCCCTCTGAAGAAACAAAATTCTGACCAGAATCAATGCTATCCATCCCTTCGTCCCCATTGAAATTGCTTACTGATGTGTCAGAGGTTCCCGACTCACCTGGAACATTATATACTGGAAACATGACAAAGGGGACTGGTGGCCCCGTAGGATAGAATGCAAATGGAACAACCCCTGAATTATCAATGGATCTTTGGCGAGAATTAGGGCCTAGAAGCACTGGAGTTAAGGGTATAAGAGAATCTGATCCACTTGTCTGAGCTGATTCAAATCCAGGTAGATGCCTTGGAAGATGCAGGGGAGTAGCAGTGGAGGGCCCAGTACCTCTTTCTAACATATCAGATGCCACAGTTGACAGGGAAGCCCACTCTCTATTTTCCACATCCACTGGATTAGATGAAATTTCTGGCACGTTCTTACCCTTTGTGTAAACAGCTGATGGTGCTGAGGGGGAATTTTTCCTACCTCTCTTTTCCCTTGTTGATTTTGAGGATTTTGCAGATAGTCCTTCCCAGGGGCTTTCAGATGAGCTTTTACTCCTGAAGTTTGAAGCTCCACCAGGCACTCTAAAATTTGTCGTTCTATCATCAAAATAAACCTCATTTCCCCGGCTATCTTGATACTGAACAGTATCAGCATGCTCTTCTCGCATTGATCCTCTATTTTCTCTAATAAACTTTGGCTGAATTCCGGGAAAATCACTAGAATTTCCTACCCGGGATGGTGGGACAAAGTTATAACCACCTGAAGTAGACAGCTGCTTATCATCAGGAAGCATTTCAATATTTCCATTATCAACTTCAACCCCAGTAGTTGAACCCCTTTCCTGCTCATGCCAGAATTCATTATCAAGTTCCTCTGGGTTCATTTCCATAGAACTGAAATTCTCAGTACTACTTTCAGTTGGCTCTTCAGGATTTGAGGTCATACCAGTGCCAGGGAAATAAGGAGTCATCGTAGGGACTAAGCCTTGAGGAAATTGAATATTTGAGCCCCAAGGAGCCTCAATCAAGGGAACGTTGCCCATATTTCGGTGAGCATATCCCATTGAAGTGACAACAGAAGGTGAAAATGGAAGTGGCAGGTGGCCTGAAGCTAAATTCATTGGAACATGAGCCTGGCCACTGAAACCATGAGCTGTAGAAGAAGGCATCATGTTCAAAAGATCTTGCTCCTCCTGATGCATCATTGGCCCTCCTGCACCTGCAACAAATGCAAACTCTTCACCCACGACCCCTGAAGCTGATTCTTCATGGTAACTATTTGAACCACTGTTTGAATCATCAGCAGCATCAAGAGCTTGATGGGATGAGATGTGCCTAGGGGATGAATCATCAATTCTGACACCATGGCCTGCAGTCATCTCAGTTTCAAAATTCTTCCTATGACTATTCTCCAACTTGGCAGAGAAATTTTGGCCCTTGCCAATTTCTGGACCCCTTGCACGCCTTCCATGTGAAGAAACTTCACCAAATGAGTCAGTCAGCTCAGGGCTTGAACGTGTTCTTGCAAATATAAACCTTCCCTGACCATCAGTCAGTGGGTTCTCAAGATGAAAATTTCTCTGATCCTTATCCACATGAGCACCTTGATTAGAATTACTTTCCCTTCTGACCTGCTCAGAGGTCCTTGAATTAGTTTGGTTGCCAAAATTCTTATGAGTTCGTGATACTGTAGAGATATCATTGCTCTTAATTGAGCTTTCCATGGATAAATTACTTTGCTGAGATGGGCCATTTTGTGAACCACAATACCCTCCGACTTCAAATTCACGACTAGAAGTATCATCATATTTTTTACTATTGTTCCTGAGATTCTCAGACCCTTGTAGCTGGTCCTTGTTAGATAACCTCAAACGCCATAAGTCATTGTTAGGAGCATCAGGTCTTTGCCCACTTCCATGTCTATCCCAAGTATTCATAAAAAACTGATTGACTTCAAAAATCAAGTCTTCCTTTGGACAATCAAGTAGCTTTGCCAGCTGTTTAGCCCCAAATGCAAAAGCACTGCGTATTCGAAAGAAATTACCTGGAAGGCATGTTTCATATGTACAGTTATTAGTCATAACAAAAGGTGGTAGAAGTTAGTCCAATGAAAGCAAAGCCACAAGTCAACCACTAAAATCAATACACTATTAGTTTCAGCCATATAGCACTAAAGATTTCAGAGCATGCACAAAACTTCTCATAGCTTTCATCATTGATCTTGATCATAAAAACATATTGAAGGCATACTTTGTTCAAATTTAAAAATAACAAATCACACAAGTAGCATAATCTTGAGCTATTAATAAGCAAAGGCCCTCTCACTTGAAAGCCCTTTGCATGGACAAAGCACAGAAATCCATATCTTCTGCTCAAAGAACATCTTAATTTGAAAAAGGAAGATTCCACGTCAATAACCACTTCAATCCAAAAGCTTAACTTATTAAAGAGGCCCATGATTGATTTCACGAAAACCTCTAACAAAAACTATCAACGCAGAACAATCTAACATAATCAATTGGATTCCGATCCTGCTATCACTTAAGAAAATAAAGTACTTCGTAGATATATAGTTATGTAACATTTTTAATAAACGAAACCAACGAAAATATACCAAAGACTGTTTATGATTGATTCATTCTTCACAATTTATCCATTCCATGCATTTCTCTGCCAAAAGAAAAGAAAAGCGAGAACAATTATCCATGGCAATCTGAGGATGGTACATGTAGCTGCTATGCATCTTTAATCTAACTATACATGCAACCTTGTAAAATTCTGCTTAAGGACTCATATAGAGAATAGACAATATGAACAGATCCACACATAACCCAACTCAAAAGCCCAAATAAAAACCTAAAAAACGGTAAATTAACAGGCATAAAATAAACCAAATACTAAATTTTAGAGTTCAAAACACCTTTACTGACACTCCGCCCCAGGTTGTTGTTGACACGCAATGGATCAATAACATTGAAATGCTTGGAAACAAAGGCTTGCCCCTGATTTTCTTGACCGCCAGGGAAAACAGCATAAACTGAGCTACAGGCATCAAGAAATAACTTGCTGAGTAGTAAATCTCCACCATCTTTACGAGGAGGTTCAGCTGCGGAAAATTGAGAGGGGAGGAGGAAAACAATCAACTAGCAACATAACAGAAATAGGCATGACAAACTAATTTTATAATTGACATATGAATCTTCAATCAAGTTGCAACTACCTGCAACATCAGGGAGTGAACTGATAGGAACTGGACCCCATAGGCTTACACAAAAATTATCCCAGTCAAACTTACTAAAAAACTCTAGAAACCGATACAGTACCTACATAAACAAATAACTCTGTCAAATAGATCAACCAAAGCACCAACTGAGAAACAGCACAATAATTATCAATACCTCAAGGGGTCCAGCAAAGGAATTGTTATAAACATGAAATATATAAAGAACCAAGGTCTCCAAAGCGTAAGTTGAGATAAGTCCATGGTGGGCACCAAGAATACGGCTCTCATAATAACACCAAGCTTTTATCAATATAATGCTACGCTTGAACAAATGATTTTGGTTAATTAGATGATCAACCTACAATAGTAAAATCCCATACTTTGTCAAGTCAAGAAATATAGTACCAACACAATTTTCTTTAAAACCAAAAAAAAAAAGAGGAAAAAAAAAGAAAAAAAAAGGCATAGTGGGAGGCTTCCATGGTCCAACGCCTCACCTCCTCAAGGAAACAGAGGGTGCACAACCCTCCAAGCTGGTTAAAAGATATATCTACCACAATATTCTCAACAAGGCATTTTATAATCTTCACCTGCAAATAAAAAGGCAATATAAATGGATGTAAATACCATAGCCAAAAAAGGGGCTATAAAAGAAAATAGAATTCAAAAAGGGCTTAGACAAGCTTAATCAAGTAAGATAGCCATAAGAATGAAGTTGGAGAAACAAGTAGCTTGTCTCTTCACATTTTGAACTTGGTAGCAAGAAAAACATGATAATTGATCTGGACCGACACTTTTGATATATCAGATATCAGCTTAGCAGTCATAAAGTGGTGCAACAACGAATTTATCACAACAGAAGTCACCTCCCCATATTCATGCTTACATCACAGAAATATGCTAAACAACTAGAAATTTCATCATTATCACAGCGTCAAGTTCATATACATAAACAAATCAATCTAGGAGCTATGACCTTAACTCCTCAAGCTTTTGCAACCACAACAAATTTCGACATGATACAGAAGTATACTTATTCAAAAGGTCAATTGACAACTCTTGATAACTGCCCTTCCAGAAATAAATTCAAAAGTATGTTATTCTTATGCTCTCAACCAATCTTGATAGGCAGTTTTGATGCATCCAATATTATTTTGCTAGTTACTTCCCATTACCACGGCTACAAATTCTTCACGACAGAAACTGTCTACTGCTTTCATCTTTTATCACAGGAATATGCCTAAAACTCGTATTTTAATCATTATTGAATCAAGATACTTATTTGAAAGGTCATTCAACAATTCCCAGTAACTGCCCTTCCAGATAAGCTTTCAAAAATGTTATCCATATGCTCTCACTTGGTTTTTACTGGTCCCTAATTCACAGAATACAATAAGTGCATGGATACTGCTGGAAAATTTGATTCATCATGTGAATGCAAACAGACGAGAAAAATGGAATTGGAAAAAGACAGTATGACTTCTTGTTGTGACCTTAGAGTCCAAAATGATGCATTCTACAAAATTGCAGATCACTTAAAAGTTCAAAAATGTCACACATAATTCTATTACTCTATAAGGACATGCAAGTTATTTTTCAAGAATCTCAGTAATGTGCATCAATTGTTTAAAAAAAAAAAAAAGGCATTACAAAGTAATCTTTCCATCAAACTATAGCCTGAGCAGATGAAAAGAAGACAGAAGCGCAAGTACAAACCAATATGCAGAAGGGAAGCAACAAAGGAAATTTATCATAAACTCCCTAAACAACCAGCTATATTCTTGAATGAGGCAATGTTCACACATCGAATGGTTTCATCTTATGTGTTTATATAAAGCAGAATAAGACCTCTAAATTGTAGACTTTTGCATGACCGTAAGCTTTCAACCAAATAGAGACAGTAGCCAACAATAACATATGAGGGGTTTAAAATAGACTGCGAGCACAAACATCAACAATTTTAATGACATTCTGTTACAAGGGAACCTACTTCCGCCTGGATGTACTGAACCTCTTTCACACGGAACTCTGCATTCTCACTTTTCTCCTCTTTTTCCAGCATGTCACGCACCTGATGAGCCCATGTATCCTTCAGATTTTGACTCTTACTGAACGCTGTTAAGTCAATATCCCCATCAGGCAAATAAGTCTTGAGGGGGACTGACCCAAAAGTGAACACCTGCAAAAACAATCATTAAGCATGCTCAATAAAAGGGGGCCAGGAGCCATGCCGTCAATTTAAGTGAAATAAACAAAACCTCGATGCCCATCAACGTCAGCATAAGGACAGGCAGGATGCCAAAAACATTCAGGGCTTTTAAAAAAAAAAAAATGATTGCACTAGCAGACTTCAATATACTGCTCCTATAAAAACATAATAAAAACAGGTTGCCATTTCTAGGTTAGCGATGCCCCACTATCAGAGGCCAATTAACTGCCACATTTAACAAGAAGTACCATTCTTTGAGGGGGGGAAAAAATCATATCAAGCTTGGAGCCCAAACATTCTTAACTAAACTGATAGAACAAATATAGCTAAAAAGGTGCACAATTTACAAATCAAAGTTCCCAACTGGGCGAAAAGCTGCCCAGTCTAATAGCAGACGCAGTACACGTCAGTTTCTGTAAAGCAATTAAAAAACACACCTGGCAAGGGAAGCACCTCATGATCAGTTGCTGCACATAGTGTGCAACAGCATTTCGGCGGTCTTCAGAGGGTGCATTAGGCTGAATGCACTTAATCAGCTCTGCGGTCCGCTCCTCAGCCTTTAACCATCGCTCCGAATCAAGAGCTCTCATCACGGAGGCGGCTTCATTGCCCAACAGGCCATTCGGCAATAGCCCACTTGGTGGCTGTGCCCACCCCTCATGTTCGCCCATGCAAGCCTAACCTTTTCCCTCTGCTTGCACCTTCAGCTCTTTCCAGCAAACCTCCCACCTCCAAACAAGACACTACAACGGCTTCTTCCAAATTAACCCACAACAAAGGAAACTAGTGAATGTTACACACGCACAAAGCTGGGAGTCTCGGGATTATGGTTCCACCAAAAGGAAAACTTCTAGTATACAACAAACAAACCAAGATAGAGATTTATTTCAATTTAAGTTTAGAGAAAGAAAAAGATGACAACTGCAAAATACGACTTCACAAATGTCGGGTGTTTTACAAATGAATCCCAAGAGTAGGGATGAAAACTCGATTTCAGAGTTCCACCGGCGATAGAAAGGTCCACAACCCAGAGACGATAATAAAACACAATGAAGCCCAAAAGGGAAGAGGTAACAGAACAATTGGAAACAAATTTGTTTAATCACGAAATAGTTTAGATGATTAAAACCCTAAAGGAAACGCCTCAATCCCAGCACTGTTGGAAGTGCGGCGAATCAACAGAGATACAGAAGCACGGTGGCGCACACTGGAAAGGAACGTCCAATATGCAAATGCAGAAAGACACACTGTGCATCAATCACATCCAATGGCTTAGGTAAGTTGGAAGTGCCGATCAGAAACCGGGCTTGGTAGAGCGGAGGAAATAAGAGTGTTTGGATATGAATATTGGTATTGAAAGAGGCTACAAAAGAAAGCCAGAGAACGGGTTTGACGCCCTTCAGAGTGTTGTGTGCATTTTAAGGGTTTTTGAAACGGGAAATTTATTGGCAAACAGGAAATGATAGAATCTGGGGGAAGAGAGAGAGGGGGGGGAGGAGAAGCAAGGAAACAGAGCGAGAAAGAGCAGGAAATTTTTCTTTTCGTTTTCTCATTTTCCGAACGTCATTTTTTTTTGCATTTGGGCCAAACACCGGAAACACTGCAAAGGGACTGGATCGGCCCATTATAAAGCCCAACTAAGTCATCCGCAGTCAAAAGGATAATCTCGTCCCGAACCTCGTTTGTCACCCAAAAAAAAAAGGGGGACGCTCTTATCCTATGCCTCTGGTCTCTTTTATTACAAAAAATAAATCTTTTAACTCATTATTAAATTAAAATATCAGATAAAAATATTATAAGTTTGTAATAATAAATATAAAAACAATTACATTAGAAATAAAATGCACGTAGAAATTATATGCAAATGCAGTTAATAAAAGATATACATTTTTTGGATGAAACTAATAGTATGTTATTTGGAACTAAAAGATTTACTAATTACCTAATATTAGGCAAAGCAAAATAATTTCTATTCTCATATGACAAGACTTCAATATGAAGGCTTTAATAAATTATTATTAAAATAAACCTATAGTACGTGTCTTTCTTTTTTCTGGCCAGATACCTAGAAGCTAGAATAAGGGTATCATTTTTTCCATTTCTTCTAACAAATTTTGCACTTAATTTCTAAGCATTCATGATCAGTTTTGAGAGTGAAGTAGTGAACACAATAGTCCTGTTATACTCCTTTGACCAGCGTACGTGTTTCCTTCTTCTTGTCACTCCATTTATTTGAGTTATTATTACTTTTACAAGCCTGATTGATTGCCGAACTTGAATTTTATAAACTAATTTATTCAAATAATAGTGACTTTTTTCGGCTGACTTCTCAGTCGAATGCCTAACATTAATAGTATCATTTTGTGAGACTATCACACAACAAAAAATTAATTTAGCATTTTTAATGTGTGAATGTGCGTGTGTCTGTGTATATATATTCTGGAGAAGTTTGCGTGCTTTCCTTTAATTAGTTCACCGGCTTGCATTGTCCTAAACGATTTGAGAGTTCGTTTTGAAAATCTATATTTTTAAACAAAAAGCTATCAATTCATACAAAGTTGAAAACTAATAATATTCTGTCCCTCTATTTTTTATTATAACTCGCCTTCTAAAGATGTTGTTAGTTCTTTTTATAATTCAGTTGAATATTTTTTTCATATATGTTTATATATGAACAGTGAAAGAGTAGAAATTAGTATGATATTAGATAGAAATTATTTGAATTTTAAGACACATATGATAATCTTAACTATTGTTATTAATATATGTGAATTAATAAAAGCAACTTATATATAGGATAACATGGAGTGTTTAATTATTAGCTAAAGTATATATTTAATCATTTAACTTTACACAAGGTTCAATTTTGTCACTTAATTTTAAAAAGTATATTTTTAGTTTTTTAACCTTAAAATTTTTAACAAAAAATGAGACATACATATCTTAAATGTTGATAAAATATTTTTAAAGGCTAATATATAAAGTTAAATTTTCAAAATAATCATGATTATTACAAAATATTATCATTTAAGTCTAAGGATTTTAAGGGGAACAAAAATATATTTTCTAAAGTTAAGTGACTAAATTAAAATCTTATATAAAATTAAAGAACTAAATATACACTTTAGCTTGAATTCTTCAAGAAAGAAATAGTTGTAAAAAAAAATTTAGAAGAACATAGTACGAATAACAATATCTGTGTATATTGAAATTAACTAACGTTTTATTCACAACGTTCGTCAAAAGATTGAGGTAATAGATACATGAGGATGCAAGTTACATCTCTGTGAATTTACAGGAAAATGGGCTCCTTTTCCAAGCAAAGATTGATCAGCTTTTCCTTGATTGTACATACAGATATATAAGGGAAGGCTCTTGATTGAATGACACATACAGATATTTACACCCCAGTCATGATCTCCTTGGAGACTAAGGCATGGCTCTGAAAGCTTTGTTCATGGCTCCAAGAGTGTGGAGAAGGTGAGTTAAGGAGAGGCCAGAGGTGGTCAATCCTCTGCCTCCTGACTCTACGGACGAAAACCTTGGTATGCTGTCGCAGGACGGCGTTGAGAGCTTTAAGGTAGGTGCTAGAATCATGGTCTCTGAGGATGGTTCCTTCAGAGCCATAGGCTGTGGGGTCACTGAGGGTTTGCAAAGGGTGAGGCTGGTTGAGGAATGCCCTCAGAACTTTTGAGTAGCCAAATATGGTGTCGTCCAGAGCATACAAGGCACAGCCTGAAGGCAATAATGGATGTGCTGGAGATGTCTTCTCGTCTGGTTGCAGAATGAACATTTTGCCCATTGGCGAGTACAATAGCTTCTGCATAAACATGGTGAATCATATTAGAAGCTTATCATGGCCAGAACACACCTCAAAGTTTAAAAAGCGCTTATAAAAATATTCATAGATTTTTTGAAACTAGGAATGAAATTTGAGTTCATGATCTGGTGGGTTATGAGCACTTGGTTACCAACTTTTATGGGCTCCATACATACATATATATCAATGAAGATGGATGCGTGCTTACATTTTTCAAGAGACAAGGATGTGATCTGAAGGAGGCGTTCAAGCGCTTGAGGAGGAGAGCAACGTGGTTAGGGTAATTGCAAGAGAAGGCTCTGGGAACAATGTCTCTGTGCATCATGACGCAGTGAATAATGCTGTCGTCCAACCCTAGCTCGTCAAGTATGTTTCTTCCTCCACAGAACACAAATGGTGAGCCAAAAGTCACGACTGGTCTCAGAGTCGAAGGGCTCACCACCTTCCTTGTTAGTAACATTAGATGCACCAGAAGAGCAAGACTACCTCCCAAGGAATGGCCCGTGAATTGCAGCTTCGCGCGATCTCCATGCTTTCTCAAATGCTCCATTATTTCTGGCATGAATTGCTCGTATATTCCCTTCGCTGCTTCGTATATTCCTCTGTGAACAAGCCCGTTTGTGTCCTGCATGACTCCAACATATGTAAGTTCGTCTATTGATAGAGATCAGAAAGGAGGCATTTCATTAGAACAATTCAGAATTGATTATACCTCAAATTTAGCGGGCTCAAAGAAAAGGTTCGCTTGCCAAGATGCCAAGGAATCTGATCCCTGCATGATGAAGCAAACTAATCTCACGTTTACCTTCCAAATTCTTTAAGTATGTCGTTCAATAGAAACAGACGAGCATTTTTCCCAGTTGTACAATCATCATCACGGATTAAGTGTATATGTCTGAATTAGATAATTAAGAAGCTACCTGGATTACGAAGCAGCGAGTATAAGTGCTGAAATCATCGCAGACAAACCATTCACAAGGTGATGAATGAAGTGATTGAAGGTCCTTTGCTGCTTCCTGTTTCTCCTTCTCTCCGGCGGCGACCACCGCCGTCATGGTGGATGCGGCGACATAAGCCGCAACCCGTGAGGCCTCTTCTGCATCTTCAACTTCAATGTCTAGTCTTCCGCGTGAATCCTCGCTGTGAAGTTCTGGCCGTGACACAGAGCCGCGAGACAAAAGATCCTTAGCTCTTGACTGCACATACGAGGCTGCTGAGGCTGCAATCTCGTACGCAGCAGATGGCTGGATTTTAGGCTTCTTCTTTGAGTTATCTTGAGAGGATTCTTGTGATGAGGAAGATGGAGGCACTTGGGTAGAGTCTTGGTCAAGTTTTGTTTTGATCTTAGCCACCTCTGCTTTTTTCTCTAAAGAAGATGTTACGAATTGAAGACCATAGTATCTCCTCAAGTCCTTAGCCTGCAGCAAATTGACACGTTTTATTTGTTGCTTGTGCTTCAACTTTGAATTCTATCTATCTATGTCAATTTTCATTCAACAATGGAAAAGCAAAATTAATGGAAAACTAGTTATATGTTTATTACTGACTGGAAAAAATTAGAGTATACAAAATATGATACATTATGTTTTACTTAAATGGATCTTTAGTTAAATCTATCGATCTAGCTTGAGATTAGAGAGTCTGGATCATTAGATTGTGAGTAAACAATAGATGAGCTTACCTTGATCTGTGGTATTACATAGGCCATATTGCTGAGAAAAGCGAGCTGAGAGTATAGTTTAGTGTCAGACCAAGGAACACGCACTAGAAACTTAGAGAAAGACTCGTGATCAAATGCTTCTTCTTCTTTTTCTTCTTCATCTTCTTCTTGATAATCCACCATGCACACACCGTCACCTTCATCACAATCGTATTCATCTTCATTATTGATAATATCTGGATCCATATTCTCCTTCGCAGTTCTATTCCTCCACTGCCTCTTAATCTCCATAAGCCTCTCTACCCAGTTAGCCCTCTGCACATCATCTTCCACGCCACTTTCACTCTTACCTTCCTCCACGATGTTAACCAGCTCCTTCTCCTTCTCCATCAAATTCATGTCCTTGCTTGTTTCTGGATTGAACAAGAAGGATTGAAGCGAGTTCGAAAGTTGAAATGGGAAAATCCCCATGGATCTACTGCTCTTTAACTTTGGCTCCACCGCCGCGGCTTGGACGCCGCCGGCTTTGACCGCGTGGCAAAGGTGGTTGTCGGAATAAGACCTTCGCATCTTAGAATTCCTACACAGGTCCTTGTTGGAGCTTGATCGACGGAGACCGCTCTGCTCTTTTGCCATGTCCATTAATGTTGCAGAAGCTGCTGCAGAATATGAAGGGATGCTCACCGTAGTATATGCCATTGCTTCTTACAGTTTCTGTGGCAAATAATAAACCAGCCAAGAGATCAATATCAGAGACTACTCATCAAACACAGTTCTTGAGAGGTCGTGTTAACTAATGAACAAGGATTTATTTTGTAAGACAATGTTATTAACTAGGTTTTGTGTTTGTTGGTATTGTCAATAATCAGTTAGATTTGTTGGAATTACCCTTCAGGATACGCAACTCTTTATGTCAAGACTCTGTTGCGTTGGTCACTGCCAAAAGCAAGACATAGTAAAACTCTAGGTTTGTACATATACATGTACTTGTTCCCAAGAGACATGAAAACTCTTGACGATTAAACCATTAATTTTTCTGACTTAAAGTGAGACCATGTGAATACAGACGGCCAGACATATATTCTCGTTGAGTTCTAGGATCTATCATGTAATTAACTTCAAGGACACGGTTCCAATGGAATGAATATATATAATTGAATATATATATATATATAGATATATATATATATATCGGTGTTTGATGTAGCGGTAAATGAATTAGGTAATCTACCTGCAAGAATCAATGGTGGAGGTTTTGTTTTTAATTCCAATGAAAGGTTTCGACCTATGGATCTTCTTTTCACTGTAGAACGTCGGCCATGCTTCACAATCTACAGTGCCTGCCATGATGAACAGAGATTAAATTCAATAATTGAGCTGGACAAAGTGGGTGATATATCCCAGTTCTTTTTCTTTCTCGCTTTAATTCTTAGAATAGAATATGAATCCAGCATTAATCTAAGAGCCAAAAAATAGGATCAGATTAGACCTAACTGCGTGCAGGAAGAAATTAATAATAGACATTTCAAAATTAAAAAATGAAAATAGTTTAATTTCAAAATTTGTAAGAATTGATCACGATAGTAGCATGGATTATGATAATTATTTCTTAAAAAATTAAATTAAGTTGATATAATTAAAATGGGAGCTGTTATGGTTAAAAAAATATATGCAAAATTGGTACGGTAAAGCTTGACCAACATATTTTGGTTGGTTATGCGTTTATTTTCTTGGTGTCGTCGCATGATATTTAATATTTCAAGCTTAGAAGTTAGAGCCGACAAGGTAGGAAGGAAAAGGACTCTGAAGAAAAAAGACTTCCATTGATCTGAAGAACACAAATAGCACCGGATATCCAACGTTGGAGAAGTATTCACGTTTTCTTAAATTACGGTTCGTGGCTTCCAAGTTCCAACAATTCTTTGACTTGATTGTTTGTGAGAAAAGTGCGAAAAGAATTTGTCACTTTTTTAAGCCTGCAATTTAATCTGTGCGTGTCTCTTAATTTAAAACCATGACCCTTTTTTTCTGACTTAACAAAATTGCAGAAGGCTTCACTCCTTTGAAGTGGAGAATGTTTAAAATTAATGAAACCACACTAAATAATAGTTGGCAAAAAAAATTAGATGTTAAATAATATATTTCCTCCACTTCACAATGTAAATCACTTTAATTATTAATTTGCCAATATCAAAAAAAATAATAGTTAACTCATTAAATTTGTTCCAAATTAATTTTTTTTTTTTTAGCTTTATACTACATGAGATTATGAAGAAGAGTGGACAATATAAAGAGTTACATTTGAATATATATTAATTATGAGGAGAAAATTGACAAATAAACATTAATTACTTTTCAAGTGATTTATATTTTAAACCAAGTCATTAGGGGTCAGAGGGAGCGTCAAGTATTTGTAATTTTTGTTGAAATTCACTTACTTTTTATATTCAACTTTACAATATGCAAGATTTTTTGTAGTGAAAAATAATTTAGTCAAAAAATAAAATTAAATGTGCATCAGTATAATCCAAGTGCTTAAAAATCGAAGTCCCTTATTATGTGGGCAAGATAGAAAGTTTCTGCCGCAACTAGAAAAAAGGATAATAAAAATTATTTTGACTAAATTGACAATAGTAGTTTATCTTAAAATTTTAAAATTTAAAAGTATCATTAATCCCGAACGATTTGAAGGAAAGTAATTTTACACAAGCAAAATTTTGGAGTCTAAACAAACATGTCTGAAGTAAATTTTTTTATAAATAAATAAAGAATTCGATTAAACTCGAATATTCTCAAATGTTTTATCATAACACATATTTCATATATTCCTATTAACAAAGTTATTAATGGAAATATGATAAGGATATAATAATTCTACAATGACAATGTAAATTTTTTGTATTATTTTGTTGAGCAGGCATACATCTATTTATCAAAGATCATGCAAGTAGCGTATTTGTGAATCATCTTCAAATTATTAGTCAATATCAATATAATATTACAAAATTTATAATAAATAATAATCCTTTATAAGACCTTTATACATATAAAACCATTATACTAGTATGTAGGGTCGTATATCTAGAATCAGGGGAGTATTATTTATAAACCACGAATAATGCAACTCATCTTAAAGGAATACAGTCTAATTAATAATCAAGATGTTAAATATTTGTATAATTTTTTTTAATTTATTATCATTATTTCCACGAGATACCATGAAAGGCATATCACAAGGATTCTGTCAATCCAGAAAGGTATGCCTTGATTTTGATAAGCTCCCAGTACTTAATTTACATAAACCTTTTTGTTAAAAGGAAAAAATCTTTTATTTTACATGTCAACTGAGTTTGGCAATCTAGAACCGAACCGGTGCTACTATTAATTAAGGCTAATTTTGTAATTTAGAGATGTAGTTTGAGATTTAGACAAATTAAAGGAAGAACTTTGACAATATTCCAGAGGTGTATCGAATTGCACAAAAACATGAATGAGAAGATCAAAGAAAGTGAAGGTGAGCACACACAATCGGTCATCCATTGCCACAAAGAAGGAGGAAACTGAAAAACGACATCAGAGACTACAAATCTACACAGAGAGAAGAAGGAAAGTAATGAAGAAGAAATTAAATTTATTTACCGAGGGAGAGGCGCGCGATCGAGAAAATGAAGGATGAACAAGCAAATCGTCCACTGTTTCCGAAGAAGATGTCGCAGAAATCTCACTGTGATCGAGCTCCAACAATGGCGGCTACCTCAGGAATCTTGAGTTGTATGTTGTATTGATTCAAGCCAGAGATGATTCCTCTCTGATGATCTGTCTCTCTCTCTCATATATATAATGCAACGATTGGTTCGATCTCTGAGATTGAGATATTCTCAATATATATATATATATATGTAACCGCACTTGTTTTAACGTCTCTCTCTCTCTCTCTCTCTCTCTCTCTAACACTCAGATATTTTATTCCGTATATATGTTATAGAAGCTCACAAGGTGGAGGGGAGAGACGGAGAACGAAAGAGCATGAATGAATCACAGAGAAATAGGCATGGCAGAATCTGCTCACGTGGATGGCGAGGCCTGCCTACTTCAAATAATGTCATCACCAAAATGCCCTCTTACTTAGCGATTTGCAAATATCACAGGTAATAAGGCGGACCCACCATCGACCACAGGTTTAACTGGCAATTGAATTGTACCAACTTAGGGATCGTTTGCCATTAGCTTTTAAAAGCTCGAATTACATAAAAGTATTTATAAACACTTCGGGAAAAGGAAAAAAAAAAACAGATCCAAACAGATCCTTAATGAGAGATTTCCAGTTTAAAATCACAACAATACAGGTGATAGAGCTTGCTAGCTAAAAGGATTTTTACTCAACTCAGTTCAGATTAATATAATTCTAGATCTCATCAAGCTGGTGTATTGTTAATACTCAAGAACCCTCTTCATATCAACTCTAGCTGTGTGATTTCTTTTACTTCTTCACATAAAACTTTCAGTCATGATGCAGATCCATGGTATTTGGGTGTTTCAATCCAATAAAATAAAGAATGAGGTGGATTCTATGGTTTAGAATTTCTTCAAGATAGTTAAGGAGTTTGTGTAGATAAGACAAAATGTAAAAGAGATGTTGATGTAGTTTACCCACTAATAAAATCAGACAAATGGCTTGAATTTTCTGTTAGGACCCAAAAAAAAAATCAAATTTATGTTCTAGGCAATTTTCTACGTCATATAATTTAAGTGAGTATTGATACATAGTAATATCTCCAGTTTTTAATGTAAGAGCTAGCTGATTAATTTGAGTAGGTCAAAAAAATTAGTTAAGCTAATTATTTGTAATAAATAAGTATTGTCTTTTCTAAAATATCCTTGCTAATCAAGTATTATTTAATAAAACATTTAACATGTGCAACTACAAAAATTATTTAAGAAAAAATAGATAAATATAGAAGAGAAAGTGAATTGAGACATTATATTTAAAATCAAATTAAAAGTCAAACTAACTTTTATATTAAGAACATGGAGTAGTACTTAAAAAATAAATTAAGAAGAAAACAAGTTACAAGGTTGTTTTATAATATAAAAAGAACCCAAAATAATTAATAATGAACCTCCTGATCGAATTAAGAGGTCATGTTTTATTCACCGAAAAAAAGATTCATTTGGGGGGTCATTTTCGCTTTGAATTTGGTAGCTTCCAAATCAATGTTAACAAGAAACCAACCAAGGCATATTAAATGTGGAAGTGGGAAACAACAAATTCAAGCTAATGAACACCGAATTGCGACGCGGTCCCGGTGGGGGAGGAGAGCCACATAAATGCCGTGCAAGTTAGTAAAATGAATGAGAGGCGGGGGCATTATCGTCTTCCCAAATTTATCGGCAGCACAGTTGTTTTGGTCACACTTGTCTCACGTGCGGTGACCGCTTCCCGTAGAGTGATGAAGACAATTCTGTTTAGGATTTGGTGGTTGGAATGGAAGTGAAGAAGAAGAAAATGAAGGAAGTTAGGCCAAATGTGCGGCTGCATGGGGGAGGGGATGCCGGCAGCAGCCACGATTCGTGCACCCGCTGAGCACGCTTACGTGTCACGCTCCAAATGCCCGCCCTCTCTCCATTTATGATGCACCGAACCTTTGAACCCCACTTTCTTGAGATTTTGTCCTCTCAACACGTGTTGCTAATTACGGAACCGGATGGTAGGAATTCTCTCTGCCAAGCCATGGCCCCATCTGCTGATCTCTCAAACCTTCTAGATAGAGCCGTGGGCCAGCTTGGCTCAATTGGGTGGGAGGTGTTTGGTTTGGACCTTTATGATTGTTGTAGACAAATTCAACCCTATTTCTGACCCATTTTGAGGTTTGCCCTGTACTGTCCATTGTCGACACATGAGCAGGCTCTTTATTGTTGTCTGGTGGCCCAAAAGGGGAACAAAAAAAAGAAACAAGTGTTGTTGTCCAAAACAAATTGGTTTCGAGGGAAAAAAAATTTATTCCTCTGATCATTAATATAAGATCTATTTAACTAATTTAATTAAATTAAAAAGTTAGATAAGTTCGTTAATAATAATAAATATGACATGTTTTTCTTAAAACACCATAATTATTTTTCTTAATATCTTCCCTCCCTCTTTTGCTTGATTATAATTGAGGGAATATCAATATGGGTAATTTAGGAAAAAATAATAAATATGAGAAATAGGTCTTATATTTAGGACTAAAATCAACTCAACAATTAGGTCATATATTAATAACCGGAGGAGTATTTGATTTTGATTCAAGAAGTTGTGTTATAGTTGAACCAAAATTTATTACTGAGTATGTTTTGTTCTCATCGGGTTACAATAATGTATATAAAATATGAGTAAAATTGAAATGTTGATAACTTTTAAGGCAAAGTTAATAAGATATGAGATTTTTCTTAATTTTGATTAAATGAGAGTGATTTATAGATTTAAAAAAAAAAAAACAGAGAGATGAGGGGGAGGGGGAACAACTCCTTGCAAACCAACCTCCATAGTTGATGATGGTCATGCGGCTTTATGGCCTTCTTTCTTGTCAACCCCAATTTCAGACAACTTCAGAGTATCAACTTCATCGAAAATCAGCTAATGAACAAGACAGTACAGGTTGGTTGTGGAAGCAAGAAGGAAAAGTTGACGGAGTTATCTTCGAAAAGCAAACTTTTGATCTGCCTAGGATTAGAAGAGGGATTTTACCTAGTATCAGAGAAAATGTCATATTGAGATTAGACTTGTTTTTACACGAAAAAATCAACGGATCGATGGGTCAACTGCAAATTCAAAACCGCCAAGTGTCCTTCGCGCGTGTAAATAAACTAATAATTAATGTCTGGTTGGTAATGTTTTCACTTTTTGTTGAGACTCGAGATTATCTCTTATCCTCTTTGATACATCAAATGTTTCTTATTTGAATTACTTTATACTGTTACTACTCACTCTCTCTATAATACAAGTTAGAAGAAAATTGTAATTCCAACTATAAGATATTATTATGATAATTAATGTGATTTTTTTTCACTTTTGCCCCAATTAGATATAAGAGAGAGAGGAGAGAAATGAGTGACAATAAAAGTATAACATTAAAAGTAATTTTATCATATTTTTAGGGATGAAATAGAAATTTTTTTTGTCATCTTAGGAGTGAAAAAAAGTTAACCAAATTCTCATATGATCAGGAAGAGGGAGTATCGTTCTGGGACTGCTATAATGATAATTAAAAAAAAATTCTGGTATGGTGAAACAATTCATGATAGTGATATAATTATATGCAATCTAGGTTTGTGAGATACCTTGTTCCGTACGTCATTATATGGTCTGTGCAATCAAAGATGGGTGAAATGCCAAGGTAAGTTTATCTGTTGACTCTTTTTTACTTTGACCTTTAATTTATCCGTTAGCTGGAACTTACTAATGTATCTATCTCTTTTCAATCCCAATGAGTCAATTACAAACTAGACTGATAAGAATCAAATTAAAATTCTTTATGAAATAAGAAAAAACGGAAAAAAACTGGGAATAAGAAGACTAAGAAGAATGAATGTCAAGATTTCTAATCTAAACTCCTTTTATTAAAAAAGTAACTGGAGAATAAGAAGACTAAGAAGAATGAATGTCAAGATTTCTAATCTAAACTCCTTTTATTAATAATATGGCAATTTCAAAGTAAATGTCATAAATAATCAAGTGAGAATTACAATAAGATTATAAGAAAAGAAAATAATTACCAATAAATTTTAATGATAAGTGAGTAGTTCTAAAACTTGTTTGTAAGCTATTCTGTTGTTCTTAGGACTTTTAAGTAATTACACTGTTTATTTATGATTTTATAGCAATTCTCCCTTATAATAATCAATATCATCGATATTTTTTAAAAAAAAAACCTTTTTGCCAACATATTAGAAAAATGACCATGTATAATACTTCAAAGACTTTTAAATTATTATTTATATGTTTAATGTGTTTAAGAAAAATAAACATATTTGCTTCAATTCAAAAAAAGAACCAATAACCATAAAATCACCCAATGTAGAAGGAAAAGAATAGATGAGACAACAATATATACAGGCAGCTCCAATTATCAAGGTTTGTTTTTAGACCACTTGACTTGAGGGGATATGATTGGAGTAGCCCTAACAATAATTGCATTTTTGTCATGAAAAAAGGTTTCACCTAGTTGGAGGAAAATGAAGGGGAGAAAAAATTTTAATCATCTTTGATTTATAGAAAATGAACAAGAAAGATTATAAAATTTTGATATCGACCAAAAAAGGAAGAAGAAAAAATTAATTAAAAATATTCATCTCAGCTTTTTCCCCTTAAAAAAATAAACTCATACGAAGGGTGTAGCTAGTTTAAAAAAATTCTATCAGAGATTTGATCAAATAAATATTATCTATTGGTTTTGTGCATACTCTATGCAATGGATCGATAATGAATCAGTGTCCTCTATGGTTTTCTGACGCCGTTGTTTTATTTTTCTCTCATTTTTCAGAAGACTGAGAAAAACAAGCCTTTGACCCAAAAAAACAAACAAGGAAGCAATTTCTAATTGGACTTGCCCAATATCTCTTTTTAGGGTTAATTTTTTTTCCCCAATAAAGTTAAACAGCCAACAAGAATTGATTCAGAAGTCAGCTCATAACTTAAAAGATCGTGAGGTTAAATATTACAGTTGACGTGAAAATTTTATTAGTGAGTAATATATAAATATCTCTGTAAGTGTTCTTTGAGTTTATAAGTATATCTTAGCTCTAGTGAGCTATCAGGACCTAACTCAAATAAACTTTTGGCTATGAAAAAATGAAGTTAAAATTTGTTTAACACATTGTGTGGAACCATAAATGAATCATGCTGCTCATAAATTAAGAAAAATATCTTCTGTTATTATAGCTAATAATGTATCAATGAACTAGTATAACAAAATGTATAATAAAGCTGTGGAATATTATATAATAAATTCATGATTTATAAATAATATAATTTATTTTTTTAATTACACGTATTTGAGGACATATAGTTAGCTGACATTGGTACTGGTAATAAATAATGATTGATTAACAATGAAATGACACGAAGAATTTAGCTTAGGCATCAATTTTTGAAGATGAATCTCTATGCATAGTGCAGCAGATAAAGCCATAAGAGTGGACTGGATACTAATTACTTGTTTGGAATCACATTAGAATCCTTTAAAAATAGTTTTTCAATCACAATTTACAAAATACAAAATAAATATATGAGAGAAGTTTTATCTCAAATTAGATAAATAAGTATTTTTGAAGCAATCAATCGTACGTGAAAAATCACCAATTTATCCCAACACATAACTTGCTATGTGTGTGTAGGGTAAACTGGCCCTTAAGGAGAATATGGATCCAAAGCATGAAAGTAAGAAACTTGCTTATGATGATAAAGTAATTATAAAAAATTAATCACTTTGCTGAAGATGCGCATTACATTAAATTTATCAGAACCCAAGTAACATAATGTGGTTATGTTCCCGTGGTATTTTAAATTCTATCTAAAGTCTCTTTACTTTTTTTCTTCCTTTCACTTTATGCTTTCTTCGTAATGAAATTTAAGAATCAATGTTCACACATACTATTTGAAGAAAGACTACGATTTTCAGTGTTAGCATTAATTAACAATGATAAGCTGTTTCATGATCAGTGAATAATCAGATGTGCTTTCCCCGTGTTTATAACTTATAAATAATTTTATTACATATATGGATCTATTGTTTTATTAATATTGCTATATTGATCTTTTTTTTTTAACAAAAAAAGTAACTAGCCATAAATAGATATACATATAAAAAAATAGACAGTGAATACAACATGGTCAGACACCAGACTATTTATGAGCATACATTTTTTCTGTTAGAAAAACATTTTTGTTTTGATATTTCAAAATATCTCACAAGCTCGAGCTTCAAATGGAAGTTCCTCTAATATCTTATATTCAAAGCAACCAATTTTTAAATACGATAGGATGGTGACTTGAAAATCTTGTTTATTTGTTTTAAATAATAGACGAAATAAATTATTGATCCATACTTTTTTTCTTTTAACCTTAGGTGTGTTTTTCATGATAGAATGCATGTATAAAGAATAAATAGCTGATTAAACTATCCATCTCAGTTATGAAAAAAATTTCATGTCATTAGGTGCTAAGATCACTGACAGATTGGTTTTTTCCCCTTTAAAATTGTCTTTGATAATTAATTTTTTTTTAATTTATTGACTCCCAAAATAAGCATTTGATGGTAAGAGGAAGTATTTGTGAAAATAAGCATTCAATGATATGAGAGCGACTTGTATTTTAAAACACATATAACATAAAAAATGGCTTGTATAGTTAGTAACATCAAACTTGGAATCCATATCCATATTAATATATAATATAATATGATGATGATAATGTTGGTGACATAATCAAGAAATGTGGAGGAAGGGACCCACCAAGCATTTATGCATTTTGAGTGGTGACCTACCTTAAAGAATTGCCTAAAATTGCTAAAATATTTGATCACTTTTTGAGCACTTGTGGGACTCAACTCTCATATGCATACGCTTTGCTTATAAGGCATTGTTTGGGCGCAGCAATTAACTTCCCTCAAAAGTCGTCTTATCCCCTTCACTCCCACTCGCTGCTGCCTCCATCCCCTACCCCTACAGCTTCTTCCATCTGAGATCCTTCATTTTCCTTTTTTTTTTTTTTTTGTACCTAACCTCAAAATAATGAATACTCCTCACGTGCTTAATGTATGATTTAATTGGTGAATTGATATTGATCATACTTGTAAGACTTATTTCACATGTTTATCAATTTTTTTCAAATTAAAATTTTTGATATTTTTTCAATAATAATCAAGTAGGAGAAGGAGGGAAATGAGTTAAAGAAGATGCTTAGAGCATTTAAAAAAATCATATTAATTAATTTAATTAACTAATTTAACTAATATTTTTAATATAATCAAATCAGTTAATATAATAAACATACAACTATATATACCAATTGATACTCTCTCTCTCTCTCTCTCTAGACTCTACAACATGAATGATGTGAAACTGTGGATCGAATATGAGCATGAGATCCAACAAAGTTGAGAAAAAATAATAACGTGATAAATTCGCTGGAATCTCGTTCCTGCGGATGCCAGGCCACTTCTTTCTTAAAAGGGGCGTACGTCTTGATTTCATCTATTTTGATTGCACACACACACATATTAATTTGGATAGTTAATATAAATGGGATGTGAGAATATCTCAAAACTAATACACCTTCAATCATTAACATATAATTTATTTAACTGATTTAATTAGATTAAAAATAGTTAACTATAATAAATTATGATATTTTTTAAACTTATTTAGAATAGCTTTTGATTTTGATTATTACCTCTAGTCCTTAATATAAAACCTTATTTGATTTTTATTTTAGTCCTAAATATTAGACCCCAATCTACTATGTCTCTCATATTTATATTTTTTTTCAAAGTAGTCCTTCTAACAATAGTAATTTAGTCAATACTTGATTAGCAATGATATTTAGGAAAGACAACACTTATTTAAAACAAATAACTAACTCAACTTACTTTTTAATTTTCTCAAATTAGTCAACTAACTCTTATAATTATGACCAGATGTAGTATTATTTAAAAAAAAAAAAAAAACAAACACACCACCCTATTGAGGGAGTATTAATAAGGGTTTGGGTGGGAGGACGATAAGTATATCTTACATTTAAAATTAAAATTATTTTCTAATTAGGTCTAAAAAGGTGTTTTTCATGACTACACGAACAAAGATTATAATGGGAACATAGCCTACCTACTTCCCAAGTGCAATAATATTCTTTCATGGGTGATTTGAATTTGGGCATCATCCTTCTTGTATGGAGAAATTCTATATTCGTTTCATTCAAGAACAAAAAGAAGAAGAATATTAATACTGCGATATTCGATAATAAAAACAAATAAACTAACTTAGATTTCTCTCCGTCACTTATAATATAAATGATTGGTTATAATACCTTCAGTTCTAATTATAAGAGCCAGTTGACTAATTTGAGGAGATTAAAAAAATAAGTTGAGTTGGTTATTTGTCCTAAATAGGTGTTATTTTTTTAAAATATCCTTGCTAATCAAGTGTATTAACTATAACTATAATTATTAGAAGGATTATCTTGAAAAAATTGAGTAAATATGAGAGACAAAATTGGAGTCTTATATTTAGAACTAAAATAAAAATTAAAAAGATCTTATATTAAAAGACTGAAGGTAATATATGGCAACCTAGCTAGCAAATTGGCGGTGATGTTTATTTTTGAGAAAAATAAGGCAGCAAAGCAAGCATCACGTGACTGTTCATCAGCTGAGGACTTATTCTATTATGCAAAGTTTGGAGCTTTGCCAATCCTACAGCTGTAAGCATCTCATTAGATTAAAGAAAAAGTTATATATTATTAAACGGAGATAACTTTGGGGTTGGTTTCATAGGCGCATATTTTAACTTCTTTTGTTTTTTTAAATAATAATAATCAAACTCATATATTAACAATACAAAGATTACTGTACAGAGTTATAATTAATTATTAGAGGAGGTTCTGGGTTCTATACCCATAAAGACCAAAGTGGGGTAGGCATGTGGGGAGGGGTTTTAAATTGTCTTGTTTTTTTTTCTTTTAAAAAATACTATATGAAGTATCCAGAATCTCTAGTTATTACACACATTACTATATTAAGTATATTATATATGAAAAATTAGTTTCTTGCTTAAGAAACACAAAATATAATTGCGTCTGTGTAACCGGGTCTTTTATTAAAAAAAAACTTGCTCGAAATATTATTGAACATTAAATATGTACATATATATTTTTTAATAAGAATTCGAATCAATCTCCTTTAATAAAGTGAAAGTGTTACATGTTAAATGGCAGGAGGATCTAGAGACGATGAGCCCAAATCTAAAGATGAGTTATTTTAAAAACAAGAGGTACAATTATGAAATTATTATTTTAAGAAAAGGCTGACATGTGCATTTCCTTATATATACCATAGTACAAACCAGCTTGTTTTCGTTCATTAATTAATGTCCACTTGCTGCGTCTTTGTCTCCCCATTGAATGACTTAAATTTGTATTTTTGGTAAATCGAATGACTTTAAATTACTACCTACACCACGTTTGGTTGCCACTTGGCATCATTAAAAAAGGTGATTCTCCTTCCATACAAAAGCACATCATAGGCAATGTATTTTGTACGGGTATCACTGTCTAATGGGAATTATATGCTGTTAAAATGTTTTAGAAAATTTAACAGGAAAGTCACATTTTTTTTATTTTAAAAAGTATTTTACTTTATTTAATTTTGCATATCAAATAAACTAGACTTAAGCCTATATAATTATGGCAGAGCAGGTACAAAATCACTGAAAAAGCTGCATGTAATAACTCGAGGGCCACACGGGAGAACAGCTTTGGTTTAACTTAATTGCATATATTAATTAGCTGAATAAAAAGACACCACAAGAAATATTTTTTATGTGGATTTGGTCGGTGGATTCCAAATAAATGAAACCATTTTTGAACATTGATTATTCATATATTAATCCTAATTTATGCCTGCTTAGTCCTTTATTAATTGTTAGATTCCCTATAATAGTAGGTTGGAGTTTACTCTTTCAGCTTTATACTATTGGCATCCGATACCCCTTTTCAGTTGGTTTTCTTCGAGATCCACTCAAGCTACATAATTGAGTCAAATCAAAATCAAAACTTATTTTCTTAATAAACTTTTTCGTCTTAAAAGTTAGTATTTTTTTTAATAGTTGTTATTATGTCACGCATTTTATAATTGTTTGACACACACTCATGTTACTAGATATATACTGCATACAGTTTTAAATATAAGATTTAATTTATAATGTAAATTATACTATAAAATAAGTATTATATTTATGATTGAATGTAACAATAAATAGATTTATATACTGGTATTTAAATTTTTTGACAAACATCACCATATATAATATTTTGAATGCGAATGGCGGATACCAAATCTGTTGGACATAACTAGCCAGGGGAAATAAATTATCAGATTAAAAAAATCATTCTAGATACAAGTGACTTGTATTGTATTTAGAGATTAATTTTAAATTTTTTTATTTAACTCTCATTGGAAAAATAGAAAAAGAGGAGAGAGATGTGAGAATGATTTGTAAATATAAAGAGAAAAAACTTTAATAAGGGTGGAAAAAAACTTTAATAAGGATGAATTTACAATTTTTTTAATCAATTTAACGTATCTTTTAACATACAAAAATGTGTTATAAATGAACTAGATCTAGAACGGGTGTGGTAATCTTAAGTCTTACTACATTTCAACGCGAGCAAACCCCACGTGCCTTTGATTTGCAAATGTTTCACTGTTATTAATTTACTTATAACGTAACAACTATTTATCGCTAATTTAAATAAATTAATAAAACTAAATAAATCATTTAATTGTAGGTTGTAGCATAAGTAACCTAATCTTCTTAAAATAATTCTCATATATTATTATACTTACCTCCCATAATTACTATAGAGACTAAATAATTAATTTGCTTTTATTAAAAAAATTATTAACTTAATTATTTATAGTAAACAAGTATTAAATTTTTTAAAATATCATTGTTAATTATATGCATTAAAACTACTTTTTCATAAAATCCCCTTAATATATGTGATCAACATAAATATTTTGAAGAAAAAAATTATAAACTTAAGAGATTGAATGAATTAAGATTTTATATTTAGAATAAAAATAAATTTGTTATCTAACTTTTGTATTAAAATTAGAAGGTCGTATTAGTTTATAAATTAGATAAATTAAGTGTTTTAAAAAATAAACATGAGTGGTAAAATGTATTAATTTCTGTACTTAAGAACAAAAGTTTACATTTAGGATTGCCGCCACGTTGCTCTGATAAAAATAGATTTCCACAAAAGCTTTGGGTCGTCTGACTTTTCTGAGCGTTAATTTTGGGAAGAAAACGTACAAAATGTCTCTGATCCATAAAAGCAACGTCTCTGGGTAATTCCGTAATACAGCGACGCTTACCATATTTGTTGCCAAAAAGGTTAATATTATTTCTGATGTAATTATCATCGCAAACTTCGAGTACTACTTATACCCGTAAGCACGCAATTGTACCAACTTGTACTTTTCTTTTTTCATTTAATTGACAAACAAAATTCAATAAAAAGAAAATCACGGATAACGTCCCAGGAGAACAATTTTGGGGGAATGATACTTTGGGGGCAATATATTAATTTAATTACTCATTTCACAAATTTGTTTCATGTTGAAAGTTAAGAAGTCATTCATAAATTTGCGGATGATCAATGCTGAATATTTATAATAAATATTAGTTAAATACGTTATGAAAAATTTGCAATGAATGTTCTAATTAGCACAAAAAATTAAAAAGAATTTAATTAATACATGGATGTTTATAAATTTAATTTCCAAATTGATATTGATGTGTGGAAAGTTTGCGACCAATGTTTTAACTTTTAATATGAAGTATTGAAAAATATACATACATAGCTATAAGGATTTGGAACTTTTTTTTTTGAAGTAATAAACCATTGATTTTGCAACAGTTTTCAACTAATCTATCAACTTTTAATGTTCCAACTAGCAAAAATTTTGCCCACTTGCTAAAATTTAAAATGTTTCGGCCTTGGACTATGTTTCGGGGAGGGGGGAGGTAATGACACCTAAATAAATTGTTAATAAATAAGGAATATAATTTAAATAAATGCAATAGCATCAGTATAAATATGAATTAAAATTAAAACACGAAAAAATTTAACAAAAAGGTTTGTGCGTGTTTTGAGTGCGGTAGGCGTGTTGACTGTTGAAGCCATTTTGGAGTATTTGGTAAATGTCGTCTCTACTATAAAAATCACGTTTCTTAATGTAATTTTGTTAGCTTTCTGTTCAATTACGGCTTTTCATTCAAAATGATTTTTTTTATGGATCTAGTGTTATTTTTATTACAGAAAATTCAAATAGTATTTATAAATTGCCTAGGAACTATTTTCTCACTAAGATGTATAATAATTACTCCTATACTTTTATTTATGAGTAACTTTTAACATGTTTCATATAGATTAAGAAAAACTTTAAATTTTATTAATTCTCATTTAAAATTTAACGATTTTTTAATTTTATTTCTATTGAATATATATTATATCATATCCAAAAAAAGTCAACACAGTAATAATTTAAGAGTAAAATTATGTATTAATATGAAAATTTTCTCCCTCTCCTATGTAAAGGACCAAAAACTTTTTTTTCCATTCTGTTCTATAAATAGAACCAATTGAGTATGTTAGTTGAAAAATCATATACTCCTCTAATCTTATTTATAAGTCAATTCTAATATATTTCACACATACTAAAAAAACTGTAAACTTTATTAACTCTCATTTTAAATTTGACAACTTTCTAATTTTATCTTTATTTAATATATATTATACTTTATATGAACAAAGTCAACACAATAATAAATAAAGGGTAAAGTTATACATCCTTCAAAAATTTTTTTTTCAGTGCTCTATAAATAGGATAAAAAATGTCTTCTCTCTTTGTCCTATAAATAAATAGAATTAGAGTAGTGTATATATTAAAACAAACGGTTGGTTTCATTCATTATTTACTACCTTTCGAAAATGTCATGCTTTGATAACTAAACATTTCCTAATAAATGACAGTAATTTATAAACACTAATTGAACTGGATGCTTGAACTTGACTTCTATGAGGTTTCTTTTAGATTAAAGAATAACAAATAATTCCATTTGTGCAAAGCACATGGGGATGGGGATTATTGTAATAATCATGAACTTTGAGACCATTAGATCCCAATGTTTAATATTTGGGTCCTAAATTGTAATATATGTATTTGATAGGCCAATACCTGCCCTACGAAAAGCAGCCAATGGGCCGTTAGGAGCATTTAAAGGATAAAATAAAATAAAACAGTGTCGGTGGGTTCATGGACTTTTTGATAGAGCCTTGCCATTTGCCAATCCAAGCTCTGCTTTTAAGCCTTTAAGCCTCTCAATGACTTTCTTTTGCGCCAAACACAGCCTTCTCTGCTCAACCAAACCTTATCCCTCTCTCGAACCCTCTGCCACATCTCGTACGCAGCGAAGAAGGAAGGTGGAGTGAAGGATGAACGGAGACGAATCGTACGGTTCCTTAGAGACTCAGTACATACGGAGACATCACAAGCATGAACCCAGGGAGAACCAGTGTACTTCCGCCCTTGTCAAGCACATACGAGCTCCCGTTCACCTTGTAAGTTGCTTGTGTTGTGTATATATTGGCATCGGAATTGGTTATCAATGGTTGATTTCGCTTCTGAGCTTTGTTTTGGTTGGTGGGTCTTTATTTGTTTCGTTTTTCAAGGCTTTGACTTTTGCCTTTTCAAGATCTGAGCAATTCAGCTCTTTAGCCTTGACGTTTCCCTTTATGGGTTCCCCCTGGTTTTGTCTCTTTCTTCATTGCTGATTCTTTAATCGAAGCTCGTGAGACACATGATGATTTTGACTTCTGTGAAATTCATATGCGTGATTATGGAATCAGTTTGGCAACAAATGTCCTTCGTTCATGTGTCATGGCCCTTTCACCTTTTTCCGTGTCAGATTTCGCTTAAATTTCAATCGAAATAAGAAAAAAGACGAAGAAGTTGGCGTTAGGAGCATCCTCACACTTGTGTAGCGCTTTAACTTTTTTGCTGACGTTTCCAGAAAAAACCAAGCAAATGCAAAGCATTGATATCTTAACGTCTGCTATTTTATCTCTTTTTGCATGATCAGTTGAACTCTGGTTTATTGTCAATATTGTAACGTATATGTATCTCATTCTGTTTCTTTATTGTGTGAAATTTGTGGCCGAAGAAAAAAAACTAATTGATCTGACTCGAAGTTTTTTTTTCCCCCTCTCCTGTCAGGTGTGGTCTCTTGTTAGAAGGTTTGATCAACCTCAGAAGTACAAACCTTTGTAAGCAGATGTATCATGCAGGGAGACCTAGGTATTGGGAGCGTTAGAGAAGTGAATGTTAAATCGGCCTTCCTGCTACGACTACTACTGAGAGGTTGGAACAACTTGACGATGAGGAACACATTCTTAGCATCAAGATTGTTGGTGGCGACCACAGACTCCGGGTATGACTGTTCTTCCGTCCTCCCTTCTCGTACTCTTCTAATTGATTCTTATTGCAAAAGTAATCGGAAAGAGGGAATAATCAGAGAAGGTAAAGATTTATGTTTTATATGTATAAAGCAACGCTCGGGAGCCTTCGGTTATGGTTGCTAAATCTTCTGAAAGTAATACCCACATCATTTCTTGGGCTGAAGTAAGGAAGGACATTGAAAATCTTAAATGCTCAGATGCTAGAACCATCACCGCAATAATCCTGCATTTGGGCATGCTGTCTGTGTTTTTCCGCCCTTAATAGAGTATATGAGATTTATTCTGCTGTTTAAATGTATCTTTTCGCTGACTGCTCAGTGTTACCGTTGGAAATGCCACAAGCTGCCTTATTGTGATATGGTATTCGATTGGGTATAATATCTGGGATTTCCTCCTTACTTCTTAATTTTATGTCATCGACCTATTTCTGCAATCATATAGATGAAAGATTGAGTGAATGAATGTGGAAATGCTTGCAACTTGCAAGTACTCAAGGTTACCATGGTTCAGAAGATTCTTACATATTGGATGCACTGCTGGTATTTCTCTAAATTTTGTAAATGTGCTTGGTACAGGTTAATATACGAGATTGTTCAATATTTTCCTTTGCTGCTGTGAAGATGTATTTATAATTAGTTTTTCCATTCTTCTAATTTTATATTGTGCCATTAAACGGTATTATTTGAATTCTGCAGAACTATTCCTCTATAATCACAGTCCATCCAGAGATCATTGATGGAAGACCTGGAACAATGGTGATTGAATCATTTGTGGTAGACGTACCTGATGGTAACACCAGGGATGAAACTTGTTACTTTGTGGAGGCGTTGATCAGATGCAATCTGAGCTCCTTGGCTGATGTCTCCGAGAGGATGGCTGTGCAGGGCCGGACTGATCCCATCAACCATTAAGTAGGTCTTTGGGAGAACAAGGTCGGTTTATGCAACTAGACGATCTGTGGCTTTCTAATCCCAGATCAGGTGTAGAGATTGGTTGGAGTATTCCTTCCACGTTCTCAGAAGTTTTGGGTGTGGGTTGCTGCCAATTTGTATTTCCATATCAAGGACGCCTTTCTCCTACCGTCCCTTCTGCATCTGTAGCTCTGTGTAATCTACTTGAGAGCAGCTGAGTTTCTCTTCTTCAGTTTTTGCGAGATGAGATTCCGAGTTTCATGAACATCGGAGGAGGGGAGCGGGAAAAGTTCCTTGTTCTCTGCTGTTCTTCTGGACTATCTGCATGGTGGTGTGTTGCTAGGGCTATTTGTAAATATTTATGTTGGAAACAAGAAGAAAAGAAAAAAAAAAAAAAAAAAAAGGGAACTGCAACCTTTGCTGTTTCTTGTACTGGTAGGAAAAGACCCCACTTTGTAGCTGCTGCCTTGATGCTCTTATCTCTTCTCTTGTATAAGTTGTTTAGTATTTTTTGTTTGCAAGTTGATTTATTCACAATTTCCCTCCCTGTTTTTGAATTTATGTTTAGGACACTTTTATCGAATGGACTCTACTTAAGGCGTGATGCACTTTGCTTTGAGGAAGTGCAAAGATATGCTGATGCTCATTGTGCGGTGGTTACAAATCCAACTTGTTTTTCCCGCCTCACTTTTTCTTTTAAAGAAGGGACCTGAGACCTCAGGAAAAAACGTGGGTGGGGTGGGGCAGGGGAGGGAGAAACGTTGAAATAAGAGATTATGATTGGTTTATTGCTATTGATGGAAGCTTCCTCATAATAATAGGAGGTGGGATGATTGTTTTAATTATAAGGCATGATTTATTGCAATTAGTGGTGGATGCTTACTCGTTGGACATTATTGGCAGATAACCGATTAACATATTTGTTGGACAAAATTTGATACTGCTTACTGACCCAATGCTTTTTATCTCGAAGAAGTCATTGAAGTGTGTGAGGAGAGTGCCTCTCTCTCTGGGAAGCATTTTAAGCTTTTTATTTTTATTTTTTTTAAAATCTAATCTTTTCTGTGTTGTTTCACTTTTATGAATGTCCATGAAAGATTCTATCTATAAAACTTTTGATCTTTTATAATCCAACAGTTGTGGGAACTTTATTTTTTAAAAAAAAGAGATAGCACAAATATATCTGCGAATTTAGACCATGAAGGACCTTCCCCCCCCCCCCCGGGGGTGAAACCATGGGAGCACAAGAATATAAATGTTTATTTTCTGCTTCACCGCTCTCCAGAAAGAAAAAAAGGCTGTTGTGTGATGAAATGTTCACATGAATTGGTTATTACCATCGTACCATGGCTCCTTTCATATTCACTCGTGGATGAACAATATTACTCATCCGGGTTCATTCGGTTTTAACAGAAGTTAGTTAAGGAGTTTGTTTGATTCCTAATGCAAGACTTAATTTATTTTATTAATCATATTTATTATTTTTAAAATTAATTTATCTAATTTACAAACCAATATATAATTTAATGTTACATGGAAGTGTTTTAGGGAGATTATATATCAAATTTATTAGACTTAAATAATTTAATTATTTTTTTAATTTATTCAAATTAATTAAATAGCTTTTATATTAAGGATCTGTGGAGGATTTTTTTTTATTGAATGATATTACCTTTACATATATTATTTTATGCCAAAAAATTACTTGAATCATTCATAGTTTTATTAACAAAATTTAATTCTAAGAAAATTAATTCTGATCATGAAAAAGAAAACAATTTGTATTGTTTAATAATATTTCTGATTCAACACCTTACGTGGAGGATACTAAAGAATGTGCGTAAAATAAAAATTTACAGTTAATAAACATGTAACATGTATCATAGAAGAAATTTTGATTGACCAATTCTGCCACGTTTTGACTCCATAAATCAGATTTGGCTTTTTGCCCTGGCCCCTGAGAGAGAAGGAACCCACAACCTTGAAGAAAACTTGGCCGGAAAAAAAAACAAAGGAAAGAGAAAAAGAAAAGAAACTTGAAGAAACCCTCTTTGGCCAAAAAAAAAGTGCCCAAGTCGTGAGATATATCAATTGCTTCAAGAAATCACCATTCCTCCGTCTACTATCATTTCTTTTCTGTCCAAATAATAAAAGTAATATAGTCACATTTACAGAATCCAGCATGCTCTTCCTATTATGTATTGTAATCCTTTTTCATTGACTTGTCTTGAGCATCAGAAAACGACAATAAACTGCTCTGAGTTCTCTTACCTACATTTCTTATTACCATCTGTCATTGCAGGAGCACTTTCCATTAACAAAATGGTGAAAGCGACCACCATCTCTGAGGAAAACACTTCGGTTTTTAGCCAAAGAGATGTACTTTGCTGCTGTATGACAATCTTGGCAAATTCTTGTGTTCTTAACAACCCTTATAGGTGCCCCACTTTTTGACTTCATCAATGCATATGTGATAGCCAACTTCTCAGTGTGACTGAGCAGAACCTTCTCCTTCTCATTGTCATCAATGTTCTGATATACACATTTAATATCAGGAACATAACCCAGCTTTCTGATTTCGGAAATCAAATGATATAGTTCAAAATATATGTCCCCTTCTTCTGGGTGTGGCTTCCCCTCTGTGGAGAACAGATGAATTGTCTGATTAATTTGTGTCCAGCTCCATACATGTGGGATCTTCAACCCCCGGGCAATCATTGATTCTTTAAGACGCTCCACATCCTCCCATTGATTAAAAGCGGAATATAAGTTCATCATCAGCACATATTAGAAGAATTGTCTGGTTCCAACTCGAAAAGATTTTTGGCTGCGACCTCTGCTAGTTTTATTTTTTATGAATTCTACAAGATGCAAGAAGAGCACCCCAAATACTAGCATCTGGTTTTATGGGCATAGTTTTTACAAAATCCCAGGCCTCATCAAGATAGCCAGCTTTTCCCAGGAGGTCTGCCATGCAACAGTAGTGCTCAATAGTTGGGTTCAAGTTGTAATCTGTCTTCATACTGTCAAAATACTTCCACCCCTCATCAACTAAACCCGAATTCTTGCAGCCAGAGAGAAGAGCAGTGAAGGTTATAGCATCGGGCTGGATACCCGTTTTGCAAAGTTCACTGAAAAGAGTAATCACCTCTTCCCCGTGGCCATAAATGGCATATCCCATCATCATGCAATTCCAACAAGGACGTGTTTTGTTCTGAATTCTTCTGAAAATATCAACAGCCACTTTCAGTCTACCTGCCTTACTGTACATGTCAATGAGGGCCGTGGCTATATAAACGTCATCCACGAAACCGAGTCTCATGGTTAAGCAATGTATCTCCTCTCCTTTCTTTAACAAGGAGAGGCCTGCACATGCAGATAGTAAGCTGCAAATGGTAGTAGAGTTGGGTTTTACATTTTCTGCTTGCATTTGGCTGAAAAACTTCAGGGCATCCCTGTAATTCTCATTCTGTGAACATCCTGATATAATAGCCGTCCAGGTAATCACATTAGGAGTCAATCCTGAATTCTTGATCCGACGAACTACAGCCAAAGCTTCGTCAGTGTAGCCACACATTGAATACCCTGACACCAAACTATTCCATGTCACTAAATCAGGTTCTATGCCTTCCTCCTTCATCTCAGTTAATAGTTTTTCGGCATTATTAAACTGGCCCTTGAAGGAATAGCCAGATATCAAAGAATTCCAAGCAGAAATGTTTTTGTTCTCTGTATTATCAAACACTGCTTGAGCTCTTTCTAAGGAATTGCTCTTGACATACATATCCACCAATGAAGTACATACATAGACATCATAGTCCAGCTCATTTCTTATAACATAACCATGGATTTCTTTCCCTAAAGCGAAGAATCCTAATTCAATGATTGCTTGTATGGCACTGGTGACTGAGCATGAATCTGGCTTGAAGCCTGCACTTTGCATTCTCCGGAAAATGGTGAGGACTGTAATGTATGAGCCCTGAAGGAGATGGGCAGACAAAAGAGAATTCCAAGTTATAATGTCTGGTTTGATATTCAATGACTCCATTTTTCGCAAGATATCCCACACATCATTCAAACTTCCAGCTACAGCATGACTTGAAATTATTGAGTTCCATGAAGACAAGTTACGATCTTCCATAGAATAGAAAACTGTTCTAGCTAGCTTCAGTTCATTGTTTCTAGAGTACATGCTAATTAAGGAATTGCAAATAGACACATTTGATTCTAAACCACATCTTAAAACATACCCGTGAATTTGTTTCCCTTCGTTGAGAGCTCTTAGTTTCCCACATGCTTGAAGTAACTTCACCATGGTTCCACAAGTCGGCTTGGCAGAAGATAGCTGCATCCTATGGAACAATGCTAAAGCTTCTCCCCACCTCTCACTTCTCAAGTTCGCAATAATTATTGTATTCCACAAGAAATCTTCATGGTGCGGCGTTTCAGCAAACACTCGATTCGCTTTATCTACACTCCAGCACATCCCATAGAAATTGATCAATGCACAATTCAAGTGCACATCAAAGTCAAGGCCTCTCTTGATCATACAAGCATGAATCTCCAACCCAAGCCACAAATCCATCAAATTGGAGCAAATTTTCAGAACTACAGTAAGAGCTCTGCTATCTAACTCCACTCCTATATTATGCAATTCCTTGAAGGCCTCCAGAATCTCTCGGGGATCGCCCCAAAAACTATCGAACTCCTCCAGAAAAGAATTCCAGAGAAGATAATTCCTCGTAAAACCTACAAAGAACACTTTTGTTGCAGACATAAAATCCCCAAATTCTAAGTAGTACCTGATCAAGCTTTTATCCATGGTATGCAAGTTCCCCTCACATGGCATTTTGAGTATCAGGGCATGCAACACTCTGACAGATTCCAAAGTCCTAATCTGACCCATGTTATGCAAAAGGTGAGAGCTCGAGGAAAGTTTAGGCGACGAAACTTGAGTAGAAGCAAAACTTGAGGTATCTATCATTCCCTGAGAAACTGAAGCGGGTGAAAGGCTTCGTGGTGGCAATTTGGTTCGTCGGTGAGGAACAGAACAAGGATTAAGAAGATGAATATGAGCCAGTTTATCCATAGAGCTTTGGCACTGAGAAGAAAAGAGAAGTGCCATTGGGCAGTGGAAAGAACGGGAGGTAAGATAGTTATATGAAAGAGGTCAAAATTGAGTCGTTCTTGAATCTTGATTCGTTTCTTTCTATTATTATTATTTTTGCTCGAAGCAAGAAATTGGATTTGTGGATAAGGTTTATCCTATTATATTGGACCGGGAAAGAAAAGGGGGAGGGAAACTAATAAACAATGACGAACCGGAATTCCTCCGGTTCATTGATTTCTTTATTTCTACTCCTCGAAAACAAAAACAAAGTCTTTAATAAATAAATAAATATGTAGTTGGCAAAAAAGAAACACAAGAATAATTTAATTAACTTTTTAATTTGATATAATGCAAAAAGAACAACACATTGCGTTAGAAGTGGCTCCTCTCCAGCAAGCGAAGAGACTATTGCGTTGCAAGGTTGCTGGAAAAAGTTTAACGACTCAAATTTAATGTTTTTTCGAAGTACATATTAACAAGTATCACTACAATTTTATGTGAATAATTTATAACTACCATCATCGTGTAATTAATAGAGAGAAACTTAGTAGGGGGGAAAAAAAATCAAACCGACCTTCGTCTTATGTACAGACACATCTTTCATTCTCTCTTTAGTCTGTTTCTCAGAACTGTTTAGTTCATTAAGACTCATTGAAGACCTCTCGTGTTACATCTCTCCATATCATTCTCTCAACAAAGCATGACAGTCAGTATAAGAGTCCATCAATAAACGAAAGCCGCTGCATTGGAAGTCTCTCAACTTCAATTCACAAGAGCCAAACGGTTTAACCTTTCTAAAATGTTCAGGGTGGGTAAATGAGTCTCTTCAATGAGACGAAGAAAATAAAATGAAATGCAAACAATGATGCTTACTCATCTTTGAAACTCATTATAATGGCTCCAATGAAGGGAGGAAAACTAAGTTAATAAAGAACTATGAATTATGAATGAAACGCTGACATAATGGATGTAAGTAAAATAATCTAAATAAAGACATATTACATACTTTTCTGTGACACCATTTGATATGCTCATATGCTTGATCGTGGTTGGTTGGTTTACATATTTTTCACACACCCGATATACCTGAGGATCTCTCTTCTTATGACAGCACAACTAAATAATCTGATGTGTAACACAACTCCATATCCTCAGTTGGCTTTAGTTTATAGTTTATAGTCCTTTCTCTGCGACAGATGTAAGTGCATTCTGCAGCTTATCTAGAAGCTCTTTCTGCACTAATATCTTTGTTTGAAGAAACTTGAGCATATACCTTCTTCGGAAGCTGAGGATTGACTTGATTACAGAATATCTGTTAGCTTTACTAAATTTAACTTTATATTGCTCAATGCTTCCTTAGAGTGCAAATCTATAAGAGACAGTAGCGTCATAGTGCTAAGGAACAAATGAGACAGTCTAACAATTTTCTAGAGTTTTGGTAGAATGATTATGATCATTAAGTTTGCAAACTGGCCAACTGGTAGGATCAAACGTTCAAACAAAATAGGAGTATACTTGTCATTCCTTACTACGAAGCAAGCAACTTAAGAACCAAAAAAAGTCGAGTCTAGCAAAAAGAGTCAATCTCTCATAATGTGACGAATTAAAGTTTGAATCTCTGTTAGGAGAGATGTCCACGTTTAGTGTCCAATAATGTCTCACATAAGATTGTCTCCAACAGGAAGTTATTAACTTAACTATATTTCATGTGTTATGATGAGGGTATAACGGGACATTAATACAAACTAAAACCACATTGCAACATCATTTTGAATTTCTACCAAGAAACATCTCAGGCTTGGGCATGAACCGGAACAAAGAACCTGTATCTTTCCAAAATGACTAGGGAAATTAGAATCCAACATGTTTGACATCTCAATTTTTATTTGCCAATTCTCAGTTACAATAGAATTAATTTCACATTCAGGCTCCACATCCTTCAATCATTCTTAAAATTCTCACACACATATTTGTCATTAAAAAAAGGAAGTACAGTATCTAAAAGAAACAGCCATTGCTTGTTTATGATCTTGCCATTAACCCGCGTTAACTAACTCTTGAAATTTTCCGAGATGTGGAAAATTTGATTGGCTTGTACATATACAATTTAAGGTAACTCAACAGAGAGCTCTATCTTTTAATTGGTTAAGCCCTCACCATTACATGTCAACCTTGAGATTCTCGTCTTAGTATTGATCAAAAGGGTGAAATTTTATAGTGAAATAGTAAATTTCAAGCTCAAAGCCTTTTAAAGTTATTTCTCCTTTCTAAATAACATTGAATCAGGTTAAATGCTTTCTCTTTTTTAAATTTTAGAGGGTATGCACTTGAAGTGGAGTTAAACCCGCAACATCCCACTCGTAAGAAAATTTTCATGACACCAACACCAAGGTATAAGGTTATTAACAAATAAAAGGTAGTTTAGCTTTGTCCATATGCTTGGGATTACGTACAAATCACAAGTAATCCACAAAAAATGCAAATGTATCTATTGCTGTTGCATCTCTAAGTCGATTGTTTTGTTAGATTAACTGATTAACAGAGAAATTAAAAGAAAAATAGATATATACAGCAGTGGACTCCTGAACGGATATCACCGTCATATTGAACTTGTTCTTTCGGTCAGCCGTTGATTTATTCCATTTTCCCCGATAAATGCAAAATATATATTATAAAGATAGCAATGTTTACATTATCAATCTATTATACAGGAACGGAAGTTGCAGATATTCATCAAGTTAATAAAAGTAACTAGAAGAGCTTGATTGAGCATTCTTTTCTGATCTCAAAGTAATATCAGCTGTTTTTCATGTTTACAGAACACAACAAGGAACTGTAGATGAGCTATGAAGGATCTCGCTCTATTGATAACATGAAGGATATTCTTCCAAGGTAGTGAGATCAAACTCTAGGCCAAATGCATATATTGTTTCTCAGTGCGTTCAAAAGCAGGTTAAGAAGCCGATGCCTCGAGTCACACAAAACAAAGCATGCAAGCTCTTCTGAGGTTTACCAGCGTTCTCTGGGACGACCATCAGGGAGTGCAGGCACAAGCATCTCTTCATCTTTAGGTGTTGACTTTTCTTCTTGTTTAATTTGTTTTTTTAGTCCAATCTCCAAACTTCCATCATCCTCGTCAAAATCTGGGGGCATGTCATCATCTTCATCGCTCCAATCATCTTCGCCGTCATTATCGTCATCGTCATCAAATCCATCATCACTCAGGAAGTTTTCAGCATCTGACCACTCATTCCCCTCTTCACCACTTTCATCTTCTCTGTCATCAGTCTCTTCCCTTCCATCTTTGTCTGTATTGGGAGCACCACTCTTGGGAAATCGTGGAACAGCAACCAAAGAACGAAGCCTTTCCTTTATAAGCAAGAATCGGTCCTTCTCTATCAACTGTGAATCACGATAAGCTTCCCTCAGAAACACAGAATCCCTGTCTCCTTTCAAAGAGACGTAAAACATATCAGGATGCCTGATCAGCATCCCTCTCAGCTGCTGAGAGAATCTGAATTCCTCTCGAAAATGAGTAAGGTGATCAACAAGGGTTCGTTTCTCAAGAGTGAGGCTCAAAATCTCATGAACAACTCCACAGGCATGCTTCTCTTTCTCCCGAGACCCAGGCCTAAGCCCTGAGAAATCTGAGTATGGTGATATGTAAGGTATGTCTCTGAACTGCATTAACTTCCTAATCTCACCCTTTGACAGATGAAGACCCTTAGGTAGCTTTACTCGGTTGAATCTGGGAGGCCTGTCTATAATTAAATTTTTTTCTTCTAGTTCTTTCATTCGATTTTCTTCTTCAGATAGCTCAGCAGCTGAAACAGCAAGCTCTGGATCCCAATGAGTTAATTCCAGCGCAGGGCCTCGCTCAGTTGCAACAACTCTGAAGTATTGTGGATACCGATGACAAATTGTTTCACGAAATTCATGTGGGAGTCCCAAATCGGTCCTCAGATGGGCAATCTTCTCCAACAATATCCGCTTTTCCAGTGACATCATCAACAATTTCCTCAGCTTCACAACTAACAAATCCTCCATTTCATTTCTAATCTTCAACTCCTCAATATAAAGCCGTTCAGCTTCTGGTGTTAATTTAAATTTCAGAGAGTAAACTCCCTCCTCCATAATCTGAAAAACTGCCGGGAATTTCTTCAACAATGCAATAAACCGCCGCTTTTTTTGCAGACCTAATTCTCTTCTAAATTTACCCAGCTGCCGAAGCGACATAATTCGATCGGGTTGACTAACAAGAATATTCCTTATCTTTAGCACCAATTTGAGCTTCTTGTCCCTTTGTATCACATTGTCAAAGGGAATTTCTTTCCTTCTCTTCACTGCCGCTCTTATTGGGCCAGGCAGGGGATGAACTTTTCTGAGATTAACCAAGTTAACATTTTCACGAGACAAGAGCAAACTCGTCCCCAAAAATTGCGACCTTTCTACCGAAACCGTTAGAGCGGAGTGGTGGGGTTTCACAAAAGGCATTGGTTTTTCCAGCAAAGGAAATTTATTTGATATAAAGAATGGTAAAGAAGTAAACGAAGAGGCTTTGGGCGAAGGAAACAACATATGTGTATCCATCTAACTATTTTCGGAATCCAAAAAGAGATACTGGAAAAAATCGAAACTACTCGAGAAAAAGTTCCAGAAAGAGAGAATTTTGGAGGGAGATAGATAACAAAGACTCACCTGGGTGAGCTTCGGTCGAGTAGTATTTTCAGGCTGCAACTGGTGCCGACGAGGATATGGATGTTAGCTCAGGGTTTATCTGCAAGCAAAACTCATAAACCCTTCGCATGATACGCTCTACTGCGGAAAGTTGAACATTGAAGCTGAATACACCGCGAGCCCGGCTAAAAAATCTGGTCCAGTAAGGAAGAGTGGCTCCAGACGACGCCGTTTATTGTGGAGTACTGAGTACTGCGGTCCACATTGTATCAGCCGAGGAAGTGTTAAAATTGTTTCCACACTATTTAATATTACTGATTAATTAATATTAAAGTATACGCGAAATTACTGTATTTTTTTAATTATTTATAAGCAATTAAGTTTAGATTAAGCGCCCATTACATGACCAAGATTGAGCCAACGGCTAACGCTTTCCTCTATATTTGTAACGACGTCGTTTCAGAGCGAGAGTTCAGAGTTCAGCGCGAGAGTTCGGCGCGCTCTTTAACGTCCTAGTCAAAGCTGCGGCCGGGCAAAGAGGCCGAGCCGGTGAGTTCCGACATGGCCAAGAAACGAGAACGCCGATCCGCGCCGGGTTCAGCTAACCGCGATAACCAAGCTGAATCGTCCACCCGACGCGATAACCGGGGTGAATTGGCTTCGGGTCGCAAACTCGTTCCCTTCTTGGTCCTCTTCTTCATCGCATCTTCCATCATTTCCGTGATCGTGTACCGGTTTAAGTACTCTCCTACCCGCTCTAGAGAATCGGATGCACATCAACAAGATGTTATGAAAGCCGATTTAAGTTACCAAGCTGTGCTGACTGTAAGTCGCGCCAAAGACTGATTCCACTGTTTAATGGCCAAGAAACCTTTTTGAGGAAAAGGAGGTTATTTTAGTGACCAGGAGATTTCTCTTTCATATAAATTAGCACTCATGTTTTGGGGTAGTATTTTCTTTTGTGAAATTTGGGCTGCCAAAAAGGGTGTAAGATAGAGTTCAGCTTTTATAATACCTAACTTAGTGGTTTTGCAAGGAATTAGGAGAATTCGAAAGTAGAAAATACTTCCCGGCGGCACTATGGTTATCCTGTGCTTGGCTACATTACTCCATGGTATGTTTTTGTGGCTTCTCGTTGAGTTTGTCAAAATCTTAGTAATTTTGAAATAGAACTGATACCTGACATGCAATACTTGTTACTTTATGAGGAAATCGTGCAACCTAATTTTGTGTTGAATTATTTTTTTAACTTGTCTTCGAATCTAGTTTCCAACATTCAAGTGCTACTGAAAATGGTTATCAATATACTAGAGTTTGGTTTCGGAAGGTGATCATTTGGAAGAAGGAAAACTACTTTATAGTATGAACATGTTATTCATTACGAGAACCTTCTTGTTGTACAAGGCATGTATCCTTAAACATTGCTTGTTTAGGTGATTCACTTAAGAAAAAAAATGTCATATGTTGGTAATTAAATCCAATTATGATTTTATATATTGTATCAAGATTTTTTCCTTTATAATCGTTCCCCCATTAAAGGCATCTTCACTTTATATCTGTATTTGTTAAATGTTGCAGGAATTCCAAGGGTTACGAATTGGCAAAACGTTTCAACTCTAAGTTCACACATTTATCACCTGTTTGGTATGAGTTGAAGAGGTAAGGAAACTAAGTTTTCAAACAGATATTACAACCATAGGGATCATCTGAATTTTCTGCATTATAGAGGAATTTTAAGTGCATATGTATAAAGCCTGGGAGTTCATTAGAATTTTTTTATTAGCTTATTATTGTTGACATTATCTTGCTCCGTGGTTTGCTTCATCAATTTTCATTGCCAGCCAACAGGCTGGCTTAGTTCTGGAGGGAAGACATAATGCTGACATAGGATGGATCTCAGAGCTTAAAAATATAGGACACGCTTTGGTAAGAAGAAGTAAATCTCGTGAGCTTAGTTTTGTCTTAGCCGTCATTGAGCTGACTTTCTTCTTAGGCCAACTCAATAATATTGCTCATAGCTGGTTTTATTTTTGAAAGCCATATAGTTGATGATATCCTTGATTGTTGACTTTTTAAAGAAGAAAGAAGAATGCCAGAATCGAATTGGGGAATCATGTATGAGTTTGCCGATGTGACTGGTAGTGATTTAGGTAGTTGGTTTGGATCTGGATCACTGTGCTCAATCTCTTTCCCATTCAAATATTAGGCCACTTTAAACCCTGTGATAGAATGTGACTTCTTAAACAACCAATAACTAAGGGCAACTATTTGCAAATTTCACTTCTAAAATTGAATATTTTCTATGTCTCAAAAACCACAATCTTCTTATTGCCATTGCCCATAATGTAAGTCCTGTTGAATGCTTTGTTATTGTCCATTAGCCAAGATTGATTTTGATAAATTTCACTGTCTTTCACCACTCACCCCACAGAATCAGGTTTTTGCCTTAGTAACGAATAAGGATACATGTGTTACCTGTTCTTTGGCTGCCTTTATTTAAAGTTTGTGATACCTTGCGTTCATCTACCTGCCTTTGGATATTGTTATCCTCTTCTTTAAATCTGGCCTTATTTAAACTTTCATGTAGATTTTGCCTAGAGTTGTCTTGGAAGCATCACCCTTGGAGCTGTTGACAAAGAAGAAACAAAGGAACAGAGCCATTAACCTTATAGTAACAGAGTGCAAGTAAAGATTCTATCTTTTATCTGGATTCATCTTTTTAGGCAATTTCATTGTGGGGATAATTTCGGCATCTGTATGCTGAAAAATGCAAACATCTGAATCTGAAAATAGAAGAACTGTCTATCATTAATTGAACTGCTATTATGACTCTGCATTAAAAATCTACGCATGATGTTTTTCTTGCTTGTTGCATTCTGTATTGTGGTTCACCTTTTATATAAATGCTCTCTGCCCGTAGGGAAATGGGATATGATGGTATTGTCTTAGAATCTTGGTCAAGATGGGCAGCTTATGGGATCTTGCATGAACCAAGCATGCGAAATTTGGTGAGTATTTGATCATTTTCATCATTACTAGAAACCCTTATCGGGCAAAATTATTGTATAATACTTTTCTTTAAACAATTTAGTGCAAATATTTAGTTTACATTTTTCATGGACTCAGCTGCTAATTGTCTAGGTATTGTTTGCTCACTGTGTTTAAGCACTTCACACATATCTTTTGTTTGGCAATCCGCAAATCATTGGGATTCCTTTTTTTTTTTTTTTTTCCTTTTCAGTTGCTATTTAAGTATTTTTTTCACCTTCATGCTTGAGACATATTTTAATGCGGTCATTCTCCCCGCATATAAGCTAACAGAATGGTATAAGCCCTATAGTCATGTTTGATATGGGACAAAGTTCAACATTTTGCTCATGATAGCGCTTGAAATCATGCTTTCTTTTTTTTCGAGTACAGGCATTGCATTTTATAAAGCAGCTTGGAGAAGCTTTGCATTCTGTGTCTGGCAAAGATAATGGGCAGCAGTTGCAGTTGATATATGTCATGGGCCCACCATCTTCGAAGAAGCTCCAAGAGCACGACTTTGGTCCAAACGATCTTGAGATCTTGAGTGAAGTTGTGGATGGATTTTCATTGATGACATATGACTTCTCTAGTCCTCATAACCCTGGCCCTAATGCACCATTGAAGTGGATTCAATTTACCTTAAGTCTGCTTCTTGGCACCCCTGGCCATAGAGCCCAGAGCCTCGCCAACAAGATACTCCTTGGCATAAACTTCTATGGAAATGATTTCTCCCTTTCCAGAGGTTACTGCTTGCTTTGATTTGTTGATTAATTTGCAGTATACACATAGCTTAATCTGTTACAGCAGGTGCACCTTATCATGGTATGCATTTTTGGGTTTATCTGTCAATTTTTAAGACTGTGCTACCAACTGTTGGAGATGATTGAAGAGCACTTTGTCATGCTTAGTGGATTTGAGTCTATTACTTGCAAATCCATTATTGCACTTGAACTTGCATGTTCTTATTTTGGGGCCTCCTGATAGGATAAAACTTGGAAAGCAAGAAGAGGTACCTTTTTTTTAAAAAAAAATCAATTTATCATGTGATATTTGAATTGATTTTTTTTCCCTTTGCGTCTTGTTTCTTGTTTTTATTAGAAAATCACGATCATATTAAAATTCACATGGAAGTTTTTCGTTATAGATTTTACAAGTTATATTGATATTGATGGGAACTTTAGAAGATGTTTCACTATTTCTTTTTAGCATTCAAAAATTAGTGCAGGCATCTCTTTTTAACAAATTAAAATCTGTAAGTGCAGGTTCAGGAGGGAGAGCTATTCTCGGAAGGGATTACCTTTCACTGTTGGAGAAGCACAGGCCTGTACTGCAGTGGGATGAGAATAGTGGCGAGCGTTTCTTCTTCTACATTGATGACGAGGATGGCAAGCGCGTTGTGTTCTATCCATCGTTAAAGTCAATTTCCTTGCGCCTGGAGGAAGCCCGTTTATGGGGATGTGGTATTTCAATCTGGGAAATTGGCCAAGGTTTAGATTACTTTTTTGATCTTTTGTGAAAGCAACGAACAGCAGGTTTTAATGTTGCTCATAGGCTTGAGCTCCCCCCCCCCCCGGGGGGGGGGGGGGGTTTAAATGGCTTTGTTATCTGGTGACTGCGCTTGTCCTTGAGAGCTGTGTTCTTATCCTTCCATCTTGGAAATTTTTGGACCGGAGAGTTCTGTTCCTTGAACGATCTCTTTTTTAAGTTTTCACCTTTTAGTACTACCTCTTGTTCTTTAATTTAAAAGCTGTTGGCTAATTTGAATAGAATAAAAAAATTAATTAAATTATTTATTTATAATAAATAGGTGTTATATTTTTTAAAATATCATTATTAATGAAGTATATTGACTAAAACTATTATTATTACAAGAATTATCTTTAAAAAAAATGATAAATATGAGAAACAAGGTGGATTGAGATCTTATATTTAAAAATAAAATAGAGTTTAAAACGAGTTTTTATATTAAGGATCATAAATAGTATATGTCAAGGGATGCGTTTCTTTTCTTCTTGTTTTGTTTGAGACGTGTTTAAACTATGGCACATATATCCGGTAAAAAAACTACGGCACAAACAGAACAGAGCATTATTATGACATGTAGAATTTACAGCATTAACTCATACTATTTCTCGAATAATCAGCTTTTTGTCTCCAATCTTCATGGTTTAGGCCCACATAATCAGGGGGGCAAATAATTCATCACATGTAACACGGGGACACCTTTTCTGCCGACAAAACTGAATTTTAAAGATGCTTGCTAAAACATACGTGCTTTTGCCTTCTCCTCCATCCCTTGTTTATATGCATTTCATTCTTTTGCCAACCCCTTGTTTATATGCATTAATCTAACATTTTTTTTAAATTAATACTCACATAATAAAATTCATACACAGATTGCCTTGTTATAAAGCATAGACGATGTTTCATTTCAAACTTCATAGAATCATATACAATAAACGTGTTTTGACTCTCCAAACCAAAAGAAAACTATATGATTTTGTATTTTTTTTTAGTATGTTAAGAAATGGAATAATAAGAGCAACAAGCTGAAGTAGTAGAAAACATGTGACACAAAACTCATCTCTATCCTCAAAATTTTGACTATCAAGAGATATTAGTCATCTCATGAGGTGCTTGGTAACTTCTAAAAGCACTCTTTAAAAATATTTTCACACAAGTTGAGACAAAAATTTTCTCATATATCTATTTTGTATATCATAAAATTACTTTTAAAATTATAGTTTAGTCTCATCATACGTCCTCTCAATTAGACGTCTCAAATTTGAATCTGATATTGCAATTGTGTGAAATACTTACTAGAGTTTGTGGTTTTGTTGTGATCCTGTCCAACTCTATTCATATTAGTTTAGGCTCAATTCAAATTACAAGAAATAACGAGTTTTTATTCGTATCACGTTTGAAAGAAAAAACTATCCTTCTTAAATTAATATGGTTGATGCAGGTAGTTTTTTGGTTTCTTACTGAGAGATTTAAATAATTATTCGATTTTAACTCTCATCTTCCTCTTTTGGATTAAAAAATAAAAACTCACCTTTCGCTCGGTTTGGGCGCGAAGGGAGACATCCCTGTAAATTATTCGTCGAATTGAACGGGGAGTCCCGTAACCCGACCCGAATACGATCGCGGCAATTCTTAGCCCTCCAGGAGTCCCAGTCCCAAACCCACAATGAACAGGGGCGCCAGAATTTTTTTATTTTTGGGCTCTAAACTAAAGGCGCGCGAGAATTTGAACGAAAGCAAAATTTGTTTCTGCTAACTCGGCAACCGAAATCTGAAGCAGAGTGTGTCCTTCCTCGCTTTCGCACTGGCTGCTCTGCCCAGCCTCATTGCTCTTTCTAATGGCAAGAGTTAAGCATGCGCCAGCTTCCCGCACGAGAGGTACTTCATCTCTCTCTTTGGTGTTCTTAATTTATTTCCCTTTTACTGTCAAAAACCTAAATCTGCTTTCTTCTATATTCACAGGTAGGAGGGCCGCATCATCACCACAATCGGTAAGCTTCTTTCTGTCTCTGTCCACGGGATTGTCGTTGGCTTCTGTTTGGTTGCTGACACACGGTTTATGTACTGCTAAGCTGAAGATGTGATGCTTATGCACGACTTACTTTTGGACTTTGGGGTGCTTTAGCCTGCTTCCTGTAATTAATCCTTAATCCGAAGTCGGCATTGTATATACACGGGTTTTCGGATTCAGACAATGCTAAGTCGACTCAGGATTTAAAAACTATATTCTCTTGCTCATAATTTCTCAGTCACCCGAATAATAATCCTTTTTCTGTTATTAAGATGATTCTTGTTCGCTTTGGCATTAATGCTTCATTCATTTAATTTATTTACTTATTTTTGTCCGAGGAAAACTTCCGTATAATGCCCAACTCAAAACCTCAAATTATGATAGCAGAGGTAAGGCATAGTTTTTGCATACCGTAGATTAAGACACTGAGTCTAGTCTCAAAAATCTAAAACTGATGAAAGAACATAACTGCCGAAGCTGCTGCGCAACATGGAATAAATTAGCTTTTGTGTATTGTTGTATTCTAGTTTTTAAACTAATGATTTTGTACCTTTATTTTCTTGGAACAAATCTGTTTTATTCTTCTATATATTTTGTTGCCATTGAGTATTCTGAAGCCAGCGACAAGAAGAGCGGAGAGGAGTGAAGAGCAACCACAGAGTATGCGCTTATAATTTCCTGAAGTCATAGCTTAGTTGTAGAATAAGGCTCTGCCAATTTATGGTTTTTAAATTACTTATCTTCTGTTTAAATGTAAAATTATAGCATCACAAAGTCAGAGGCCGAGGAAAAAACATCGCTATAGACCAGGAACAGTGGCTCTTCGTGAAATTCGTCACTATCAGAGGAGTGTCAACCTTCTAATCCCAGCTCTCCCTTTTATAAGATGTGTGAGTTTATGGATGTTATACCTGACTACTGCATATCTCCATGCTTCTGTGATTGGAAAGAAAAACAGAGCTCAGACACTCTTTTAAGCTGTCTATAAATTATAAATCAATGGAAATGTTTTCAAATCTTGCTGTAGGTGAAGGAAATTACATTCCAGTTATCTACCCAGATCAGTCGATGGACACCTGAAGCCTTATTAGCTCTTCAAGAGGTATATACCATTTTCCTTTCTATTATCAGTAATTACTTGTTAGTGTGCGGTGAGCCCGCACTTTATCTAAACTATCATCTAAATGCTGTTTTTTAGGTTTAATAATCATCGTGTGTATATCATTTTATCTAAATTATAATCATTTTTATTTATTAATCGTGCAGGCAGCTGAAGCTTATCTGGTTCATTTGTTTGAGGATGGAATGCTGTGCGCTATTCATGCAAAGCGTGTTACACTTAGTAAGTTGACACAATTGTTCTAATGTATTTCTCTAATCCTTCAATCATCATAAATTTATTCGATTATGTGTTTATCTTTCTTCTTCTTTTAATCTCTGGTTGCTTTCACTGTTTCTGGCGAATGCTTATCACAATATTTGTTACCTTACAAAACAAACATTCCACTCCGTGTGGCTGAGTTAGCCATGAGGGGAGCAGTGGATGCTTATTTGGGAGTTGCAGAAACTTTCTGCAATGGGAGGGCATAGGCGCTCATTTTATTTACCATTTCTTGCTGTTGTTTTTAGACAGGGCTGAGTTTTGAAATTCTGAGTAACTCTATATTATTCCAAATCACTCTTAACCTTTCAATTCTATGGCACTATTCTTATTTAAAGTTATTTGGAAAAGGCCTCTCTTGGCTTTGGAGAAGGTTGAGTAGCAAACATGCTTTATAGATGCTGTTGGAGACTGGAAAAATTGGCAGCGAATTAAGCACAAACATTCAATGAAGTAATATGATGAATATCTTGCTAATTAGAAGATGCTAAGTTAAAAAATTTTCAATGCAATAACATAGTGTATTTTTCTCTGTGATTTTGTTAAACTTTTGGTGGTGGTGATTTTGATCATCATTTTTCTTGAAAAAAATCCTGTTAGCAATTATAGCTGTCATCTTAAGGTGAATGAACCAGGATATAGTTCACTTAGTAAATGAGTAACTGTTTAGTGATTACCATGGTCATGAGAAGTTGATAAGTTATATTTAACAGCTGAATTTGGCGGCTTCTTCAGGTGGGTAACGTGGCATCCTAAATTGGAGCCTTGTTGGAATGTGTAATCTCATAGCATTCTTATTACTTTGGTTTATGTTGTTTCCTCATCAATACTTAGTTGTGCTGTTTTACGCCGTCAAAATTTCGCTGTTCCCCTGTTATCTGATAACTTGTTATAGGAAGTAGTTTACACCGTTTATTTTTTAACTTCAAATCATTGTTAAATTTACTCCCCTCAAATCCTTGGTAAAGTAACCTAGGCGAATTAACTTGTTTAGAAAGGGTAATGCTCTGCTTTATTATTCTGTGTTCAGTTCTTTTTTTCCCCCCCGGGGTGGGGGGGTGTAAAATTCTTTGAACACTGGATTGATTGATGTAGGGAATTGCATCCTTAGAATTGCCCAAGTGAATCTTCTCCTCAACGAAGTCTAAGAAAACCCCTGTCTACAGTAACAGGGGGGGATCGTTGGTCAATGATTAAGTGTAGAAATGGTGTGAAAATAAACCTTTCGTCTTTTTTCTTCCTTGTTTAGTGATCAGTATCATTTGCTTCTGTTGCCCCAGTGAAAAAGGATTTTGAGCTGGCTCGTAGGCTTGGAGGAATAGGAAGGCCTTGGTGAGAATGAAATCGCCTGGAACACTTGCTGTTTCAGTTGTATTGTGCGTGCTTGATTGCTCGGAAACCTAGCATGTTGGCTAGCAATTATTATTTGACAGAAAATAACTTATGTAATATGAATATTAGGAGGTAGAAATTAGGTTGTCTCTCTATTATAATTAGTACAGTAGTAACATAGTTTGCATGTAAAACCATGTATCATCAAATTCCGACACTGTAATTGTCTAATGAATCATGATGACCAAGGATATTGAAAAGAAAAAAATGAAAAGTTCAGATTTTTGAATTGTTAAGTAGGGATTGTTAAGTTCATTACGGATCATGTGTCATCATTTGTTTGTTTAGAATGACAGAGTATTATCGCGCATCGTGTCCAAGGGTTGTTACTTGAACTAAAGTGAAATGCAGAAGTTATTCAATATCTGAAGTTTTGAAGTCATTATTTAGTGCCTTCAATAGCTCATCGTTTAACAATATTGGCCAAATTTTGAGTCCATTAGGAAATCATGCAAACCGTACAAACTTATTTGGATTTAATTCATATTTTATCAATAATCCCTTTTTAGCAAGGGCAGTGTTATATTATGTGGCATGTATTGTATCAACATCATTTATGTTCTTTGTATTTGACTAAAGAGCATTACTAAAATGAATTAAATCGAAAAATCACATCTGAAATGGAAGAGAACAATATGCTTTTTACTAAAAAGATATCTTTCTTTGTCGATCAAGTTATAACTTTGACAGTTGCACATCATCTGTCATACTGCGGTATTATCTGTCATGAACCATATGAACTTGATTCATACTCTTTGCATATGATAAAAGAGAGTTATTATTAAAATGTATCCGAATCATCTCATATACAATGTTTTTTTTTTCCGTATCCCAAAATCCAATCCGTTGGATCAATCCAATGATTAGGAGAGGGACTTGATCCAATGGCTAATATAAGTAATGTGTGATACAGCCGTCTGATCGCGTCCGTTACTTAGCTATTAGATGAAGCCAGCATATCAAGTTCTAAATTTGACAGCAAAATATATTTTTTTTTAATGAAAATGTAACTTCAGCAGCTCTAAATTATGTGGCATGGTTTAACTTTGACAGTGCAGTATTATCTGTCATACATTGTATCAACTTGACTCCTTTTTTTTTTTTTGTGTTCAATCAAAAAGCGTTACTAAAATGGATTTGGATAATCTCGGAGATAATACCTTACTGTTTTTCCTCGTCCCAAAATCCAATCCGTTGATTTGATCCAATGGTTAGGAGATGGATTTGATCCAATGGCTAATATATGCATGTAGTACAACCGTCGGATTAGGTCCCTTTCTTAGCCATTAGATCTATCAGATTTTGATTTTAAAAGCAGATCTGTTCTTTTCTAAAACTCTACGCTTGATTACCCTGGATCATGCTTTTCATACCTTCTATATCATCACCATCCTCCTCTGTCTTCTCAGCTCTATAAATACCGGCACCTCCTTTTCAATCTTCAGAAACCTCCAAATAGTTTCGTCATTTTCTCACCATTCTTATCTCTTCCTTATGGGTTCAATCCCTTTCGGTTTAGGTTTCAGTTCCTTGGTCGATGTGCCAAAATGGAGAAATCCTGGCTTCTTTCTTCATTTCATGCTTCCTGATTTCTCCACCGTAAGTCATTTGTTTAAATTTCTTGTACGTACTTTTCTGTTTTGTGTGAGAAAGTAATTTTGTTTATTCGATGCTCACTACTTACCGAAATATATATAGATTTATCACTCATCTCCAAGTTATTTTATTGTGCAGAATAAATCGAAGAGCGGCTTATATTTTCAGATTATGTTCAGAAGTAAGAGCAATGCACTGGAAGTACCGTTACAGTCATGGCACTGCCAGAGAAAATACAAACATCATCGTCCCAAAATAAAATCTCAAACCTTATGCTTATCATCTTATTAATTTACTCACATTCCAAACATTATAAGCATCTTTTACTCACATTCCAAACATTACGTTCCTCCATCCATACTTTTCCAAACAAGATATATCCCACCCTCAAATATTTGTTCTGAGAGCTTTTTCACCTTTCAAGAGCTTCCCTTACGCAACATGAAGAGTGCCCAAAGGTGCTTGAGAAGAGGGTTCAAGTTCAGAGAAAACAATATCGAGGGTATAAAGGTGAAATGCAATTTCAAATTACATGCACTGTGGCAAAGAAAAATTAAACAAAAAAATGGAAAAAAAAAACCCAATGTGTTGTTGACTCTGGATATATAACTGGCCATTTGAACATTTTGTTTCTTCCTTGATTTACGCAGGTAATATCGAGGGAGGTGATCTTGTTTTGGAATTTATGGTATTGGATAAATTAATTGCGTCTGTTTGGAATTAATTAATTATTTCAAGAAAATAGATATTTAGTTGTCTTTAAACTTATATTTGACCACCTTTTTGACAGTGATGGAGACGTGATGATTTGGAGATGAGTGAGAGCTTCATTTACCCTCAATTCCAGGTTCGTGTAATTTTAAATATTATAAACATTAACTTTATGATTAAATTATTAGCTCTGATACCTGATCTAATTAAAATATCTAAAATAATTTAATACACTCTCCCTCTCTCTTTCTGGAATAAAGTCATAACATATGATATCCTCCATTTTGCATACACGCAATGTCCATTTTATTTTTGGAAATTTAAATTTTATATTAATGTTTTTAAATTACGCTTTATGCAGGAGGAAGAAATGGGAAGGAAATTGAGGTCAATAAATAAATTAATTATATTACTTAAGATCATTAAGAATAAGCATATGTATGAAAGTGAGATAAGACGACCTGAAGAAGAAGAAGAAGGGTAAAAGTTGACCGTAACTTTCTCCGTCTCCTCTTCTGTTATTGTCCCATTTTCTATATATGCTTCTTTTAATTATAATCATAATATAATCAAACTTATTATAATAATTTACTTTGTAATATAATATGAAGGTGGAGAAGCATATCAATATCTTTTATTTAAATAACAGTACTAGCTGAAGTATATGTACCAAACTGTGAAGATCCGTGAGCCAGAGAAAGACGATATGCTTAGTGGAAAGTTTCCTCTTCAGATTTCCATTGAAGAAATAAGTCCACGCATCATGCATATGGGTCCAGCAGAGTAATTATTATTTACACTTTTATGTTAAGTTATGCAAATCATGTAATGTATGACAAAATATTATTACCACAAACAGATATACCAGTGGAGTATATCTTTATTTTAATTTTGTATGTTTATTGTAGAAGTAATGACAATTTTTGTGTTTTCTTGAGTTGCATTATTTAAATATATCTGGGAGATTTTATTTATTGATTTATGTTGTTGATCGACTATACTATCACATTAATATCAAACTGATCTAATAACCATTTGACATTTTCGACTGCTCTGGCTCGAGAATTTTCACATACAATCTCCAGAAAATATATAGCCAAAAACCAGTTAAATAATACTCTTCCGAATCTCAATATAGGAGATAATTAGGGAGTTGATGTTAGTCTTATATATAAGATTTATTTAACATATTTATCAATTTTTTTTCAAATTAACTAGTTGATATTGGTCTTATATATAAAATCTATTTCATGTGTTTATCAAATTTTTTTCAAATTAACTTTATTAATATTTTCCCAACAATAATCAAGTAGAAGAGGGAGGGAGGAAATTAAGGAAGATACTTAGAATATTTTAGAAAATATATATCATATTAACTAACTTAACTAACATCTTTAATCTACTCAAATTAATTATATCTTATATTAAGGAATGGAGGAGTATTTAAAATATGTGAAGAGAATTTTGTCTTGACTTATTTTCAGTATATTTATAAATGCTTATAGATGGCAGCTCTAAACAAGCAACTCAATTTGGGAATTAGTGTATTTAAGATTTAAAAAAAAAATGATGTCATCACTCAAAAATATATAAAAAGAATTAAAATTTGGATAGTCTTTACTTACAAATTTCATCTTAAAATGAGCAATGCACAATTCTCCATACAAATATACAAACATGTCAATCTTAAGTTTGAATTGAAAACCTTATGTAAGAACAGCTTGTTGTTAGCACATACCTATAATCTCTAATTGAGGGTAAAGATAGGTAGACAGATAATCTTTGAAGAATTTTCAAATGAAAACTAACTGATTGATTGAAAAAGTTGCAACATATAACAACAAATGTCAATGAAATTAATAATGTTTACAAAATGATAAAATATAAGATGTTGTATTTTTCCCATTGCGATTTAAAATATATGACATTGTTATAAAAAGAAAAAAGAAAACGTGAGTTGGCAAGCTTTCTAACCAGTCAGTTGCCAACTTGTAATCCTTGGGTAGGCACGTCGCATTACCCTTTTTAGAAGTGCATGTTTGACACTTGACAATCATACCGAGTTTATCATTGAATATATCTAATAATAATTTAAAGTCATGCTTTTCACATACACACTCTATATGTAATAAGCGGGTTAAGTTAAAAATTTTCTAATCTGTTAGAAGGTGCCAACCTGTAAACCGCAGGTTAGCCCAGCTCACCCCTTTAGTTAGAATATTCGACACTTGACAATCATGCCGAGCTTGTCATTGAATATATCTAATAATAATTCAAAGTCATGCTTTTCACATACATGCTCCATAAGCGGGTTAAGTTAAAATTTTTCTAATCTGTCAGAAGGTGCCAACCTGTAAACCACAGTTTAGCCCGTTTCACCCCTTTAGTTAGAATATTTGACACTTGACAATCATGCCGAGCTTGTCATTGAATATATCTAATAATAATTCAAAGTCATGCTTTTCACATACATGCTCCGTAAGCGAGTTAAGTTAAAATTTTTCTAACTTGTCAGAAGGTGCCAACCTGTAAACCGCAGGTTAGCCCAGCTCACCTCTTTATTTAGAATATTCAACACTTGACAATCATGCCGAGCTTGTCATGGAATATATCTAATAATAATTCAAAGTCATGCTTTTCACATACATGTTTTATAAGCGGGTTAAGTTAAAATTTTTCTAACCTGTTAGAAGGTGCCAACCTGTAAACCATAGGTTAGCCCGTCTTTTGGCCGGTTAGAATATTTGACACTTGACAATCATGCCAAGCTTTATTACTGAATATTTAATAATTTAGAGTAACAATAATGCTCAATATTTACTTATCCCTCACGCATCTTCATTTTGAGTTCTATAAATAGCGATTCCTTCTGGTATTTCATTCAAAATCTGCCTCTCATAGTTCCATTCCTCACCACTGTACTATTACCACTTTGCTCCAAATGAGTCCTATCCCTTCTTGTTTAAACAGTCCGATGAGTTCTGGCTTCTTGATTAGTTCAAACCTTGTAACAAATCTTTGCATTTATTCAATATCATCCAATTTACTCACATTCTAAACATTACGCTCATCTTTTACTCACATCCTAAACATTACGTCCATTAGTTCAGGATTTTTCAATCAAAGGTAATATTTTCTTGAATAGTAACATGGAATTAGAAGATGATCATTCTGATATAATTAATTGCAGATTGAGACATGTACCAATATCTGAGAAATTTTTTTTGCAGGAGGAAGATGACGTAATGCTTGGGAAGTGAGCAGTACATATGCCACATGGCAGCCCTGTTACAAGGTTTGTGTGATTTTAATTATTCGTTTCAATAACAGCTTACAATACTAGAACTTTCATAGCTGTTTAATGTATCTTTCGTTGTAAAATTTAAAATATTTGTTCTCTCTTTTTAGGGTCGCAGGTGTATCTCGTTATGGGTCTACCTCAAAGAAGTGAAGAAGCAAGAGGTTGATTCCGCCTGCAAAGATCCTAGTGATAAGCACGTACAATGAACTAAATCTACAAGTTTCTTACCAAAATTTCATCACTACCTTATAAAGCAACGATTATTTTTTGCCAGCTAATGAAACGTTAAACTATGTAAAAGTATGTCAACAAATTAAAGTTCAATCCAGTTATATTTAATTTAGCACAATTTAGATATATTTTGTCTTTTATATGTATAAAAGTAATAGACACAATGAATATTTCTCTTCCCTCTGTTTCAGTTTCAAGTATGGTTGGCTTAGTTACTGTAGGTATATATGCCTGGTGAGGAGGAATATGTCTATCGTTTAAGTATATAAAAAGATTATCTGAAGGAGCTAAGCGAAGAGTATTATTATTTTCTTATTGTTTCTGACGGCATTCACTTGAGTAAAGAAATTACTGAAGACAGCTACCTAGTGATGACCATAATTCGTTTGGAGTAATGGTTATTAACTTATTATCATTGATACCAATCAATCAAATATTAATTATACATAAAATCTATAACAAGACACGTTATTAATTATCTCAGACTCGGTGTAATGCAAAAGTAAATGTGCCTAATTCTTTTTAATAATTTGAGCAATTTTAACGAGTTAACGTGGTATGAAAAACGAATATATCTTTATTGAATTAACATGATTGGTTATATCAATATTATTTATTACAGAGATGAGTCACATTATTCAAAGCATAAACATTTTTATCCAATTTCTTTCATCAATTATTTTCCATTTTCACAGGCTTTGATGTTAGGTGCTAAAAATGATAAATCCAAATGTTATCAGTTTTTACCTTTTTCCGTTAGTTACAATCTTTTCTTTCCATCCGTAAGTATAAGCTTGAGCGTAAATCTCCTTGAAGGTAATTTTTTTAAAAAAAAAACAAAGCATAAATCTCCTTTCCGTTATAACGTTATTTTCTTTAATTATCACATTAATCTCAAACTGATATAACAACTATTTAAAATTGATTTAAAGACATACACGGGTGTAATCAACTGTTCAGCCACGAGAAGCTTCGCATACAATCTCCAGAAAATACAAATCTAAAAACCAATTAAATAATTTAAAGTTTGACTTGGAATGAACTCGTACTTTTTTATTTTGGCTAAATTGTAATAAAAAAAATTAAGTTTATAAAATTCAAATTTTTTTGGAGGACCACCGACTCACTTTGGAATTAGTGTATCGAAAATTTTTTTAAAAAATTCAATTGATCCGTTTTTATTCCCTCTCTTTATTGCATAGAGGAGTATGCTTTGCTCATTTTCAATATGAAATTTGCAGGTGGAGACTGTCCAAATTTAGTTTTTTAAAAATATTTTTTAGTGATGACATCATTTTTTCATAAAAAAAATTGATAGATAGCTAAATATTTTTATTACAAACTACACAAGTTAGAAAGATTTTCACTCTTTATTTCGCTGGTATATCGAAATTATATTGTTATATTCTAATTAACCACAACCAATCATTTGACCAAGTCTTCGCAAGTTTGACTATCGATCACTATAAATCTTTTAATTAGACTGCTTAAATCAAATGCCCGCATTTTTTTAACTCGTTTTGATCCCAATTGTTACAGATCATTCGCACCTTTTGAGTTATTGTATGATTCTACATTTTTCCCCCAAAAAAAAAAAGTTCTTGCAATCCATTCTATAATTAAATATTTGTGCCGCTATATATAGTCAAAATAATGCGTATCTAAAGTATTAAACTGAGCGTAAAGTTAGATATATAATCTTTATAGAATTTTAAATGTCAATAAAATTAATAATATTTATAAAATGATAAATCATAGAAGATATTATATTTTTTTCAATTATGATTTAAATATTTAAAATTTTTACCAAAAAAAAAAGGGGATTGGTGGGTTAGCCAAGGTAAGTTGAAATTTTTCTAACATGCATGTTAGGAGATGCCAACCTGGAACTCGTAGGTAGGCCCCTTAGAAGCGAATGTTTGACACTTGACAATCATGCAGTATTTGTAATTATTGAATGTATGACACTTGACCATCATGCCGAGCTTATCACTAAATATTTAATAATTTAGATTTCAGAGCCTTGCTTCTCACATAGATGATCTATATCTACTGATACTTCACATACCTTCCTTTAGAGCTCAATAAATATCGATTCCTTCTGTGATTTCATTCAAAATATGCTTTAATAGTTCCACTGTTTCTCACCACTTTGTTCTGATTGAGCCCCATGCATCCCTTCTTGTTTGAGCGGTCCAATGAGTTCTGGCTTTCTTATCAGAACTCGTATAATCCCATCCATTTACTCACATTCTAAACATTATGCTCATCTTTTACTCACATCCTAAACATTACGTCCATTTGTTCAGGATTCTTCGCTCTAAAGTAGTGTTTTCTTATAAATAACATGGAATTAGAAGGATGATCATTCTGATATAATTAATAGCAGATTGAGACATATATACTAATATCTCAGACTTTTCTTTCTTTGTTTTTCTTTTTTTAATTGCAGGAAGGAAGACTACGTAATGCTTGGGAAGTGAGCGGCACATGGTACCTCTGTTGCAAGGTACTACCTCCGTTCCTTAATATAAGACTTCGTTTGACTTTTAATTTGGTCTTAATTATAAGACATCAACCCATTTTGTCTCTCATATTTATATATATTTTTTCAAAATAATCTTTCTAATAATGATAGTTCTAGTCAATATACTTAATTAGTAAGGATATTTTAGAAATGATAATACTTATTTATTACAGATAACTAACTTAACTTACTTTCTTAATCTCCTCAGATTAATCAATTAGGTCTTATAATCAGAATATGAGACAATATGTGTAAGTATTAATTAGTTTCAACAACAGCTTATGATACTAAAATTTTTATAATGGTTTGATGTATCTAATCTAATAAAATAAATTTTAAAATATTTCTTCTCCCTTTTTTTCAACGTCACAGGTGCATCTCGTAATGGGAATACCTCGAAGAAATAAAGACGGATGAGGCTGATTCCTGCAAGATTATCGTAGCGATAAGGACAGTACTACTAACGAATGAAATCTCCGAGTTTTTAACTGGATTTTCGTCACCTAAAAGGCAACTAAACATTGACGGATTGACCTATGTAAAATTATGTCAACAAAGTTTAATCCAGTTCTATTTAATTTAGCACAATTTAGAGCTCAATTGCATGTATTTCGTTCTTTAATTTATAGGTATAAACTAGGCATATGAATCCTCTTCCTGCTATGTTATTTTATACTTTACTTTGTTTAGTTATTGAGCTAGGAAAGTCGGATTGTAGTAGTTCTTAAAAAAACAAAAAGTAATGAAATAATATTTTTTATCATTAGCATAAAATCTAGTTTATAATTAAAATTAAACTATAAATTATATCTTATAGTAGTATTAAAGACCAAAAGGGTAGTATGTATTTGTTATACATCAGTTTGTCACTTTCATTGGTAAACAGCATATGGAAGCAACAAAGGCAAACGCAAGGCATTTTCATTCCAGGATGTATACGGTGCGTCGGTGGCACATTAATTATTTGATAGAATATTAGCTATGCGTCTGTGTCTGATTCGTTGAGAAGTCATTTCAAAGAAGTCCCAATCATTTTATTGTTTAAATTAAATGAAGTCGATTTGATCACTTCAATCACGTAATGTTTAATTCATGTACAATGGACAATAATGGGGGAGCGGTTTTCCGCCGCCATTTTTACCCTCCTCTTCTACCTTATCCAAAACTATGCTCTTTTGGTTGTTAAAATTTAAGGCTCCTTATTATTACTTTTTTTTTTAAAAAAAAATAACATCTTTTACTTTGAAACATTTTTTGTTTCATTCAGTATTTTAAAATAATTTTAGTACACTCACTGTCTAAAAATATTTTTCAGTAATATCTAGTACTTAGTACGTTGCATTCTAAACTATTTTTCAATAGTGTCCAGTATTCTAAAATCATATATTCTAGAATTTGTTTAGAACACCGTGTGCTACTTGGGGAAAAAAAAAAAACTACATGTCCAAGTTGTTAGATACTGGGTGCCACAGTAAATATACTTTAAAGTGTTAAATGCACGAACAATTATTTTAGGTTACTAGATGCTACCAAAAGATATTTCAAAATAATAGATATTAGTTTAAAAAAAAGCGGTCAACTTCCATTTTTAGAATATTAGGTACTACTAAAAATTAGTTTAGAATACAGTTTGGGAGATATTGGCTACTACTGGAAGATATTTTTTAAATATTAAGTGTATTAAAAATTATTTTAGGATGCTAAATTGATTTTTTTGGGGGTGGGGGTGGGGGGGGGGGGAGAAGCGGAGAGCCTTCAATTTTAAGATGGTTTTGGACTTTTGGGGAGACAAGGAGAAGTGGATTGTAACGGTAGGAGGAAAGCCGCCTCCCAATAACAGATGGATTTGGATGGATTACTTTAAGCGTTCATATCTTAAAAAGGAAATTAGGATAAAACGTGGGGGAAATCCCAAAAAAAAATCCTGAAATTTGAAAAATATAGATAAAAACCCGTGACAACTTTATTATGGGTTTTAACAACTTCATGACATATTATTATTGTAAAAAAGAAGTTATCATATGTTCTTATCTGTGTTTTTCAAATTTCAGAGTTTTTTATTATGATTTTTCCTAAAACGTGCCCCTCGATTTTGAACCACAATGGACGTATTAGAAATAAACAATATTTTCTGTCTTCATAATATAAGAAATTGGTTACTTTTTTTATATATTAAATTTATTCTAAAATGATAGAGTTTTCTTATTTTACCAATTTATTTTTAATGTTAAATTTTTATTATCTTTATCTCTCTCCTGTATTTAATAGGAATAAAAATGAAAAAAATTATATTAATTATCTTTACAATTTTTTACATTCTGAACCACAATTTAGTTTTAACTAACTTCTTAAATTATTGATAAGAGGGAGTAAAACTATTATATATCGGCGAGTCCGTGAAGACTTTGCTCCTTTTACGTCGTCTCTTTGTTTTATGCTTTAATTTTCAATAATTGCTACTAGCAACCTGAGCCTCCTGAAATATATTATTATAATAAGGAGAATTGTCGTACACTCTATAAATTATTTATTCATAAAAAAATATGGGTTACTTTTTAAAAATATTATTTTAGTTATTTGTATGGAAAATTATTTATTTAATAAAAAAATCTTAATATGTTTAGAATAAGAAGGAGTATTTTTCGATCAACCCTCCTTTGGGAGTTCAAGTTTTGGATTCATGATTTACTTTCGGGGATAAGGTTATTAATTATCTACACTTTTATCGGGTCAGGTGTGCGTGACAAAATAATTAGCTTGGTTTTTCTCGATTTTATTCCTTTCCACCTCCTTTTTCCTAAAGTTACAAAGATCGTTTGGATCAATCTTTAATTGTTCAGGTTAATCTATTCTTTTTCCTTAATAAAATGTAACATTTTAATAAATTAATTTTAATCTACGATCAAGATTTGCAACAATATAATTAAATTTCTCCATCGTAGTGAAGAGAATCTTGAGACTAAAATAATACTACATCCAATACTTTATATAATAGTTAGTTTAATATTCAATTTGGATTTAAATATAAAACCTCATATTATTTTTTTTCATATTTATCTATTTTTCTCAAAATATAGTAGTTGTATGTGTTAAATATTATAACTAATGCACCTGATTAGTAAATGTATTTTAAAGAAGACAATACCTATTTATTACAAATAATTAACTTAATTAATTTTTTTAATCTACTCAAATTAATTAACTAGCTCTTATGTTAAAGACAGGAAGTACTGTTGGCATACATGAAGCAAATGACGACAGAATAGTAAAGTTAATTTTTTTTTATTTTCATCTTTGCAATTTATCGATTTAAAAAATCCGGAAAATAAACCTAATATTTAAGCGGATTAGCCAAATAGCATCGGAAAACAAAAAAGGGATACAAAAAGAGTTGAGAAATAATTAAGGAAGCTGTTCTTGAAAACAAAAGAAACAGAAGAAGAAGAAGAAGAGGGCATTATTATATAAAATTAGGATTCACATCTGGTAGGCTTTTCTTGTCTTCTGCTAGCAAACACTTGAGAATGTCTCATAATCCAAAACCTCTCAATTTCTTCAGCCTTTCGACCTGGAAGCCTACCTGCTATCAGACTCCATCTGACAAACACAAATTTACATGTAGCAAGTAAAAGCTCCATTAATGATATTTATAATAATGGGAGGACGAAGAAGAAGAAGTTCAAATAAAAGCTCTACCAAGTTCTTGATCAGCCATGGTCCCTCACCTCAACGGTCAAAAAACACTGTGTGTTTATTGCAGAATGTAACAGAGCTCAATTTATGAGTAATATAAAGAGAAAATTTTCGAAAAAAATTGCACGTCCATGTTTTCCGGGATATATTTTTCATATACATAAGTATTTTGATTATATTCATTTACAGCTTTTCTTCTTAGAGTTGTGGTTGATTTGGGTAAAGATTTTTGTAATTTTTCATAAGAAATCAGGTTTTAGAATTATAGTCAAGTTTATGGAATATTTCTGGAAATCACTAGTTATATTGTAATAATGATTTCTGTCGTCTGGTCATGAAAACAAATTTTTACCATAGTTGATCACTAGCTCTAAAGATGACTTTGTCAACGAAAAAATTACAGAGTACTTAAACCGAGTTGATGGACCACAACTTCCAAGATCAAAAACTTCGTTATTTTTTCTTCCAAAACGCAAAAACTTTAATAAACCACACCCATGTCCTGTTAATGCAAAAAAATCATGTTCCTTTTTAGATCGGGAACGTGGGACACGGTTCGAAATAGGAACAGAGAGGGGATAAAAGCTCTTGTACGATTGGGCTGACAACAGATTTTCGCCATCCAAAAATTATTAAACAATGTCTACTTTATTATTATTGTTTAAAAACAAAATTAAAAACGGGAGGCCACTTTCAATCAGAGTCTCTGCCATCAAAGGTTTTGTTGTTAAATTACAGAGATCCATTCATCTTTTAAAAAAATTAAGGAGATTCAGCTGCTTTCTGAATGATAATATTCTGATGATATCTTAACCAGTTGAGGAAGAAAGAACAAGAAAACGAAGACTTGAGAAAAAGCAAGGAGATAAAGAAAGAAAGAGAGAAAGCTGGTCGGTGCCGAGAAAAATCAGCGATTTGACGCCCAAAAAGCAATTTGTTTGTTTCAGAGGGTATTAAATTATATACACAGAACCGGAAATCATTTTGAAGTTTGAACGAGCTGTACCTGTCTCCCACCAGTTTGTACATTCTGTAAATGAGATCCTCTTCTTGTTCTGACATGTTTATGAACTCCCATTCAATGCTGCTCACCTCTGCAATTACATGTGACTACAGCTTAGCTAAAATCAGAATGATCGGACCCAAAACTGGGAAGGGAAATGCCTATGATAAAACTCGGAGATTTAAGCCATATGTTGAAATTCAATTGAGCCTTCAAGGAGAGAAACTACAAAAGACGAATAACTGATAAAAAAACAGAGACAAAACAGGTCCAGCTTGACATGCAAAAGTTCTGTCAGAGCTTTAATCAAACAGATCATGGGTGTAGGATGAAGAAGAAACCCAGATTTTAATCGAGAAAGAAAGCAGCCAGAATTGGATGAATCAGTGGTAGAAAGAGATGGAACTTGACCTTCCGAGTAAGAGCTTTCAGTCTTTTCTTGCTTTCTGCGGCACTTGTCCATGGCTTTCTTTTCTGGGAAATAGCAAGGTTTAAGAGAAGAATTGAAAGAAGAGTATGGGAAAAGCAAATGGGAAACTTTCGAAGCAAATATTTTGGTGGGTATAAAACACCTTGATGGGATTATATACTTTCTGAGGCTGAAATACGATCAGGGCTTGGTGAAAATGAATTCGTCGAAAATCAGCCTCTTTAATGAGGGTATGAGACTTTAATTATTCTCTCTGTTTCTCCCCCCGTGTTTTTTTTCCTCTGCTTTTTGAAATGATCTGAGATCTCCAAGCCTCACTCAATTATCAACAACTTAAAAATTAATAAAATAAACATCATATATTAATTAATGATAATAATAATATCATAATACACACTGAAGCATATCATCATGTTCCTGATTGGAAGAAGTGGTCATTAAAAAATGAACACTATTAATAATAATTATTTTTATTCAGAAAGTACTCTTCACAAATAGTATGAAAGTTTTCTTATACATCTCTTTAAAGTTGGCGACTTTTCATACCAGAGTTGGTTTGCGATTCATATTCTTATCATAATTTAGACAAACTATTCGTACTTAATTATAATGATGTAGATAATCAAATAATCTTGTAAAGAGGGGCAAATGGGGCATTGTGATAAGGGGGTGTGATTAAGAAAAGTACTTATTGTGATTAGAGAAAGAAAGAAATATAGAGCGAGCTTGGGAGGGAAGGCGAAGAAACCGAAGGTCATACCAAACAAACAAATTTCGTGGGGTTTGACTTGTAGTTGCCTTTCTTAAGGAAAACGGAGAATCCAACTGAAAAGACAATTATATCCTCAGTCCATGAAATATAGAGGATAAGTTTAAAATACGTGGCCCCAGCGTGAGAATTCATCCCCCTATTTTTAAATTTTATCATTGAAGGACTTCCCGGTTTAGAAAATGGGATGATAAATGTGCATTTAATGATGGTACTCATTTGAGTCGTGATATCAATGTAGAAATTTGGGGGGGGGGGGAGAAAATATTTAAATATTTTTATGAATAGTAGCAGTAAAGGATTCCTCTTATCCTATTTATAAAATAGAAATATAAGGTGTTTCTTGATCCAATTTATAAGTACCTTATCAAATTTTTAGTATGAATATACTTACTATTTTATTATTTTATTAAATTTTTAGCATAAATGTACTATTTTGTCATTCATTTATTATAGTGTAGATAATTATTTTTTAAAAAAGTATACATATTAAACAGGAATTAATGTTAAAAAGTTATTACCTTTTAAATTTTTAATAGAGAATTAACAATAAGTTAGAAGTGGTTTAACATTTTAACATTTTAAACTGATAGAGAATTATGCCGTGTATGTCTTTAATAGAGAATTAACATTTTAAATTTTTAATAGAGAATTAATGCTTTAAATTTGTTCTTAGTCTGTGTGAAATATGTTAGAAGTGGTTTATAAATAAGATCATATAAATACTCTTCCGGTCTTAAATATAAAACCCTTATACCAGTGTGTAAAAAGATCTTATTTTAACACCAGAGGAGTATTTTTTTTAATCTTGAGACTTATCCTGATCTGATAAAGTTTTGCACTGAATTTATCAAAACTGTTATCAAAATGAAGCTGGTAGAAATAGACTGTTTCAAATTCAGACAAAATCGTGTGGATGTGAATTGTTGACGAGAAATACTAATACTTTCAATTTTCAATTCCTCTCATCATTGTTGATCTGAAGCTATTAGGAATAGACCTATCTTAATTAAGCAATACAGGTTTTTACTAATTTTATTACATTATAAAAAAAAAATCTGTCACTTCTTTTTGTTTCAGATCATAGACTGATAGACATATCCACCGCTTTGTTCAAATTTTTATTAAGCGCTGATAATTAATAAAATGTTTTTAAGAGGTAAGAAAAATCGGGTACGTAACTGAATCGAATGCAAGTATGGTGCGCGGCATAATGAAAAATCTCGTGCAACATCAAAACGACGTCATGTTGGAGCATGATCGGTTGCCGGATCCGCGAAAGACAGTGTGCCACGCGGCCTTGCCGCTGAAGCTTGTAATTCTCCATACTGTGAAGGGTAAGCCAGTGAATTTTCTTGGGCTGGTGAATCCAACGTTGTAACGAAACGTTCCGTTTGAGTGATCCATTGAGTTTTATGAGTTTTTAATCTTGGCTTTGGCTAGGATACTTAAAAGGAGGTTGAATTGGGTACTTAGATAATTTTGCATAAATAACATTATTTTTTTATTCTTAATGTAGGATATAATTAAAGAGTTGATATTAGTTTTATATGTATAAAACCTATTTCATATATTTATCAATTTTTTTCAAATTAACCCTATTGATATTCTCTCAACAATAATAAAATAGAAGAAGAAGAGAGAATTAAGAAAAATACTTATTATGCTTTAGAAAAAACATATCATATTAATCAACATTCTTAATCTATTTAAACTAATTAATTAAGTTTTATATTAAAAACCCAAGGAGTAACAAGATATCATAGCAGCAAATAGTTGACCATGTATCATGTAATGTAGTGGTGATATACATTTTCAGCTCAAACCGAGATGTTGGACATAAAAATTAGTCATTACACACTAAAACTAGCCGTTGGGTGAGAGTATTAAATGCAATCAAGTAAAGCAGTCCAACACTAATAGATTAATACGTGACATATAGACGTCTTTATCACTTTATTCGACTATTTGTCAAGCAAGACACTCACAACATATATAGGTAACTATCCATGATATTATACATGCAATAATAATTCATAAATCTTTTTCAGTTAAGCACAACAAAATATATGAGTCGAATTATAACCAAATAGATAACAACTTTAATGCTAAACTTTATATTTCACTAATGTTTTAAGTTCAATATTACGCAGCCTAATCGATGTTAGTTACGTATATCAAATCGGCTAAGTACATTATATTTGAGAAAACATTTCAAATCAGAGCATATATAGCCACACAAGTATTATACAAGTTGTCAACCAAAAAAAAAAACACTATTATACAAGCAGAGGTGTCCAAAGATAGAACTAAATCATGAATTGTAATCCTCACTCGACGTCCTCCACGCTACTGAGAATAATTTGTTTCAATGTAACATAACAAAATCTTCAAATAATATCTCTGAAACCTTCATGAAAATATGAATTTGTTAAAAGTTTAGCTTCAATATGAATATGAACAATCCAGCACATTCTTTAAGTTATCAAATTAAGGTTAAGCGCAAGCTTCCTCAGATCATTGTCAAGCTTCTAATGATGATATCCATTTAATTACGGCAAGCTTTCAAGACATTTGAAACACTCAGATATGAGACACGTTTAAGGTAGGTTTCAAGGTTTAATTTTGTTATTATCAAAATCATCATATACTACCTTTTGTCCTAAATATAAAAACTAGTTAAAGATTCAATTTAATCTTAATATAATATCTAAATCCATTTTATCTTCCAGATTTATTTATTTATTTCTCAAAGTAGTCTCCATGGTGATTACACATATTAAAGTGTTTTCATTATAATGCACATGATGAATAAGAATGTTTTAGGAAAGACAACGCTACTCATTTATTACAAATAACTAATTTAATTAATATTTTTAGTTTTAACAAATTAGTTATTTAGCTCTTATATTGATAATCAGACGTAATAATTCATAAGCAAGATTATGACAATTTTAACTATTTAAAGAGTATACGAGCGAGTGCTTATAAGATTCTCACTGTAATGTAATAGCGGGACTTAATAAATTCATGTTATTAGACTATAAATGAGGTCTTATAAAAAGAACAAAAGGTAATATGGAATATGGATTATCATGAGGAATTATTGTGATTTTTTTCCATTTGAAATAATGCATCTAACCGATTCTCAATGTAGTGGAATAGGTCAGGATAAAAGAAAAAGTCAGGAAAAAGAAAAAGCGTGAGGTTTGCGGGTGTTTGATTTCATGAAATGAGCAAAACAAATCAACTAGGTACTTGAATGGAAGACAGAGCAAGAGGCCCTAAAGAAGGAAAGTTGGTTAGGAATGGGACAAGAAGAACCCCAGAGAAAGAAGTTTTGAAAGAGAGAGAAATGTGACGTGAGGAGGCGGACTTCAGCTTTATCCCCATGCTTGCCGCTGTTTTACCCTTTTGGGAGTCAGTCAATCATATACCCTTCTTTTTTAAAGCTTACCAAACGCCCACTTCCCAAATAATTTCACGATCACGCCTCACTTTGTCTTGTGATTTTTCCTTGCTTTTTTTTTTTTAATGTCTTTTCTTTTCTTTTCTTTATTTCACTTTTCACGGTCTCTTTTGGGTAGACATTTAATAAAAATTTCAACAAAGAACCCATGCCATACGCAAAGTGAACTTTATGGGAAAATATAACATCACGTAATATAATTCTCCAAAGAAATCTCTTCTCGCTTTTTGAGTTGGATCCTGAAAAAAAAAATTTAAAAAGCGAAATTACATCTTCTTAGGTATCCTGAAGGAGCCCAAGGAACTTGTTTCGGTGTATCGAACTTTCAGCCCAGTGAATTCGGATCCGTCTTCTGCTGCCTCAGTGTTTCGGGAACATTACAAGTAATTTATGTTCAAAAATTACCACATCCCTTTTTTTTTGGCCCAACCACATCCCATCTTTAACATACATAAAAATTAGTTAGTTAAAGATTTAATTTGATCCTAAATATAAGACTCAGATTATCTCTAATAATTATCCATTTTGCTCTCAAATAATCCTTTTATTGATTGCATATGTTAAGGAATTAAATTACTATTAAAGAGTAATTCAGATACATATCATTAATAAGATTATTTTATCAAAGACAGCGTCTACTTCTTACATATAACTAATTTAACTAATTTTTTTAATATTGACAAATTAGTTATTTGATTATTATATTAAGAAAATATAGTACATTATTTGGCCGGAAGAAAAATTGGATGAGTTTGAAGGACCAACCAACAGAGACTTAACCTTATAATTAATTGGTAATTACATGTGCCAAACCAAAAAAAAAAAAAAACCAACAACGTCTCTTCTAAATAATGATTCATCAAACGACCAGAAGTCAGAATTTCAGGAGCTTAATTTCTTTGTATCCATTTGAATGAATCAAATCAAAACATTTATATAACTAACTAATCACACTTATCGACATAAAATCAAGAAAAAATGACATAAAAATACCGGTTAAATTTTAAAAAGATAAATAAGTGATGCTGAATTGCTTACTATTCTTGTAATGATTTTGACTACATTTATAATAGTTTTTGCCACTCAAAATCTATTAAATAACCTGTTTATCGTTTTAAAATTTAAAAAGTATTTTTCTGTCAATTTTTTTTTGTAAAATAAGAGATTGGGTTTTTTTGCCGTTACAATGGCACTTGGGCCCTTACGAAGTTTCGCAGAGCCGAACAATCCAAAAGCCACATCGTGCCTTGCCCGTACATAGACCATATCAATGTACTGGAACAAGTATAACCGAGTCATCATACATTTTATTTCAGTTTATTTACACGTTGAATTATATATTGGTGATATCCATTATATAACCATTTTCATACTCTTAATTATTCAGTGGAAACTATTTTGTTTTTAATTATTTTTTATTTCCTCTTTTTAAAGCATTAAGTTAATTGAGCCTATTCACATCATATATATCGAGGCAGGCACGCAAATTGAGCTACAATGTTAGTAGTAAAATAGTATCACCTGATTAAACAAAAAGTTGAAAAGAAAAAAAAATAGTCGTACAAATAAATTCATGCACATAAGTAGTAGTTGTCTGGTCTTCTTGATTTTGTTGTTGGTTACTGCTCAGACAAACGGCTATCCCATTAAAAAATGGAGGAGGGGACGTCTGACACAAAATTATGGACCATATATTTAATATATAATGGGTCTATGGCAGAATATAAAACATTATCCTAAATATCAATTTTTTTTTGGTTGTGGCAAAAAAGAATATCAAAATTTTATGAGTTCCTGTGTGCACTTGCGATCCATTCTGCAATCTCTGATATATTTTTGTAAAGTTTTTAGAACATTCACTCACTCGTGTCCTTAGCTATTACTCTTGGAATAATATTAGTGGCGGCTGAATTTTAACCCAAAAGCCACTTAAAGCTGAAATAACTTTTTCTATTTTTAATTTCTGGCTTTACTTCATATATTAATTACACTTTTGAAACTGCCTTTTATGTTAATCACACTTTGCAAAAAAAAAAAAAAAGCATGTATCTATAATCTCTTGCTATGGGTCATTTTTGGGCGCGCGTGCGAGAGAACTGTTCCCTCCAAAAAAGTTTATGCATTCACTGCTGGTCTCGTTATTTCTGCGTCGTTTTTTGGATCGATTTCCTCTTCCTGTGCACAGATTATTCGATTGCTATTAATTATAATAAAATAATTTCTGAAACTTTACAACCAAATAATTATCTAAATTATTGTGTTAGAAATAGTTTAATTTAATCTGACGGAGATTATGCACAGTGTTTTGGCCGATGGAGGGGGAATTCATAAGGATGTCAGAGGAGGAAGAAGATTTTACTCAAAGGATGCACAAATTGGTCAGAGATAAGTATGTTAAAAAAACATATATATATATATATATATATATATATATTACTTCCAACTTTAAAATGCTTTTGCAGTTAGATGACTATACGTATATAATTAATGGACATTGAAACAGTTTACTCTGTCTTCGATCAAACTGTTTTTTTTCCCTTGCTGTGACTTGAGAGGTCAGAGCATATGTAGTACTACCTCTGATCCAAATTATAAGAGCTATTTGATTAATTTGAAAATATTAAAAAAAAAGTTAAGTTAGTTACATGTAATAAATAAGTAGTGTCTTTCTTAAAATATCCTTACTAATCAAGCATATTGGCTAGAACTATCATTGTTAAAAAGACTATCTTGGAAAAAAAAATATATAAATATGAGAGACAAATTAGATTAAGGTCTTATATTTAAGATCAAAATAAAAATCAAATAAGATCTTATATTAAAAATCCGAAGTAGTGTGAAACAAGCAGATGCCTGTGGGAAGTTATAGGAAGAAGCATAAACTGACCTTTTCGCACTCCTTCCAATAAAATGGATCCAGTTTTTTTTTTTTTTTGGGACTGGATCCAGTTACATATATCATATGTTGTACTTATCACCGTGATTATATTAATATATAAGATACGAGATTATGGAATTTATTATTAAGAATATCCCCGAAATTATCACTACCCACACATGCCTCTAGACAATAATCTATCCATTCCACGAGGTGCCATATGAAGAAAACAATACGGACTGATTAAAAAAAGACTTCAACTTTAATTATATTTGTCTGCACGCGCGCGCGCGCGCACACACATGTTTGTAATTACTCGGCTCGTCCAGTCTCTTCTTCATTTGGTTTTCTTTTATATATTCAATTTGTTTTACTAGCATTTTGTTTCTAATAGCTACGCAGGTATATATATGCAAATTTAATTTGTTGTCATCACATCGGGGTAATAGCAGGATGAATTCTAAATCTGAAACCGGAAGTGACTGAAGCTTTTGACTTCCTAATACACTCCTTTTGTGTCTTTTCATATCTTTTTTTCTTTTAAATATATAGATCATCACAGTCACACAGTAAGAATTCTTTTTATCTCGCGTTTAATATATTTTATCTTTGATGATCTCAACAAAAGTCTCAAGTCTTCCCAGGTTCCCATATCAACTTGGTTTAACAAATTAAAGTTCTATGAGCCCATCGCAAGTAGTTTTTCCTCTGAGATTGTTCAGCATCTTAATCCACTTAACCTTTTTGTGTCGGCCTCTCACTTTTTCCCTTCCCCGTTTGTTCTTTTAAATTTTTAACCAAGGTAAAATGTCCAACTCCACTGCAACTTACTTATAAGAATGACAACCATCGTTTTCTTCTTCTTTTTTAATTTGTGTAAAATCCTGCTGCAACTTTTTTTTTTTTTGGGTACTAGTCTTTATCTCTTTCCTTCTCCTTGTCGGCAAGGCTGGATCTCTTTTGGGTAATGAAAACGCTGACTCAGTTTTTAGATGTCATCACGTGAATGTTCATCAGTGGTTTCATTTTCACCAGTCAACAGGATATTTTTCGTGCTTCCAGTCAAAGAAACTACGTACGTAAATTATTCTCTTCTATCGATAATTATTTGGAACATTATCGCCTGTGTGTGAGTTCAAAATAAGCTTTCATTATAAAGCGCACACACTGTTCGATTAAAGTTCCAGACCCCCGAAAATGTACTTGTTGAGATGAACTTTACCATAATCTTCCCGATCCAATATAAACTAATTTTAAGTCTAAAGTGATTTGAGAATACTCCAAATTATACCAAAAAACTTGTTGGGAGAAAGTTGAGCATGTTAGCTAGGCTGGTGCAGCTATTACAATGAGGTTGTTCGTATCAGCATTAGCTTCTAGGTTATATTCGTGTAAATGCAGAAGCTCATAAACATTTACCTTTATGTGAGGTAAGGCTAAATCAATTTACCTTTATATATCCCTTGCATATATTAACGTAGGGACTTAATTAATCATATATAACTAATTCACTTTCAAGAGTATTATAGCAACTAACTCAACTATCGCTAACTAACATGACTTTGACGCATTAATTACTCATTCCCAATATTCCCGGCGCTCAAAAAAAAAAATGAATGATTCAAATAAGTGTGTTTAATTTATAACAGATTTTTAACGTCGAAAATCAATGGACTTTATAATTGAGTCGAAATTGGGTACCAGCTGAGCGCCCAATATAAATTGTTGACTGTTTAATTAGGAAATGAATGACACGTTAATTTTATTTTTTTTAACCAGCGCACACTAATGTTTACATGTAATACAATGAACATCATACATATAACAAGAGAAATAACATAGGGCGTTTGTTGGAATCTTGTTGTCTCCATTTGACTTGTTCCTCATTATTTCTTTCAGCACCCCTTCATGCTTGTCATTGCATTTATCGCAGCAAATATATTTATTCTCACTAATCCTAAATATAAGAATTAATAAAAGGATTAAATTTGGTTTTAAACATAAGACCCTAAAATATTTTTTTCCAAATTCTTCCAAATAATTTGCACATATTAAAAAAATTATCAATGAGGTAGTTTTTAACATAAATAATAATAAAGAAGTCACTTTAGAGAAACTAACAATACGACGTAAACACAGTGGTGTGGATAAACTATCAAAAGTTGGCAAAAAAAAAAAAAAAAAAGATAAAACATCAAAAGCTCGTGGGGGCCACCAAGCACTATGCGGTGGATCAATTCAACAAAAGTGCTCAACTTTTTTTTGTCTTTATATTATTCATTTCCTTATTATCCGTCTCCTCTGTCTTTATTTGTATTCGGGACTCTTCCCCGGTCTCTATCTCCTGTTGCTTGGATGGCACCTCTCAATAGTCTCCGACTATTCCCTTTAATTTCCTACAATAATTTTGACCACCCCCCCTTTCTCTCTCAGATCATTCAATTGGTGTGTTTTCATATTTCGTGTTTTGTGACAACGGACGCACGAAGAGCTCAGTTGCTACTTGGCTTATCGATTCAAGTTCGTTAGTTTGTTCTATAATAACATACTACCTCCGGTTCTAATTATAAGAGTCAATTGACTAATTTGAAAAAATTACAGAAGTAAGTTGAGTTAATTATTTGTCCTAAATAGGTGTTGTCTTTCCTAAAATATCCTTATTAATCAAATGTATTGATTAGAACTATCATTGTTAGAAGCGCTATTTTAAAAAAAAATACGTAAATATAAGAGAAAAAGTAGATTGAGGTCTTATATTTAGAATCAAAATAAAAATCAAATAGGGTCTTATATTAAGGACCGGAGGTAGTATTATATAACAGATGACTGATCATGTTTAGTTAGATCATAGCGTTTATATGATACACACACACATGTATACGTACGTGCCAAACGAAATTTTCAAATGCTTGCCTATCATTACATGCGATAAGTTATAATCCGCTTCTTATGTTTCCATTCTAAATATTTCAATTAATATATATAATTCATTAATTTTTGTAAATTATAAAATAAACTCGTGAATGGGAAATCTCAATAGAAATTACACTTTCATTTTCCGAACATCTATCTCTGTGGCAGTTGACGGTAGTTGAACCCCTCCCCCCCAAATAAAAAACGTACATTTACGCTGCACTAATTTTAAGCTGGCATTTCCTAGGGCCAACGTGGCGCCAGCATAGCCGCAGATGTAATCAACGGCTAGCAGTCTGCCAGGTGGCCAAGAAGAAACGGCAGTCAAGCCTCTGAAGCGCCGTTGTTCTAAGCCCTCGAGATTAAACTTTTCCCGAAGGTCTCTCGACTGAAAAGCCTGTACCTAAGCTCTTTATTATTCTGCTTCTTTAAATCGCAAGCCCTCTTTTCAATTCTTCTCTTAATTAGCTAGCCACTTCTGGAAGGTTCCATGGACAAACAGCGAAGAAGGCAGCACGAGGCTACTGCCTCTGGGTCTGACTATGAAGGTCAAATTCATTCCATCTCTTTCCATCACTATATATATATATATATATATGGATTAATAACAAGCCAAGTTAATTTCTGGTTTTCTTCGTTATTTTCTTAAACTCAGTTGTCACTTATTCTACTGACCACACCATTAATCTCCTTTATTCTAAAGCTCGCGAACTATTTCCTTAAAGTTTCAGATCTGAGCGACATCGACCGGCAGAGGTTGTCTTGTTAATTCCCGTTATTTCAGACTGTTCTTCTTTATGTTAAACTGATCAGCTTTCACTTTGTCTATTTCTAATGCTTTGCGGTTCCAGATCTGAGAGACTTTGTGCATGCAGATCTGATCCTGCTCTTTCACTGTTTTCCATCATACTTTATCAACTCTCACCCAATGATTTCAACTTTGTTAGGTCGAAAATAGTTTTTGAAGAAGATTACACATTTCTGTGTCTGCAGTCATAGCAGGCTTTTCGGTTTTAGGCTTTAGGCTTCAGCCACCTGATATGTCGACCTATGTTTTAGTATGCTGCATGTAATTGCAGAGGTGAGCAGTATCGAGTGGGAGTTCATAAACATGTCAGAGGAGGAAGAAGATCTCATCCGCAGAATGTACAAACTCGTTGGAGACAGGTAAATTAAAGCTAGCTTTGTTCCATCTTCAATATCAAAGTAGTGCTTTATTCCAGTTATATATATATATATATATATATATATATATATCATCATCATCATCATCACTGGCCACTGCAAAAAACTATTGGTCGTGCTAAAATATTATATTGCTTCCTTTCTTGCGGTGGCAAACATAGTTTTGTCTCGTCTTCTATCTTAATCTATTATTCTCTTTGCTTGTTCTTCCAGTGGCAAGGGTATGGAAGGACCCTTTTCACTCATGTATAGGATCGAACCATATCTGAATATTATGATGACAAAATATCAGAAAATACTCCAAAAATTTTAATTCTCTGGCGATTCAAGTCGATCCCAATTTAAGGAAAAAAACCGTTGATTGCTTTGATTACTCAATTTTCGTCTCCATTATTTTCTCTTTCTGGGTAGCTAGCTATTTCTCTGAGATATATGCGTATTTTCAAAAGATTTTGTTTATGAACTTGTATGAATTACTTATATTTCATTAGACGTGCTTAAAATACGTATTTCCGAGTAAATAAGTTGTAATAATTCTTCGTGTGGCATGATGAAATAGATTCCATGTCCTCGCGTTACATTTCTTTGTGGGAGTCTATTATTGATTGTGTTCAAGTGTGAACTCATTAAAAATTTGAAAAAGATATATAATCCAAACTGCAGGTAATTTTATTCGAAGCTGTTGTATAAAAATTTGCAAATATAATATATTCTATTCAAAATTTATTATAAAAAATTCAAAATATTATATATTAATTGAAATCATCAAATCAAATTTTAAAAGACGATGTTATTAATTACTATTTGGTAACCTGGCCTTTTGCAGTTACGTACACATCATAGGGGGCCTCAGGTGTTGCGGTGATATTTATATATGTCAGTTAATTATAATTATATGACATTGAATGATTGTGATTATATTCCGGCCGGACAGAAAAACAGGAATCGACATTATTTTAATATAGTAAGATACGATGATAGATTTACTATTAAAAATATATTGTGCCCTAGAAATCCGCACACTCCTCTCTCTCTCTCTCTCTCTCTCTCTCCATAAATTTATATATATTTTTATTTCTTTATTTGTGAAGCACAAGGGGCCATCCCATGAAGCACCATCAAAAGGTTGATAACGAAAGTTATTATCGCCTTTTAATCTTTCCATGTGTGTGTATTATTCTGTGTCTTTTCCTTCTGTTTTATTTTATTTCTTTTTAATTTTTGGGAGTGACACATTAATTTTGGTTCCCAGATGGGGTCTGATAGCTGGTAGAATCCCGGGTCGAAAAGCTGAAGAGATCGAGAGGTTTTGGATTATGAAGCATGCCCAAGTGTTTGCCAGCAGAAGAGAGAATCTTGGCTCATAATGAAATCCTAAAGCCATCATCATTTCACTCTCTCTTGATTTCTTATAATGACCAGAAAATAACTACTAAAAGGTTTCAAAAATAAGAAGTTGTGATTTTCTATGTGAGAATAGAACTTGTTATTACGTGCTGCTTTGTTATTATTGAAACCTTTTAATAATTATATTTCTTTTTTAAGATTTTATAGCAATTTTTCCTATAATTAGCTCTTTTACTGTCCTTTTAATTTAATTATCGTTATTTTTTATGGTTAGTGTCATTATTATTGCTGTCTTCACAAGTTCCATGCCCGCATCATTATTTGACATTTGGCTAGCTAATAATCGTATATACTTTTTTGAGAAATTAAGCCTCACTATTATGTATTATATATAATTCCAATCTAAATACGGTAGGTTGACTGGAGCTTTACAACGTAAATGATCACCAGGGACTTTTTCCTGAGATTTTTTAAAATATGATGTTCTAAGTTCAAATCTTCCGTGGAGAGCAGTGGACGTGGGAGTTATGATTTTTTTTAAAAAAAAAAAGTAAGCAAAGGTTGAGAGGCAGCAGCTCTCTATGATTATGATAAAAGGAATTACTTTAATTTACTTTTCCAATACATATATATAAATATATTGAAGATGGTAATCCCTCTTTTATTCGTGGGAAAAAAATCCTACTTATTGTTCAAAATTAGAAATCTAGAATCCCAAGTTTTTACACTGTAACTTTCTCGTCCATTCCGTGAAAATAATACTCCTCTGATCTTTAATATAAGATATAATTATTGAGTTGATTTTGGTCCTAAATATGAGATCTATTTTTTTTAAATTTATCAATTTTTTCTAAATTACCCCTATGGATACTCCCTCAACCGCAATCAAGTAAAAGAGGGAGGTAGAATATTAAGGAAGATGATTATAATGTTTTAGGAAAAACATGTCATATTTTTTACAATTAACTAACTAACCTAACTTTTTTAATATAGTCAAATTAGTTAAATAGGTCTTATATTAAGGACCGGATGAGTATTTTATAAAAATGAGGCATATATAGTTATCATTTCCTTTGCTTAGCAACAATTTATGAACAACCCACGCAGGCACGGCTTTCTTTATTTAATTTTATGATTCACTTGATTAAATTGATGGAAAAGAAATCATTCTTAATTATTACTTAATCCTTTTTTATGTATATAATCTCTTTTAAAGTATGACCTGAGAGTCATTTTGATCCATGAAATATCATATGAACAACTTTTTTTCATTATTTACACCAAACCAGACATATATTTAACTTTAAGGGAAAAAATTAGAAAAAATCATTTTACTGGTACTTTTACCCTGTATCAATTTTTAAGTTTGATATCTACACTTTTCTGAGTTAATTAAATATTTTAACTTTACTTTATTAGCATCATCAGTCTTTGTGACTTTGATATGTACAGCACTGCTAACGATACCGATAAAGTAAAATTAAAATATTTAATTAAAAGGAGAAAATGTGTATATATAGAGGTGAGAAATGAGTTTCACTTTAAAAAAAGAAAACAAGAAAAGAAATAAAAGGAGACGCAGGCGCGTACTGATGAGTCCGATTCGGAATCTTTTCTCTTTCGTCTTCTTTTTTTTTTTTAATCCTTAAATTAATATTTTAACGGCTCAGATTTAACTCCTTTTCGAAACAAATAAATTACAAATTATATACTAGTATGTTAAGATTTAATTCTAATGATTTGTAAATACACTAAATATTTTTTAAATTTTTTTATAAATAGTTTATAAAAACTTAAAATATGAATCGCTAAAATATGTTAATCTAATTATTAGAAATTAAAAAAAAAAATGAATGAGTCACGACTCACGAGAGTGAGATCCAGCACTGCTAGGCTCATCGTCAAACTGTTTCGTCGAAATAATAATAAATAGGAAAATTAAAAACAGTTCAGTGAGATCTAATCTAAGCAGGAGCACATACTTTTGTTTTGTCTGTTGTCAGCTAGTTGTGTTCACTTCTGACACGCACTCCATTTTTATAATCATAAATGATCTGTTACGTGGCGTCTGACACAACATAACTTAATTTATACAAATTTAAAAACTTAACAGATATTAATTTTTTTTAAAAAAATATTTTTAGAACCATAGAGTCTTGAACGAGGTTGAAAACCCAAGGAAGAGGACGCCACGTGGGGTCATCCCAGAAGAAACTAGTGTGGGTGGTCTTGATGTCTTTGGGCTTTCCCTTTGTTCATAAATGGGCTCATTGACTCATACATGGGCTCCCCTTAACATTATTTAAATGCTGCTCCGTTTTAGAGAATTTTTTTTTTGGTTAATTCGAAAAAGCAGAACTTGCTGCCTCCGATGATGTCGATACACGTATGGATCATCATAAAGGTAAACCCGTGAAAGTGACTTTTGGTATTTACTTTTTCGACTTTTCCCCCTCCTCCGTTTATTTTCCAAAAACACACGCTTCCCTCTTTTTCTTCTCATGGTCATGGCATGTAGGAGTACAGCACCATTATTGTCTTTTTCGAGAACGACGCCAGAAATATGTTTTCTTTTATATCGTACAGTATTTATCATTATGTCACCATGACCCTATTATTATACAATAATATTTATTGTTAGTACTTCAATTCCTTTCTATTAAATATCTTAAATAAATTTTCAGCAAATTACATAATTTATAAATCAGTGTTAGTGTTATTCAATTTTCTCAGACTCACTGTATCATGCAGTAAATGAAATACACGTTTGAACGGTTGACGAGGGCGAGGCAGGAGAAGGAGATGGGGGGTTGTGTGAATAATAAAAGCCGCAAACAAACGCGGCTGGCTGTTTGGAATATGATGAGTCCTGCTTCCTGTTTTGGAATCATTATTATTTAAGTTACATACATAAATTCAAGAATTTATCGAATTGTTTATATGATAGCACAATCTACAGGATTTATTATCATATTTTTAATATTAAAACGTATAAAATCTAACTGCATTTAGCGTGGAACCACGTAGCATTATTTATGACTGAACAAAATATTTATCAAAACAAAAATTGGTTTGCGTGTTAGTTACTGTCAGATGGAGTGAAGGAGTGAAGGAGGGCGTAGAATGATTCCACGCGGCGGCACTGTGGGCGGTAGATAGAGAGGCGTCGTTTCACACCGTGACCTCACCGCCGGACAGCCCTCTTCCCAATCAATAACGGCCCAAAAGTATCTGTCCCCCCTCCCTCCCTCCCTCCCGGCCTTGTCTCTTTTTCGCCCTTTTCCTATTCTTTTGGCTTCCTTTTCGGGTTGCATCTTTTCTTTCATCTTCCAACTAAACCATTATTTTAAATAATTTAAGTGTATTAAAAATATTAGTTAAATTAAATTATATAATATTTTTTAGAACATCCTAACTATTTTTTTTTTTATTTTCTCTCTCTGGTTGTTCTCTAAAATTATATAATTATTGTTTTAGGTTTAACTCGTCGTGTCTATTTAAATATTGTTGTAAATCCTGTATTTTGATTATACATAAATAAAACATGTTGAATTAGTTAAAGCCGATTTGAATGTTGTTTGATTATGGCCAAATTAGAACAAATGAATCTAACTAGAATTTAGTCCAGCTAGTAATTCCAATTCCAAAATATCATAACATCTGATCCTTAATATAAAAACTAGTTAGTTAATTTGAGTGGATTAAGAAAACTAGTTAAATTAGTTATTTGTAATAAATATGTGTTATTTTTTTTCTAAAATATCCTTACTGATTAGGTGTATCAACTAAAATTACTATTATTATAAAAACTACTATAAAAAACTACGGGTGATGTCATTCTAGATAGGGTTTTGGCCGAAAGGGGGAAAAAATCTTCCAAAAAGACGTAAGGTGTGGTAGAAGAAAGAAATGGGCGTGGTCATTGGTTTCAATTATAATGGGGGCAATTAAAATAAATAACCTTGTCACTTTTCCAAATTTCCACACGAAGGATTTTGATTCTTTTGTACGATTGCTAATCTTCCATTGACATTATGACCTTGGCCCCCAATCAATTAACTTGGTCTTTTGTTGGCCAGATAATTTTCTTCAGTGACATGATAGCTTCATATGGGATGAATCAAAACGTTGGTTGAATCACTCGGATCGGACAAAGCAAGAGCAGATGAAGACCACACATAGAAACAGTTCAGTTCTATTTGAGTGTCTTAATTGGGTTTTGCAATCGTAAACTTTAAAATATGTAATCAGTCACATTTTCAATCATTATCGTGATTCCACGGAAATATTATGTTGACATATATAAATTATTTCATTTCATCAAAAACAATTCTATGTGAATTACAGCTCAATAACTTATTAATCAATTTATATTTAAAAATACACATCTTAACATCTATTTGTTTTTTTGGCTATAAATGCAGGTGCTTTGGAGGTCACGCATTAAATGTAAGTACTTTTTTCGCATTGTAAGAACATGTATAAATCATGGAATCGTAATCTACTTGAGTTCAATTCACAAATAAAAGAATTGCGACAAATTCGTCTTTCAAAAACAAATTGATGTATAAGGTTTCCAATGTCACCAACGTTTTATTTGAGCTTCTAAATAATATCATTGTACTCTTTAAAAAATTCAGAAAGCCTTCGTTTAATTTAATTAAAAATATAAATAAGCCACTATCAATGTAGTGATGTACTTACCACGCACACTAACCTGCATTATTTTCTGGTTAAATTTTATTAAAAAAAATTAGGATTTCGATCCTCTCCTCATCCTTCTTCTTCATTATCTTTTCCTTGTTATATTCTCAACACTGGATTAAAAAAAATCAAAAGTTTAATAAATTTAAATTAATAAAATTTGATCTAAATAATTCATAACCATGTACTACTGAGAAATAACAAATAATTTTATAAAATGCTTAATCTCCACCACTCTTTTTTTTTTCCAGTTAACGATAGGGATCGGATAAAAATGAAAAGAAGATCCAAGATCTGAAAATTATAGTTGAAGGGAATCAGTCATGTGGACATAATAGTTGATGATCTTATTCTTGTTCTGCTTATCTCCATTTTGAAAGAATTAGACCACATATTTATGTAACCAAAATCGGTCATATCATTTGAATATCATTTAAAGCTATTGATTCAAAGGTGACTGCTTTTCTTTTTAATTTGTTTTTGTTGTTGACACCACCAAAGAATGGTGATTTCGTTGAAGCCCCATCTTCCACGTGATTCACATTTGCTTTGCCATATGAAGTTTTATAGTAGTTCTTTTTTTTTTTTTGGGGTCAAAAGAAGCTTTTGATGTTTGTCCCTTGGAAATCATCCTGTGAAGCTGTGGGTAGCTCTTTAATTTCAGCATTTATATTTGTTTATATTTTTATTAATCTATCATGCTCAAATTCCACATCTTATTGATGCTAAAATTCATAGGGTATACTATATTGCTTCACACTTAGACTAGCTTCATGATTACCTTCCCAACAATATTATAGTGCGTGGAGCTGTATTATTCATTTAAGTAAGTAGCCTAGCTAGCTAGCTAGCTAACTAGTGAATCAAACAAATGAAACCAAACTGCTCCAGAGAGGCGCTGCCCCATAGGCAATATAACTATGTACAAGTGGCCTTTTCATAATCATTCCAGTTTAGGTACCCGCATGGATTTCTATATATATATAATTATATATACACACATGTGCGCATTTTTCAATAGAAGAACAAACTAGAAAGTTGACACTACGACGAGTGTCATATATTAAAACATATTAGGTGGAAATACTTATAATAAATAGAGATATTTTTTTAAAACATATTAAAAATTTCTAAAACAAAATAAATTGGAGTCTTATATTTAAGATTATCAACTAGTTTTTATAATTAGATCGAAGATAGAATTATATAAGAGTGTGTTGACTTGTTTTCTCCAAAAAAAAAAAAACCAAAGGATGTCAAATAAAATAGGACTGTTGACGGGCAAACACCATACCCTATCTTGACCATTTTTATTCTCCCGAATTTGGTATTTAGTTTAATGTTACAAACTATAAAAAAAAAAAGATGCTTATTATTTATAGTACATGATAAATGTCCTAATCCAAAGCAAACGCTATAGTGTTTGTACATTGAATTTAGAGTGTTGGGTCGAGACTCAAGGATTCAAAAGTTATATCCCACGTAACAGTTAGTCAAATCATAAGAACGTGAACAGCCCCCCCGGGGGGCGGAAACCCCAAAAAAGAAGGGTTGGAATCTCATTATTATTGAGGTAAGAAATAAGAATTTTGTTGGGGTTAAAACCCTTTTTAAACTGTGAGACCTACTTTGGCATTGGTAATTAGTTCCGACTTTTGACCTCACTCACATGCGCTTCCTTTTACATAAAAAGATGGGGTTCTTACTTTTAGCATCAATGAAGGGTTACAAGGATGCCATGTCGCCAACCAAAAGTAATCTGATTAGTAAGTATGCGATACAAACCTTAAATGGGCATGGGTTTAACTTTTTTAAGGAGCAAGTGGGCATACATAATTAACTTTTACACATAGAAAGTACAGATATTCGATACCTTTTGTATGGATAGAATACTGACACTCTGATCTAAGTTCTTACAGATTTTTCCCCAATTTTCCTATTTATTATTTACAATCATTTTTTGAATTATGAATTTGACCTTGACTTATAAAGCATTACAACCTAATTTATCTAAATTTTACTCCCTTTGGTCCTTTTTAAGAGGAGATTTTAAGAGAGTTCTCGTATTCCTCTTTGTAAGAAACAACAGCCTCTTATTTGAGGTGTTTAATTATTACAATTTTTTTTACCAGTACAATTTTTCTTTTGTACATTTATGAATGAGATTATTTAGAAGAAACAACAAGTATCCATTTTCAAAGATAATTAATATCTTTTTTCCTCCTAAAATCCGTTATTCAAGAGTACATTAAAACTACTCACCTCCCTTCATTGACATGGTCCATTCTTCATGCATTTAAAGATCAGAAGAGAATAGTTCAAGTCTTGAGTATCTTAACGGGCGTACGTAAAGTAAAAATGCCTTATATCTACAATGGAGGAAATAGCAGTAACCCATCAGCTACGCAAGTGAAGGTATCTTTTAAGAGAAGTTCACAGTTCATCATATAGTTATCATAATTAATCCTGAGTTCTGACCATATATAACTGTATTTATAAATCATGATAAATTAGTCATATATACGTATATAATTGTCGCTTGTTAAAAAACAGCAAAAGCTGGAACTGCAAAAGCACTATTGAGAGATACGGCAACCAGTAGTGTCACTTTCAGTGTCGCTTAGTGGGATTATTAATTATTGGAAGAATTCAAAACGGAGAAAGTAAGGAGGAAGAGGAAGAGGAAGGAGGGAGGAATATTCAAAGTTTCTTCCGCGTTGATGCTCTGCCTTTAATTAATTAATCCCTTTATCGTTCAATATCACGTGCCCCTTTCCATTGTCCTTTCTTTCTTTCTTTGAATCATTCTCCCACTTCATTCCCCTTTTATACTCTCTTAATTTAATTTGTTCTCTCTAACAAATGATGACTTGCTAAGAATTGATCTATTTATTATGTACTTTTGTTCTTTTGTGTATAGCCCATTTGTCTTTGAAACTTTTCATATGATAACTTAGGAACTGGATTTAAAAATCAATAAATAAATAAATTTGGACCAATTTATTATGTCTTTTATTTACATATGCGATGATAAAAACTGAATAGAGGTTATCCAAATTTAGTCTAAACTATATCTACACATTAAAAATGAGAGAGCAGAGAAGAATATATATTGACATGAAGTAAAATGAATATAAAGGGCTTATCATAGATTTTGCTCATTACTATATACCCTCTCCTGTCTTTAATATAAGATCTAGCTAGTTTAATATTTAATTTGATTCTAAATATAAGATCCTAATCTATTTTGTTTCCCATGTTTATTTATTTTTTTATGTAGCCTTTTGTAGTAATTGTATTTATTAAAGTTTCCATCAAATGGTTATTTTAAGCAATATACATAATTAACAAGTGTATTTTAGAAAAGATAACACATATTTGTTATAAATAACAAACTTAACAAACTTTTTTAATCTATTTAAATTAGTCAACTAATTTTTGTAATAAGAACCCGAGATAGTATTTTATATGTCAATGATATTAATTATTATATACTCTTTTAATTCTAGTTATAAGGTAGAGAGAAAATTTTTTTATCCTATTTATAAGCCATATCATTAAATTTTTAATACAAATATATTATTTTGCCATCCATTTAAATTGTGCAGATTGCTATATACTCCCTCCGTTCCTTATTATAAGAGACATTTGATGCTTATAGCATGTTCCTATATATAAGAGACACTTACAAGTTGTCTCTACTTTTTTTGTGTTGATTTACTATTTTATTCATATTTATTATCTCCAACTCACACTCTCCCTCCCTCCCACTTCTCTTTCTTTTAATAATTTAATTGTTCTCTCTCATGCTCTCTCTCTTTATTAATGAGGGCATTTTTGGAAAAAAATTATACTTTTTACACATTAATTGTTCTTAACTAATTTTAACTGTTTTTTTTATCAACGTACTTCGGTTATTTGTCTCTTATAATAAGAAACGGAGGGAGTATTAAATAATGATAAGTTTTAAGACAAACAACAGAAGAGTAATCTATAATATAATGGTAGAGCGGTTCACTATATTAGTCCAAGTTTTACATTGATGAATCCGTGTTTAGATAAACTTTTATAATGAGCTCAAACTCAAAGGAGATGAAGGTTTCAAAAGCAGTAACAGTAGGACCCATATTCCGAGAAACAACATTGAATTCACTCGGTTTTGGTTTTTCAATCGCTGTCTCATTTCCTTCTCTTTTCCATCGCTTATAAGCCCTTCTTCCTCTCGCCTTCTTCCCCCACCAAAGCCATCTCTCACACTCTCTCACACACACCCATCTCTTTTTCTCTCACCTTTCCTTTATATCATAAGGATCGCACCTTCCTCATCCCAATTCTCTCCAACACAATTTTTTTCCACTCGGTTTCCGCCTAAATCCACTTTTCAAACTTTGGTTCCTGACCAAACTCTTCTTCAGACCTCTTGTTCTCAGCAATTCCCCAACATCACTTCCTTTTGAACACTCACGCCCTCTCTCTGTTTTATTTAAGCCTCGAATTCAAGGTTTGGTTTGCAGTTCAAGTTGGGAGGTTGGTTCGAAGTTCAAACCTTGTGGCTCTTAGTTCATGTTTTGTGTGTCCATGGAGGAAGGGCAAGTTAGTCTGGCGAAAGAGCTGAACCAAGGGAAGGAGCTGGCAATGTTGCTCTGTAACCGTATTGCCTCTTCTACTCATGAGACGAATGAGTTATTGATTGACAAAATACTCTGTTCTTATGAGAAAGCACTCAAGATGCTTACACGTGGACAAAATGTGGGAGAGGCTAATCCCACCGTTAATGCTGGTGAGAGCCCGAGATGTGATGTCTTGGACCAGGAAGACGGTCGCAGAGATGCCTACAAGAAAAGGTAGACACACTTGAAATTGAACTGTGCTGGATTTGAAGTGTTGCAGAGTTTGAATCTGTGATTCTTAAGGTGTTTTTTTTTATGTGATGTGCAGGAAGATCATGCCCAGATGGACAGAACAAGTGAAGGTTTGCTCAAGAACAGGGATTGAGGGTTCCTTGGATGATGGATATAGTTGGAGAAAATATGGCCAGAAGGATATCCTCGGAGCTAAATTTCCTAGGTTAGAATCATAACCACACTTTCTCTCCCTCTGCATAAATTCTTTACATTAGAATCTCGTATTTCCTCCTTGTCGAAAACTGGTTACTACTAGAGAGTTTCCTTATCGCATCCTAATGATGAATCGGCTTTTCTAGATGATACCCCTTTTTACAGAAGTTAGTTGTAAAGACTTCAAAAATTTACTCAACAAATGCAGAACTTGAATGTGAGGAATCATGGTTGGTGGTGGCCTACGGATGGTTTTGGCAGCTGAAGTACCTTTAAGCATTAAAGAGCAAATATATAATGCAGCCAAACTCAGAACATATGGGATAAGAGAAGAGAGTAAAGGACAAGATAGCCCCTCCCCCCGATCTGTTCTTTATTTTTGGGCCTTCCACTTTAGCCCAGAAAGCTACTAAAAGAAAGCATGAGAAAAGGCTGAGAATAAGCTGTCCTGTTCCCCATATCTTATCATAAAACAACAAAAAGTAGCAGCACTATTTTAATTATACATATTCTTATATTTACGCAAAGCGTACCATGTGAGTGTGACTATCACCCTCATGTATATGTCTGACAGACAAAGAATGGTTTCGTATTGCAGAGGATACTACAGATGCACTCATAGGTTTGTACAAGGCTGTCAAGCAACAAAACAAGTTCAAAGGTCTGATGAAGATCCAACAGTATTCGAAGTGACCTACAGAGGAAAACATACCTGCAACAACCACGCAGCGGCATCAAAGAAAAAGATGGTTTTTGGAGAAAACCATCATAATAATCAACACCGTAAAAGAAATGAAGAGGAAGAAGAAGAAGAAAAGATGGAACCATCCCTAATGACATTCTTCAATTTTGAGCCAGAACTTGAAGTCAAAATGGAGGACATTTTCCCAACATCGACTGGATTTCCTTCAACATCTGATAACCAGTTCCTGGAAAACTTTTCTGCAAATTTCATTTCCCCATCAACCTCGGAATCGAACCTGTTTTCTCTGTCACCGTGTCACATGGGAAGTGCAGGAATATGCCAAAAGGTGCAAAGTTCAGAATCTGAAGTGACTGACGTAGTTTCAGCCCCAACCTCGGTCACCAATTCCCCTTTGGTCGATTTGGATGTCTTGCTTGAAAAGGAAGATTTTCAATCCAATTTCCCTTTCAGCACTTTTGATTTTTTCTCTTCCTAGTTTTCTTATAGTTCCGGTGTGTGTGTGTGTGTGTGAGAGAGAGAGAGAGAGAGAGCGAGCGAGCTAAGTTTCTGCAGAAATCAATCAGTTGGTGATTTGTGGATCCTGACCAGGAAGAAGATCATAGGAATTATGAGTCGTGTCCAAAAATGAATTGACGACTGTGAAACTGTCCTATGTGAACATGATGCTTGGTCGAGAGAGTTTTCCTGTACGGTGTGGTTGAGTCATATTTGTAACTGTTGCAACTTTAACCGAGTCATGCCTTCTTGTAACTCTAGCACGGCTGGAATTTGTAAAATAAAGGCATTTTCTATACATTCTTTCTTTTCTACCTCTTCCCAACCCCCCCCCCCCCAAAAAACAAAAATCTTCATCAAGATTCTCAAGATCAAAATCTCACTTAAAAGATCACCATGACTGTAAAGGAAGCTGGGGGGGGGGGGAAGATGTTGCTCTGCAAAATTTGATCCTATTATTTGGGCTACGATAAGAAGACGGGGGTCAATGGTACCGGTATGCATTTGGGCTTTTGTTGGGCTGTCATTATAAGTACGCCCAAGCCCATTATCACTATCACATTATACCCGCCTGCCTCTTTGCCCCTGAAATTTTATTGGATCACACAGCAACATTGCAGATGCATTTTCTGTTAGAAAATGTATAGGTAGAATGAGAGAGTAACATATCAACATGAGGATGTGCCCGGGTATTAATTATTGTCCTTCTTTTATTTTTAACTAGAAAATGAAACGTAGTTAGAAAATATATGCGAATGTTTCAGATTCTATTAATGTGTGTGTGTGTGTGTATATATTATGTATATATTTTTGGTTAATGGTTCATGATGCGATGGTTGGTCCAAGATACTCTGTTTATTTTTAGAATAAATTACATGAATTTCCTTTAATTTTTTCTAAAAAGTACCCTCTGAATACTTGATCAGCATGATGCAACATACAATGATGATACGAAATAGTGATAATAATAATTACAATCATATGAAACTGGACGGGACGGAATTCGTTAATTTGAAGTGTTTATTGATATGATTATGAAATATTGATTCAAAAGGAGTATGATTAGTTTTGAAGGTCAACATGATGACATACATAAAGTCGTTTATTTTGTGCGGTTTCACCAATGAGGTTTTGTTGAGTAATTTCCAGATAAGTAAGTGGATGAGCGTTGATAATTGAATTGATAAGATAAAGTTGAAGAACACCCCTTCTTCTTTTTTTTTTTGAATTATCTGTCTGCTTCAAATAACACTAATTGATTGAATTGGAAATAAGGGAGTAATAATTTAAATGCGTAAAATAGTATTTATTACTCTGCAATTACGATATACTATGACAACTACATACAGATACGTGCACACACAGCATACGGAGGTCATGGGCTTCTGGCCCAATAGAGCTTTTGGAAGACCTGTTCTTCTTCTTCATCCGAAAAATTCATATCATTCATGGTGATTGCTCTTGGCACATGCACAAAGTCATTTATGGAGCGATAATTATGTCCCAGACGTAAATTTTAAGACATTGTTTGGTGCAGTTCTGTAAATAATTATAAACAGTTATTGTTAAAGATGGAAAGTAATGATATCGTGAGTAAATAGTTTAAGAGATGTGGAGGTTAATTTGACTCTAATTGAAGTGAATTTTAACAGTATATATATCAGACCTGTCGTAATAAGGGGATTGTGTTCACTGTTAATTTACTCTCCTAATAAACGTAAACGTACGTGGCTGTCTTCCTCCATTCTACACTGTGCGCCGCTTTCACCTTTATATATAATGACGCTTTGACCATACTCCAACGTGTTAAAGTTGTCGATAATGATCTTATGATGAAACCCCACTGTTCATGCTTTGAATACTACCTTCTTTTTAACCGCCTGGCTCACTTTTTTACTTTTGGTTCTTATTTCTTTTAACCACCCTCGATGCCTCCTTTCCTTTGCCCCCCTTTTTGTATTGCTAGTATTACTTCTTTCTTTCTGTGTGTGTGTGTGTGTGTGGAGTCTCATCAGCAGAAAAGGAGCTGTGAGTGGTGATGATGATTTGTTGTTCTTCACAAATCTTGCACCGGATAGGAGTTCTCTTAATTAATTATAGTGGATTGGATATTCCGGTTCAATCTGTGTTCATGAGATCACCAGCTGTTGATTCTGCAAGCTATATGTATATCATCAATGACCCATTTGTAATTGACTATCATTCTATATTCAAATTGAGTTGTTATTGAATGTTGGCAGGCCTTGACTTTTTCGGCCTCCCATGTTGTCTTTATATATTCAACACTGTATGGCTTATCTTTAGCCATCTCCCCCACCTTCTGATTCAGCGCTTCATCATCTTTAATAATTACAACTACTTTTCACATTACTACTTACATCTGCCACTTGCTCTGCTACTGAATATCTACTGGACCGTTCAAAAAAAATGAACATATGGTGTGGTGATGATGTGGCATGAGGCCTACAAGGTACGTAGCTACAGGTAGGAGCTAGGTAGGACCCATAACTAATGTGGTGATGGCATGTGGCATAATTAACTAAAGCCCATTGTCATCATGCAATAATGTGTATTTTCTGGGGCCAATCCCTCACTTGACTGATTAGTGAGGAAATAGGAAGGAATATATATCATCCTTCGCTGTCTTGCTCACTAATTACTCAGAAAATAGCTCCTCGATCGGTCGTTAAATTTAGCATCGTGATATTTATCCTGACTAGTGGTGTTAATTCTATTAGAATGATATGTAAGACTTTTTGTTTGACAAAATTAAAGTTGTTGGGAAGAGCAACAACATGAAAGAAGGAACATAAAGTGGATATATATATATATATATATATATAGGAATATAGCTCAGTACGAATGGCGTTGGTGAGTAGTGAGAGAGAGAGATGCGAGCAATCATTGTCAAGGAAAATAGAACGTCCCTGTGTGGAAAACTACCTTAGTGGCTATAAAAAGTTGCCCTAATTCCCAAATTTCTGGTTTCAGTTAAATAATGGATTAGTTAGTTGGTTCTTAAAAGGCAAAGCGCACGCAGACAGAGAGAGAGAGAGAGAGAGAGAGGGCCGATGAGCTTTTGAAATTACAGGAGAGAATGATGATGCTGATAAACATAATTACATTTGCATATAAATTGTTGTGATGAGAAAGGAAAACACAACTGTCTATGAGATAGAGAGAGAGAGAGAGAGACTAAGGGTTTAGGTAAATGAAAAGGAAGGGAGTAATAATATAAATTGAAAGGGTGAGATCAATTAGATAGGAAGTCCGTGAGTAAAAGGAGATCTAGAAGATGCACAAATAGACAGAAACAGGAGAGGGGGGGGGGGACAATGAATCATTATTCTTTCTTTGTTGGCTCTTCAAGGAATCCAACAACTCGTTCTTACCTCTGGACGCTGTTACGTTCCAAATCATTGTGATGCCTAAATCTTACATTGTAGGGCCATAAGATTCAAAACCATATATATTCATTTCATTTAAGGATTTACACCCTCTTATAACGTAACCAAACAAAAAATTAAAGAACCCAAATGATTTTTCAATGATTTGGCTAAAAAGTCACGGCTAATATGTTATATGAACAAGCATTTTAGTTTTGTCCATATAAGAGCTGTATTACAAGTATCCGAAATAAATATCTGTGAATAACTTTTGGATATGAGATTTTCTCGCCAGTGAACTGATCAAAATTTAACTCACTGGAATATTTGCTGATAAAAGAACATCTCATAATAAAAGAGTGGAGAGGGGGTGGTACGGTGAAAGAGTACCTCTGCAACAAAATAAAGGTCAAAAGAAGAAAGAAAATATATATTTCAGGTGCAGTCCTGTGTTGTAGATCGCTGCTGATACATATTGACAATGTTAATTAGTACTCCTGTGATCCTATTTATAGAACAGAGAGAGAAAGTATTTTCGGTCTTATTTATGAGGCATGAGAGAAATTTTTTGTATGGATGTACAATTTTACCCTCATTTATTTTTGTATTGACTTTGTTTATATGAGGTATAATGTATATTAAATAAGGATAAAGTTTGGAAAGTCATTAAATTTTAAATGAGAGTTAATGAAGTTTAAAATTTTTCTTGGTCTGTGTTAAATATGCTGAAAATGTTTTATAAATAAAACCAGAGGAGTAGTTTTTTTGGCTTGTTGGTTTTTTCAATTTTTATATTTTAAATTATTTTCTTGAGGTGTACTTCATCTCCGATTAAATTCATTGTCTAGCATCATTATTATTTGTTGAAATATCATTAGCTTTAATCATTGATGCTTCCCAGAACATCGCTGCCTATGGAGCCATGTGTCACTGAAATGAAGCAGAGACTAAATATTTAACCTTTTTTTTGCCGGAATAAACCTTTTTTTTTTATAAAAAAACGGACACTAAAAATAATACTCCTCCAATCCTTAATATAAGACATATTTAACTAATTTGATTAGATTAAGGAAGTTAGATAAGTTAGTTAATTATAAGAAATATGACACGTTTTTCTTAAAACATTATAATCGTCTTTTTTAATATCCCTTTCCCTCTTTTATTTGATTATGGTTGAGGGAGTGTTAATAGGAGTAATTTAGAGAAAATTGATAAATATGAGAAATGAGTCTTATATTTAGAACAAAAATAACTCAATAATTAATCTTATATTAAAGATCAGAAGAGTACTAGTAGTAATTAGAAAAGTGGAGGAATCGTTCGAGGCTCCATACACATATATATTGTATGCATATATGCCGAGACCTTTTAATCCAAATAGATAGAGAAATAAATAAATGTACAAATGTACTGCCACATGTGAAGTTACTGTATGAAAAGTCTAAATTAAAAGTTTATTTCAAAGAAGAAAAGGAGTTGCTGTCAAACTCAAAGGATTCATATGGAGATCTTGAAAATAAGATTAGTGGGGCATTTGTGAAAGAGGACCACAGAGCTGCGTTTGAGGAGAGGACAAAGGAGAACATGTGATAAACGGAGAACGTATCAAAGCAGCCTTTGTCCTCTTGTGACAGATCCGATGTCCTCCCCCATACTTTAATTTCCTAATACTGTTTATTAACCGCCCAATCCCATCTCTGTCTCTTCCAATATTATTCCATGCGTCTAGAATAGTTTATAAAAAAAATTTTAATTATAATTTACAAAATATAATATAAATATGTAAAAAAAATTTATAAATATTTATAATCCTGATTTCAAACCAGTACCAACCGTGTGCAGGTGGATGATTCCCCGTTTAATCATCTCTCTTAAACCTTTCATCGGCTCAAATTTTGATGTTTATTTTTAGTTGACATGAAATGGAAAGGGTGTTTGACAACCCTCAAAAGTACTTTTAAAAAGTATTTTGTTATGAAACGATACAAATTTTTTTACATATTTATTTTATAAATTGTAAAAGTATTTTTGAAACCATAATTTGGTTTCTTTTCAAATACTTTCAAAATCTATCTGGCTTAGCTGAAGTGATGAGAATAAAGTGAAATTTCAAATTCCAAGATGTTCATTACCCCACAAATATGTTCATGTCATCAATTAGATCTTCGCAAGGGAAAAAGGAATAACGAAGCTCGATTAAACACAAAAAATACAAGTACACCCGTGAGGGGGGAACGCCTAGGCTCATTATTAAAATAATTAACTTTATTTTTATTTAATTATCTAATTTTTACTATTGTTGAATTAAATTTGAGCATTCTTAGTCCCCTGCTTTCATAACTCCTTCCATTATTATCAATACCTATTACTCTATTACTATAATTAATTATTTCTTTTTTCGGGATTAAAATTAATTATTTCAAACACATGCAAAAAAAGTAAACAAGAAAATTTGATCTTAAATTACTCATAGCTCCCAGATTAAAAAAAATACAGAACTAAATCTCATTTAATATATTTAGAAATTTAATTCACAAATAAAACCAGAGAAGTATATTAAATTATTAATCATGTTTTTGAAATAGGGACCCAATTGTAAAGTGTGAATAATTTGTTAACAAGAAACTCCGAATGCTATTATCCTAATTAAAACTATCTGCGTAATTACTAATTAGGCAGTGTAATAAAGTGGGATATATGGAAAGGCCATTGTAAAGGGAGGGGCTGGGCACGTGGTGTATGCCATGAAAGACAACTTACCACTCCGGTGATTATTATATATCAGTGAGAACATTAAATATATGAAATTTTTTATAGATGCTCTTGTTAACAAAAGTATTAAAGATTATTATATTTTCCTCACTTATCTATTTATTTATATTATAATTAAGTAGAAAAGAATCAAAAGTAAAATATCAAAAAAGACACAACTGACAAATAAAAAGATCAAAATTTCTCCCCCTAGATGACAAATAACAACGACAACGGTGGTGCGTCAGTAATCTTTCAAGTGAACAAAGTTTTAAAAAGAAAAAAAAACAATAGTAGTACTCTATTTTTTAGGGGTTATTTGAAAGCCCCAAAAAGTCTTTTGTAAAATTATCTCTCTACAAATCAAGACAAAATTTTTTTTTATATACTTATTATCCAAACATTCTCTTACTTATTATTATTATTATTATTATTATTATTATTCGTTTTGCCGTTTTGGTGACCAAAGAAAAAATATAAATATATTATAAATAAATAAAAAAGGAGTACTCGTATGTCAGAGCACAGCACAGAGTTGTTGTAACTTGTACAGCAGCTATTCAAAATATAATAACAATAATAATAATAATAAAAGCATTTTCAAATTCCAAGATAGATACTTGGTCAAAAAAAAAAAAAAATCCAAGACAGATAAGATGGAAAATACCCCATTCCCCCTCGTGGGTAAGGTGACATCTATGCTTATGCAAGCATGACCTTTCAACCCCTCGTGCGTGTAATTACCTTTCATGATATACGGAAATTACATCCAACCAAAGAATACAAAAGCGAAAATAACCAAGGATTTGTGTACAATAGTTATTTTAATCATTATTTATAAAATACAAAATAAATATATAAACAGATTTTTGTCTCAAATCATATAAAAATATTTATATTAAGCTGCTTCAAACAAGCAAAATAATATTAATAATAAGTAAATTATGTTTAGAATAGAAATTGAATTTAACGAAGGATGGTTTTGGAGATTTATATTAATTTTTTAAGAACGAGTAAGATTTTTTTAATATTTCTAACTGTTTTCACAAATCGGTACAATTTTGTTAAAAATACTTAATAAGAAAAGCGAGAAGAGTTTATCAATTGATTTGTCTTTTGTCGTAAGAGGGAGTCATGGGGTGTCAGCTAAACCCAATTTAAATTTTCAGCCGATGCTAAAGAATTTAATTAAAATAAATAAATGAAAAATTAATTTCATTTAACAAAAATTTACATTCATCCGGGTTTTTTATTTTTGGGGAAGAACAATGTTGGATGAAAAGTAATACTACCTCCCGTCCCAATTATAAGAGCTAGTTGATTAATTTGAAGAGATTAAGAAAATAAGTTAAGTTAGTTATTTGTTATAAATAGATGTTTTTTCTAAAATATCTTTGCTAATCAAGTGTATTAGCTAGAACTACCATTATTAGAAAAACTATCTTGAAAAAAATACATAAATATAAGAGATAAAGTGGATTGAGATCTTATATTTAAGACTAAAATAAAAGCTAAACAATATCTCATATTAAAGACCGGAGGTAGTATTTTTTTAAAATATAAATAGTTCTTCTATGCAGACGATTCCCTTCAAACCCAAACAAGAGATTAATGGTGGGTTTGTTCGATTTGGTTTGAAGAATGCGTACGTGGCCAGGGTTAAATTCAAGATGAGGACATTATATACATCGTATTATGATATAAAAGAGTAATTTTATGTTATTTAAGTCATTAAAACCAAAGTAAGAGGTTGTAATTTGGTTCTCATTTGTCAAAGAAATTGGCGAACTTGAACTATAGTTGTTGGGCGATTGTAACAATTAAAATGGCCTTTAAACAACCTGTCTTCCCTGGATATTCTAGGAGAGATGCTCAACAGCAACAAATCAATCTGGGGAACTTTCAATTAAATAACTAATTAATAAGCTCCATAAAATTGATATTTAAAGACCTAACAACTTTAAAAATGAAATTTCTGAGAAATTATTAAATTAATCACCCCAATGCTTTTCAAAATTATTATCATATATAATATCTTAACATATAGCTAATCTTTTTTTAAGTCACAAAAAGTATTTATATTTGTATTTTTTGCAGGCATGTAAATTTGTGATTTTACAGAAAAAAATTTGACTATTTTGGAAAAATCCAAAAATAATAATTAATGGTGATTATTCATCAAATTTTGATTTTTAAAATTACTGAAATAATATTCCTTAACATCTTTGAGCTGAACTTCTCTCAAATATGGGACGCCTCTTCTTCAACAAAAATTCTAGCTGCTAAATAAAAATCATTTAAACTTAGAACTCTTTGATAGCTTTTGAAATAAAAAACAAAGGGAAAAAGAAAAAGGGGGGGGGGACACCTTATATGAATACCTCTATATTGATTTGTTTGGCGTGAATCAAATGACAACTAGGTCAACCAATGATATATAATTATCTTGTTAATTAGTTGATTATGATCGTGATTCATTAATGGTGTGATCCACCTATGAATTGCACTTACAGGTAATTCTATTGCATTATGAAAAGACCACAAAAAATTTCGACGTTGTCCCTTTTGATGACTCTGTGTGTGTATGCGTGCATGTTAGTGTTAACAAATATAAGAACTCTAGATTCCATAACCTCCTTTTTTTCTCTCCCTATTTTCCCTCTTATTTCCGTATGTTCCTTAATTATTATTTTCTCACTTGATTGGGCAAAACGTGCTGGGGCATTATAATATTTTATAAAATTCGGAACACTAAATACTTATATATTATTACGCCCTTCGATCCTTGATAATATTTTATTACATTTAAACTATTACGTTTTAATAAATAATATGGCGCTTACAAATATTTTTTTTATGTAAAAATAACTTGCTTGGCCAACATTTTAATGTAAAATGAACATAATTAATAAATCTATCAAAATTAAGTGTAATGCTCTGACTCACATAGGATTCGAACAGAAAGGCAAGAAAATTCAACCCCTCTCACGTCTAATTTTTCTCTGTTTTTGGGAAAGCCAAGTTTTTAGAACACTACAACAAACGAATCCTCTTTTATGGGAATTCGTGTTGCATCTTAACCACAATTAAATTATTATGTTAAAAGTAATGCTCCTTCCATTTTTTGTAGGAGACCCAGTTTTGAGAGATCTGGTGTTCATTCATAAGATACTCCATTTTGCAATTTTAGAAAGAATTAGAACATGCTTTCAAATATATCTCTAATGCATGATTTTTTTTTTTGCCAAGCTCTAATAGATGATTAAACTATAATAACAAAGCTTTGAAACAGCGTAAATCATTGCATTTAATATGGGTATAATTAAAAAGAAAAAAAGAGGCACCAATTAACTACTTTTTTAGTATTCGTAGATTTCAAAATTACTCACCTGGTCCTATCGAAATAAATTGTCATTCACCAAAAAAAGGCAAAGAAAGTTTTTTTTTTATCCCCAATACATATCACTTTAAATTTATTATATGACTATACAGTTTTATTCCTAATTTATTATTCTGTGCACTATTATTTAAGAAATGCATATATTAAGATAAAATTAATAGGTTTAAGGTATTTTGATTCCGGTAAAATATATTGGAAGTAGTTAATATACTAATAGGATTAGAGACATAAACTTTATATAATTAAAAACGACAAACAGTGCAAATAAAGAAATGATCAAAGCAAAATGCCAGAATGTGAGTTAATTTCCTGCTGTAATGATGTACTATGTGTAAATGGAAGTTTAGTTAACGAGCACTCTTCGAAGAAGAAACAAAACAAGAGCAGTTGAAGAGATTAATGATCCCATGTTTAATAGTAATTATTATGGTTTTCACTTTCTTTCTTTTTTTCCTCGTGTATTTAATGAACCCCGCTTGAATTATTTGAGGACATGTCATAAATGAAGTAATGCAAAATGTCCAGAGCTCGCCACCCAAAAGATCAAAGTTCCCACCACCTTTCAAACTTTCTCTTCATAGGGTCCACCTCCCTCCATTACCATTTAACTAGCCTACATTCCTCACTCCTCCACTTATTTTGTACTGCTCTTATTTTATTTATAAGATGAAAAATGCGCTTTTTTTTAAATCATATAATTAATCAGGAAATTAAAAAAAAGTCATATCATTAAACTTTTCACGTGAACATGTAATTGTGCCCTTTAATCATTATTCTTTTCCCCCCATATTCAGCTATTATTTATAGGAATAAAACATTTGATATATAATATATTTATTACAAAATAGAGTTAAAATAAAAAAAATCAAATTTAAGATTTTTTTTCTCTCAATTTCTGTAGAACACAGTTAAAGTGTCTTAATAGAATGATGAAAATACATGTTCTCACCTACTTTCATTTTCCGTGTCTCTCTCATCTGCCCTGTCAAACAAATTAAACCATCATCGGACGTGTACCAACACAAAATCTACTTCCGACACCCAAACTATATGCTACCATATTGCTACGAAAAAACAAACACACGCACAAAATCATGGATCTTATTCTTAAAGCCATATCAAAGTTTTTTAGGCATATATGTATAGCAGAAATTAACATCACATGTGATGTGATAATGTACAACATAAAGTAATTGAAGTTGCTGATAAAAAGATTACTAGGACCCTGTTTGGCCTTGATGAGCTAAATTAACCATGAAGAACTAGTATAGGTGGATATAATTTACCAATTCTACAGTTTCATTTATTTGTTCTTCCACATGGTGGCTAGCTCTGCGATGTACCTAGTGGAGCTTCCATTCCCGGAAAGAGTCTTATCTGCAGCTTCCTTCAGATCCTTCATTCTGTAACGAAGCTTCTTGCCTTCTTCGCCTTCCATCAAATCCTTCACCACTCTGGCGATCTCGTGCCTCTCCACCAACCCACTCTCGCTGGCCTTAGGCCTCAGCGCCACTTTCACGTCCTGCGTCACCATCACCGCGTTCATCCTCTGTTCTGCGTACAGAGGCCAAGCCACCAGCGGCACGCCGTTCACCACGCTTTCCAAGATGGAGTTCCAGCCACAGTGGGTCAAGAACCCACCGGTGGAGCCGTGTCCGAGGACTTGTGCCTGGGGGGCCCACGACGGCACCACGAAGCCTCGCCCTTTGGTTCTTCCCACGAACCCTTTGGGCAGGAAGCCGCAAGGGTCTGTTTGGCTCTCCGCGTTGAAGAAATTCGCGTTTGTGGTTGCGTCGTTGGGGCTTCTCACTACCCACAAGAACCTCTGCTCGCTCATTTCTAGCCCCAGGGCGAGCTCGTTGATTTGAGCCGTCGAGAGGGTCCCACCGCTGCCGAAGGAGACGAATAGGACGCTGCCGTGTGGCTGCTCGTCTAGCCATTTCAGACAGTCGCACCCCTCGATTTGACTCTGAGCATTGCCCATGTTCACCAGCGGTCCGATTGGGTAAAGCGGAGGCCTATGGGAACCCGGTTCGTTCTTTTGGAGGGTCTTTATGGCCCCCGGTTCGAGCTCCGTGAAGCTGTTTTCTATGATCCCCTCCGCCAGGTGGTACCTTTTGCTGTGGTGGAGGAGCCATTTGTAGGCATCGTTCTTCCTGTCCTGAACCGGGTCCAGGAGATCTCTTCCGTGAACGGGGATGCACCCGGGGATTCTCACCGGTTCATCGAGCTCCCTGTACTCGCATTGAACCGCTTCGTCTAATTTAGGAAGGTGGAGGAACAAGGACAGGGCCATGGTGGTAGATGGGAAGAAGAGAAAAGGAGAGACACCGAATTCTCGGGCGACTTCGAATGCGTCGGTGCCAAAGAGGTCGACGGTGGCCGCGGTGAGGCGATGAGCTGCAGAGAGCGAGCGGAAGGCGTCGCGGAGAGAAGGGAGGGAGCGGACAACGACGAGGGAGATGATCGTTTCGATCTTGGTACCGTCCGGGAGGTCGGGGAGGGAGACAGGAGGAAGAAAGGTGTGGGTGATGGAAGACGGAAGGCCGCGGAAGACGGTTTTCTGGGGCTTGGAGGGAGGGCCGTCCAGGGGGATGACGAAGGCGACGGCGAGGCCGTGAACGACGAGTCGTTTGGCGAATTCTATCATGGGAATGAGATGGCCCATGCCTGGGCTGGGAATCATGACCACCGTAGGTGGCTTGGGAGTGAGAGATGGAGAGTGTTCCATGGAAGCTGCGAGGTATACGAGGAAAACGCTGAAGCTATGAGATGGTCTTTGGATGATATTGCAGAACCGAGGAAGAAAAGAGAGGTATTTATATAAAAGAGGCTTGTGGTGGCGGGTTGGCTTTTGAATGATCGGTCCGTGTGTGCATGTATTTTAGTGGAATATATTTCTCCCCACTAATTATCTGGCAGCATGAATAGTACAAATTATATACTCTTCACGCTGTTATGTATTTCGATTTTGTCCAAGATAGTTGTATGCCTTTGACTTTTTTTTTTTTTTAAAAAAAAAGAATGTTTGTGGAGTGTTTCACAAAAACAATGAGTATCACCCAAGAACATTCGTCAAAATATTCAGTTCTGTATTAAATATACAAAAATAGTTTTGTCTTGTAAAATGTAAAGATGATTATTTCAAGTGAAGGGAAACAAGCATTTTGGTAAAGCATGATATACAGGTTGAGAAATAGTTAGTAAGATGGTGGCATTTGGATGAATTTAACTGTATGGTTGTTTCAAACTATTTGAATGATTTTTTTAATTTCTGCCAAAAAAACTAACTGAATAGTTAAAATCCAGCAAAAAAATGGAAAAAGAATATAATTGAAAATTCGATCAATACAACTGATAACCAGATATGATTTAGGAATAGGAGAGTGTTAGTGATGTTCAAAACTTGGTCCATGACATGTTCATGAGAAAACCAGAAGGAGTACTAGATGGTTGTTGTGTGGGAAGGTGCGTGTTTGTGTAAATGTATATATAAAAATGGGTTTGAATGTTGGTTTGAAAAAGATGGTTGGAATGATGTGCGTGGGAGAGTGGATATTTCAATAATTGGGAACACTGGGGAATGAAAGGGCGTAATGTATCTAGAAGCAATAAATAGAAGGTGGCAGTTTTATTTATTTTAATTATTTATTATTTATGAGATGACGTCACGTGAACGTGTGGCTATTGTCATCGAAAGTAGACCTCCTTCTTCTCCTTCTTCCTCCTTTTCTGCGATAATAATTCTACAATCCACCACTACAGTAGCAGTGTTTCTGAGGATCTTCCCTCTTCGCTCTTATCCTAATTCCTCTCACTCTTGCGCTTTTTCACAGCTTCATGCTGTTTTTTTAGATTCTTCCCATCATTACTCTTCTGTCTTTTTTTTTTTTTTAGTTTACTTCACCCTTTTTTTTGTTTTTCTCATTATTCACATCCATGATATTACTTCCGATCCTAATTACAAGAGCTAGTTGACTAATTTGACGAGATTAAGAAAATAAATTAAGTTAATTATTTGTAATAAATAGGTGTTATTTTTTCTAAAATATCCTTACTAATCAAGTGTATTGGCTTAAACTATAATTATTAGAAGGATTATATTGAAAAAAAAAATTATATAAATATGAGAGAACAAATGGATTGAGATTTTATATTTAGAACCAAAATAAAATTAAACAATATCTTATATAATAACAGGAGGTAATATCACACTTGTCCTACCAATCCCACAACTAGTAATTTTTGAGAGTTGGTAAGTCCCAGATATTATGTTCTTTGAGAATTTTTCAAAGTTTTCCTCTCTAGTATGGAAGAGGGGCAAGCTTCAGTTTCTTTTTATTATTTTTAATTCAGTTCAAGGCATAGGTGTCCCTTAAGTATTTCACCCTGTGTGACAGATGAAATTGGTGGCCAAAAAGAGAAAACATAAATAAATTTATTCATACCGTTCTAAAGAGGAAAGTGATGGATATGATGGGAGATAAGGATGAAAATAAAATTGTGATGATTGAAAGAATAATTGAAGACCATAATAAATATTATTACTTTTCATGTTCCTCGATTGATGTAAAGCCAGATATATACTGCAAAACAATAGTACTTTGATAACTTTGATAATTATTCAGACAGTATTTTCACAATGTGGGAATCTTCAAAGCCTCCCCTTAGGATATATCCTTTTCATTTTACAACCCCACATCCACTATGCTCTCTGTGTGGGTCTATACGTGTTAATATATAATTATATATACGCTAATATATGTATGTATGAACCTTTTTTGATTTTGCTGAGTACTTTATTTTATGGGTCCTTGCAATTCTGAGCTTGACCGTGTTTGTGGTGGCTCTTAGATTAACCCAGCTCATCAATCATTAACCCCACGTAACCTTTTTGAAAAGTAGATATAAATATGTGGCACACGTAATGTTCATATTCCAAATTGTTCATCTTGTCTAGCTGACATTAGTAACAAATCCTCCTTACAAAGTTTATCGATCGGTGAGAAAAACCGAACCACCTAAATTAAGAATATTAATATTTTATGTATGCAGAATTTATGGAATACCAATACTTTTTTGTGCGTAAAAGTTTATCAAGTTATTCTCATCAATAAAATTTTTGATAGAGAATTATTTGTACTGATTTTTCCTATTACTTATCTTTTCTTTTCGAGGATAGTTTATCATGTGTGTGTGTATATATATAGCTAAATTCAAAATCCAAAATCTTTAACCTAGTCTGACTAATGATTTTTTATGTGCTATTATAATATAAATTTATTGTAAAATTTAAAGCGATAACATTAAAAAAAATGTGTAACTTGTGTGGGTCACAATGACATATATACTTGCGTGTATAGTTTTTCAGGATTAGAAAATATTTGTCATAGTTTCATAATTGGTCTACGTAATAATTTAATTCAATGACACACTGTGTGATGAAAGAATGATGCAAAGAAAAAGCAGTTGAAGTACAAACTTATATAAAACAGTATTCTCTCCGTTGCTCATTTAAAAATTTTGATTTGGTCACAATCCTGAATATATATACTAATGGTTTCTTTCCTATAATATTCTTTTTTATTATATACACTAATGGTTTCTTGTCTATTGAAGAGGGGAAGGCAAAACCACAAAATGAGATAATGATGAAATATTTCAAGTGACGACAAAGGGGTATATATAATTAAGATGCCATCTAGATGGAGTAGATATAGTGTCATTGTCTAATTGATTAACGACATAATTATTTTACCCCTTTACCATCTGCATTAATTAAATATCCATTTACATATTAATTCATGTAATTAGCCCTTAATCTTTCCATACAATAAAAGACAACATTATTTTCGTCCAAGGCAAAAGACATCTTAATCTCACTACCATTTTTTCCACTATATTTCTAAGTAATTCAAATTAATCAATCTATATAGCATCTTCAAATTAAAAGCCCAAGAAAGCAATAATTTCCAGGTTAGGAAAATTCATTAAATAATGATATATTGCCGTCATTAAAATTCAAATCAGGATGCATTCAAGTAATAATGCATGCATGCAAGTATATGCTTATTCTTTGGAATTAGAATGTTCAAATTTGGGGACTTTTTTTTTTTCCCTATTTTTCAGAGTTTTATTACCCATTGATCTTTTTATTGTCAAACTCAGGTTATATCTGACTTTTATTCCTCATTCTTTTTTACATATTATTTGGATCATCATTTTTTAGGTTATAAGTTGATAGTTCTCAAACTACTACTCCGGTCCTAAATATAAGATTCCTTTTGTGGTATAAAGTCTTATAAAAATGGTCTTATATTTAGGATTTTATATCACAAAAGGAGTTTTATATTTAGGACTGGAGGAATGCTATTATTCTTCATTCTACTTATTTATAAATCAACACTAATATTCAATAAAAATTAAATAAGACATTAGTTTGTGTTAAATTAACTTGGACGGCTGCTAAAATAATATTAAAAAAACATGGTGTGTCGGATTGATGCACCCACCATACGGGCAAAAGCCCAAAACAAAATTGGACTTGATGATCCGAGTCTCCCAGAAGTCTCGTGGAAAAGACACAAACACTTTTTAATATTCCCCCGCATGTGATTTTAGAATTTAGGTTCAACATTTGACTTCAATATATTCTTAATTTTATTCATAACTACCATCTATATATTATCTCATCTCAAATTCTTGATTGAAAGTCTCACAATTATAAGTAAATTTAATATTATTGTACTCTGTACATGACCAGTGTCACTGTGTGCAAGGTTCTATTTAGCATTTACATTCATAATACCAAGTTTTTTTCAGTTAATTTGTGATAAAATAATTTTACGCAGGGTAATTGATTTTATTGATTTTCAAATTTTTTCCCAAGTACTTTTTATTAGGAGATACCACGATATTATCTACTCTTGGAAACAATTTAGGGGTTATTAAAACTCGATATAAAAGCATGTATTTATACACACAAATCATAAGCCAAATCCTTATGATGAATATTTATCCAAATATTGTTAAGTTGTACCATTGTATTAATTACGCAAAAGCATCATTGGATTAATTAATTGGGTGTTCAAGTTCAGTATGAACACTCAGTTGGAGAAAAAAAAAAGTTCAATATGAATACGTAAGAGGTTCATGAGCCAATCAATACATCAAAGTTTATAACAGATCAAGTTATTTAGTACAAATCAATAAAAAGATGTATTTCTCAGGTTCTATGCAATGAACAGAATATGTAGGAGCTGAATTGAGAAAAAAGTTATGCATCTAAAATAAGAATCTAATCTTAAAGTAAACGAAAAGATTCTCTTGGAAGTGGTAATATTTTTTGATGGCCATCAGGCATCAAAGAATACAAGTCACTCATAAAAGCGAATATATCGTGAAAACATAAATTTTCAATCACGGTTTTCATTTATTAAAACCTTTACAATTGTGAAAGACTGTGGGAACTGTTTTATCCCAAAATCCATACCACGTACCAGATTCATATAGAACATATATAATTAGATTCAGCACAGACTGATATAGACGTGGGACGTTTTTCATTGTTATTTTGCATTTTGCGACTTGATGTTTTGCTTCTGGAGATTACTGGGAAATCTGGTAGATTCGGCTTATCATGAAAGTGTCTAAACCAGAACGACACTAATGCTTGTGTGAATCGGTTATAAAGAGTCAATTACATGTTTTCGAATATAGGAGTTAAAATTAAAAGTTGAGTGACCAAAAGAAAAACCATAACCTGAAAAAAAGCCTAAGAGTTCACCAAACAAATTCTCATGGTCTCACTTCAAAACCTTGACACTGTGGTAATGTTATTTCTTTTGTTGTTCTGTAAACAAATCTGTAATTTGCAAGCTTTGTCTTCTATCACAATATACAGTTTAATGCAGAGTTACAATCTCTTGTTTCCAATCAGCATTGGCTATAAAACTTCCAAGCTGAATTCATGTTCAGGAAGAATCAATCAGTAGCACCCCGAACTGATAGATTCACAGACCTGGCAGATCCAAAAAGAACACCAGAGAACACTGATCTCTAAGCTCATCTTCCATTGACGACTATTTGCATGACCAGATCATTCCACGAATCAATTGGCCCTGGCAAGCACCAGTGCAAACAGTCATTCTGAACTTTTGCATTTCTGTCCTTAGCAAATGGCTGAAAGTGCCTGTACGGCCCTGGATGGCCATCTGGTCTCAATAGCGAGAGGCCAGTCAGGTCCAAAAGATTCAGACTTGTAGCACCATTAGCCTTGGCCTTAGCCTTGTGAAACTCTTTAAGCTCAATATTTCTCAGAATAATATCCAAATCTCTCAGACTTATTTGCCCCTCTTTGAAGGGCGTTGTCCTATTACAGTACCCTCCATTGTACCATTCTGCATTCTCAAAGTGATCTGGTGTGGTGGTTCTGAAGATTACAATAGGTTTGTGGCTGGAGTTGACAAGGAAGTTGAAAGCTACTTGTAGTGCTTTTCGGTAAGCATATTCAAATCCAAGCTCTTTTATGCTCTTGTTGGCACAGTAATGGCAGCCTGTGACTGCACCATTCTCATGGTTTACTGCAGTTCTGAGAAACCACTTGCCACCAGAAGTCACAACATAATCAAAACTTTCATACTGATCGATCCATTTTCTGTCGAGAACGTCAAGGTAGAGCTGTGCTTCAGCAGAGGAAACTCCATTAATGTCCTCAAATACGTCTGCTTTGACAAGAAATGGAGCCCAAACCACTGAGACTGTGACATTGTGAGCAGGGAATTTCCATATTCTGTTTTTGAATTCCTCATCGTGGTACACTTGGACAGCTGGTTCCACCTGCCGGACAAAATCACTGATGAAGCATGAATTAAGTACTTGATTAAGAATCAATTCAACCTTGCAGCCTCAATATAAGTCAGCATAGTACAGTAATAAAGAGTTTTTAAACTAAGAACAAATACCACTGTAGTTGAGACACTTAGAAGGAGGAGAGAATAAGAAAGAAGTATATCATTCACTGGACGCTGATTACATCTCTCAGGACCCCATTTTGTAGAGATATTGAGTATGTTCTCAAATTACCCTATCCTTAATTTCCCTTGCTAGTCCTAATTCCCATGCATCAGTAGTATTATACACTGGTTCATGATGTTCGTTCATGATCAGGCTCATTTCAATATTCGTTAAGGTCTGGTTTGTAGTATTCAACAGACAACATTAGAAAAGTTATTAATATTTGATGCATTCGAAGAGGTGTATAAAAGGGATATCGTGGCTATAAAGATGAAATGTGAGATCCATATCATTCTCTCCTTGCGTACGAAGCCAATGTGCAAACCATGACCGTACAATATGTCTTCCACATTTGGAATTTAAGAGTTGGGATACTAGTACTGACAAAGATACTAATTACAGAATTGCATGCAGAGAAACTTAGTTGGTGAGACATGACAATTTAATGCAAAACGAGTTTTACAGAACGGCTATAACCATTCTCCATGATCAGTGTGTTTAGACTATACAATCTGTACAAATTGTCAACTATTGACTTTGTTTCACACTCAGTAAAAACCTTGAACCTAATCATCTAATTACTCATACTCATCATGATTGGAAGATTTCTAGTGGATTCAAACAGGTTTTCTCTGAAATTTCTAAGACTAGGAAAAAGATGCACAAGTGCAAAAATAACTAAGCACAAGAAGGAAATTGTTTTAGGACAGTGGGGACTAAATGCACCTTTGAGAGAATGCAAAGCATAGATTGCACATGGTTGCGAGAGATGGAATCGCCAACGAAGGCCCATGATTTATCCCTCATAAGATTAAGAAATTTCTGTGGATTGAACTTTGGTAATTCACAATCATGTGGCCTCCAGCGCCAGTAAAGATAATCCATATCAGGTCGTCCATTCTTCATGCAATTTTGATAATCTTCAACCACATGGCAGCTCTCATTAGTGTACGCTGGACCATATGGGTACGGTACCCACTCTCCCACAGAAAGATCACATTTTGCTGCATCCAAATTTTCAAAAGGCAACTTATAAGTTCAGCAACAAAAAGTTACAGTTTCATATGGCTTTGAATAAGAAACAAGAAAGTTAGTACCATGATGCCAATAAAATACAAAGAATACTTTCTTTAGATGTTAATGTTTGAGATAGAGAGGGAATTAGAGGAAGGATTTATCAATGAAGGGAGGTAAATAATTCTAGCCAGAGACGACAAAAGTTTCAGCAGTTCAATTCTCTTAAGTTCTTTGTTGTAAATTTAGAATCCCAAAAGGATGTAGTAATAAATAAGATGCATTAATTAGATTTCCATCTTCATGCATATTTCGAAAAGAAAATCAGTTCCCGGAATCCCAAATAAGAACAGGAAGAAATGGGTCAATATGGTTTTCCATGACCATTGTTGAAGGTGAGAGATGGGATTAATTTTGCCGCTTTAAATCGCATTTCCTATTCATGCATGTCTTCTATGAACAACCCATTCACAAAAATTCTCTAAATTTTCCTTACCATTCTCAGCGGCTTGGCCCTCATTTCCAGGGGACTCTGCTTTTTCCTTCGAGAAAATAGAAGGTTTCTCTACCATTGATGATAATGAGATAGAATCAGAAACGAGAAGACGAAAAGCGAGACCCACAAGGAGAAGGGAAACAACGAACTTAACTAACACATGATGATTGTGTTTATGAACCGAAAATGGGTTCAAATCAGACCTCATTGCCTTCACCATCTGGGGCTGTTTGGTGATCCAGAAAATCAGAAAAAGGGCCAGCAAGAAAGAAAGAAAATAGAGGCCATCGAAAGTTTTAATCTTTTTCCCAGTTTTTCACTTTTTCTCAACTAACTAAACGATGTGCTCGACTGATTTTTCAGTACTCCTACGAGGAGAGAGGATGAGAAATAGATATAGCAATAGCCATCAGTATTATTATTATTAATTTTTTTTGGGGTAAGAGCCATCAGTATTATTTTAACATACTGAAATCATCAATAAATAAACAGTACACAATGATGTGTAATAGCATATATGTACGACTAGAGCCGGTAATATGGGCCAACCCGCCGATTATGGGTTGGTCCGTGGCGGGCCTGAAGCTTGGCGGGTTGGGCTTTTTAGGACCGTTTTTTGACGGGCTGGAATTTTTTCAACCCGGCCCACGAGGGGGAGTTGGCGGGTTAGGCCCGCCAACCCGCCAATTTTTTTTAATACTTTTTTTAATAAAACCTACTCAAATTCCTAAATACCTAAAATAAAACATGCAAATAGAAAGTATCATAAATAAAACATGGAACCCATCCAAAGTTCCAAGTTTCAACTTTCAGATATATCAAAATATTAAACATATGATTAAATGAACATGATATGTCCTTAATAATTTAACAAACATTTCAAATTAAAACATAAATCCAAATTAACACTACCACAAAGTCACAAACACAATGTCACTATACAAATCACTATCAAGTGCCCAATCATCACTCACGAGCTAGGGCAAAGGCGCAAAGCAAAGACAGAGAGCAGAGAGCTTGGGGCTTGGGACTTCGGACTTGGGAGTTAGGACTGGTCGAGGGCGATTGGGAGATTGGGTCTAGGAGGAGTGTGACACGCAAGCAAAATGTGAAATTGGGACCGTGTTGGTGTTGCCGTGTTAGACTATTAGACATGGACTACTCACTATTGCACTATGGATTAGGCTAAGAATGTAGAGACTGAGAGGCAAAGGAAAAAAATTTGCAAAAAAAAAAAAAGGTTAAATGGGTTGGCCCGCCAACCCTGCGGGTTAGCCCGCCGCGGGTCTGGGCTTGGTGGTTATGGGCTCAAAACTTCCATTTTAAAACGGTCCTAATTTTTATCAACCCAACCCGCCACTTGTTGGCGGGTTGGTGGGTTGAGCCCGCGGGCTCAACCCATATTACCGGCTCTATGTACGACCATGAACAAATGTGATCAGTAACAGATTACCGTATATGGCATTTATTATGAGTTAATTGTTCAAAAAAGTATGATTAAGTGAAAAGGCCAACACGCTGGTGACGCAGGCCTGCCATGAGCACAGAGGATGAAGAATAAATGTGGGACGGTGTCTGAGAGACTATACATAGCTCTGTTATTTTATTTCTCGTGAACTTAAAAAACAATGTCCCACGTGCTGCGTCCTCAGGATTTTGAATATGCAAATATTCACGAAAGAATAATTACGAGTCATTTCTTAAACAGTTCATGAACAACGTAATATTTTTCCCCATGTATGCATAGACATTCTTTTGTTGAAAGTACTTTTATTCGAAACACTATAGAGTAATAAATACAACCTATTCTGCTAAATTCAATTTTCGATGTTTAACAATGTAATATTTTTTTTGGGGGGAAATTAACAATTTAATATTCTAATATGTCTATATTATAGAAAAATTACCCCATTTTAATCCTCATGCCACAATTACTCAGGCCACTGCTTGTGACTTACCACCACCTCCTTTAATTCATTTCAATCAGCAGTGTACTGCAAGCCCAGCATCAACATGCTCCCCGAATCTTCATTGAAGTGCGTGCATGAATATTATCACAACGATTTTTTATTCAGAAAATTTTTTTTTTCCCTCCTGCGGACCTTTTTTATTTATCCTGATTTGATTTTTCATCCTGTTCTGGATTTCAAGATATAACCATCTGTTTCTAATTGCTGGCAAAAAAAAAAATTCATTTGTTTCTAATACTAATAACACATTAGATGGAGTGGGGGGTAATAAATAGAGGTAATTAAGATTTCAAATCATATGATATAAGTTGGTAAAAGAAAAGATAGTATTTCTCTGATCCTAAATAGAAAACCCTTTTTATAGTGTAATTTATACTGTAAAAAAAATCTTATATTTAAAAAAATTACACTACAAGAATATGATATAAAATCATTTGTTTGTGGAAACATTTCAATTAGTAGAGCCCTTGATAAAAGGAAAAGATACCGTATAAGTCATTAAATTTATTCAAAAATAAAAAATCAAAATTTATTCATATTTATAATCATAGATTACAACGAAGAAAAAAGGAAAAAAATTACGTCAAACTTTAAGCAGGGACAGTTTTCAATCCACTTAGTGACCGATTAAAGAACCCGGTAATAACAACAGGAGGAATTACAAAAATGATGATCAAATTGATTTACAAATTTTTTTTATAGATCCAATTACAATTACAAGACCCAGCACAGTTGTTTTTCCGTTTTCATAAAGCTGCCCGATAAAATCAACCCCAAAACTTTCAGATAAGTTTTTTCCTACTCTTCTTGGCAATATAAAAATCATAAATTTACAAATTTTACATCTCCGTTCTAAGAGCAAGCCATGCATGCACAGTCATCTCAAGCACAGCTCATGCAAAATTGTTTCCACAAACCAGTACAAACATGGAGAAAAAAATTTCTCCATGAGCATTATAAATACAATTATTTGCCCCTGCACTTGCATTACGCATTGGATCTGGGCAGTTTCATGCCAAATCCATGCTTCACTTTCTCCACCCTGTTAAATGATCAAGGATTCATTAATTTTCTGGGGAAAAAAGAGGTAAGAGGAAGAGAAACATTGGATTTATATATACTTACGTTGGTGCAAGTTTTCCGAGGCCGTCTAGCTCTTCGCCGGTGTCTTCATCATGGATTCTTCCGGAGATGTCGATGATGTAAGATCGATCTCTGGCAAGAGGAAGTCCTCTGCCAGCAAGCAAATCCAAATCTTTCTGGTGAAGTTCCCTACCGTTCACGAAAACGCCAGTTGTTCCGCCGGAACAATTTTCTGGCATAGGATAATTGAATTCTTCAATAGATGGCTGCAACAGAACTCCATATATTCAATTCTCTTGATCCAAACATAAAGCATACAGCCAAAGAACAATGTAATGTCGTCATAGCATCTTTCATAAAGAAAATAACATAAAGACTGGAAAGTGTATATAGGGAATCTTATTCTCTCTCTGTTTTTTTGTTTTTTTTTGTTTTCCCTCTCTCATCTCTCTGAAAGTTCCAACAAAGAGCTCTATGGAATCCGAACTCTTGAGTGTGACAGAAAAGAACTTACCATAATTATTCCAAGACAAGGACCGCCCATAACACCCCAAAATCCAGCATGGATATCGTACCTAATGAAACGATTGAACAAAGACGGGGAAATTAGTGCATTTCATAAGCAACCTGTATGAACTTTCTAACATGGCAAAAGCAAGGTTACGAGACTTGTGAATTCTATTTTGATGATCAGATTGTCAGTAAACAAATGAATGATTGCATTTGGCAAAGTAAATCATACTAACCAATAGTTTCCAGGCTGGATTGGTCCAGCAAGCTTTTCGGCCTTCTTAATCACACGATCAGGTATAGGGTGCCCATTTACAGTAACATTGCTGCTGCTGCGCTTATCTGTTTGATTAGATTTGGAGAAATCCCGGAGGCTTTTCTTGATGTTTGTGAAAAATGAGTCACCTCCCTTCTTAGATCTTGAATGACCATGCTCTTGGCTTGCATCACCTGAGTCCTGGGACACCCCAGTGTTGGAATAATCATGGACGTCCATCTCAGTCGCAGTTGCTCCTTCTTTCAAAGAATTTTGTCGCAGTGTAGTCTTGTCTGATTTCACCCTCTCCTGTTCTGAGCGACTACTTCGGTTTCCTTTTCCAAACCGGTTCACTGCATTATTATTATTACTGGAATAATCAAAATACTCTTGAAGAGGTGAGCCAGCAGGTGGGGGAGACAATGAGGTTTTAGTTGGCTGTTGAATGGACTTGGCGATCTCTCTCGAAGCAATAGCAGCCTCAGGACTATTTTCATCCTCAGAGGTACTCGGAGATGAAGAATGGTAACTGTGCATCTCTTGAGACTTGCTAGAGTTCAAGCTGGGGTCTCCAGGCAAAGAAGAAACAGGTTCTCTATCCACCGAGTGAAAATCATAACCAGAATAATCATCAGATGAGAAGTTAGCACCGTGAGAATGCGACATGCGGCTACTTGCGACCACATTCATGCTATCATCAACCCTAGGAGGGAGTCCTTTCACTTCTGAATGGGGAGAAATTACTAGTTTCTTATTGATGACGGCAAAGCTGATTTCAGAAGAGCATGCTCCACATTGCACCTTCTGCTGATGATTTTTCACCAACACTTTCTTAGGCAGCTGCAGAAGCTCAAAGCAATTATAACATGTGATGAATGGAGAACCACCAGCTATAGGGTGGCAACGCCTGCTAGCAGTAGCTAACATTACTTTTCGAGGCCGACTTCGGGGAGCCATTTCAGGGTTTAAATCACTGGCCCATCTTGAGTGTGACTGTGCCTCAGGGAAACTCACGGGAGGAATGGTAGATCTGGAATTATGAACATGTGGACCATATGTGCCCAAGATCTCATGACGGTATAACATAGGATCATTCATGTTATCAGGGTATCTGTTATTGATAAATGCAGCCGGTGGCACTGGTGCTGAAGCTCTTCGTTGGTTCTCATAGCAACGAAAACAGGAGCAAGAAGGCGGGTGAAGTGTTGTGTTATGCATATATGGATCATATGAATCAGGACTGGGATCCACATAACGTTTGGGGAAGTGCGGATGCAATGGTGGTTGTGGGAACTGATGGGACAAATTATGCGGACCTCTTCTCAGCATTTGAGAGGCATAAGGATCCCCATATCCAAAAATGTGATTTGGATTATGCATCGAAGGATGGAAGTTGGGCATTCCCATCATGTCTTGGCCATTTGGGTAAGCAAATGGATCATGATGGTAGTTGATATAAGAAGGGCCAGCCGTGTTGTGTTTATCGGGTCGGAGAAATTGCCCTGAAGTTCTGTTTAACCCAGATGCAGCATCAGGAAGCCAAGCGTCAGAGCCAACATAAGGATCTGGAGGAACCATCCTTCCATCTACTCCAGCCTTCTCTTTTGGGTTGTTAGAAACTTCGCAAGATTGAGTAAGCTGATCTTTGAGCTCATCCAGTTTCTTGAGAAGCTCAGCTCGATCTTGCTCAAGGTGCTGAACTGTGTCCATGGCGTTCATGTCCTTCTGGTTCCTCCATTGTTCCCCATAGGAGAAACTGGAATAATTGTTTGAAGTGCCCTCGTCTGGATAGTTTGTAGTGGAAAATCTCGCTCCTTCAACATCAGTTCTCAGCTTTCTCCAAAACCCCTCGTTTCTCCATCTCTCCCCATTTTGCCAATCAGACATTCTCCCAGAAAATTTGGACCGGGTTTCAGAATCCGTGTTATGAGGCTGAGATTCTTCTTGTTCTCTTCCTGTTGCTTTACCTGCTACATCTTTTTTCCTGTTCATGTCAAGACCATTCTCTGAGTCTCCCTTCTCAACGGAATCCTTGGATTGACTCGGCAATCTCTCATGTCCGTTATTATTCTCTTTGTCTGAATCCTTTGGGTTAATATGCCTTGGTGAGTCACTATTGGACTTAACATCAACATCTGAAGAATTTTCTGATTTCGCAGATTCTCCTACAATCTTTCCCTCATCAGATTTCTCCAACAAGCTACCACTTTCATTACCTTTATGCTTAGCTGCAAATAAATAAACAAAAAAACGAAACAAAGGCCATAGTGAGACAACAGAATATCCAATCCATCCATACCTCTTTTCACGTTTTAGTTCTTAGATTAGAAAATTATCCTGGCTTCACTCCATCCTTACATTTCAATATTTGGCTGATTCACCTTAAGCTAACCAAATACATATATATAAAAAGTCAATATAACGTGTACGCAATATCTTCCCAATCACGAAGCTAGAATCAAAAAGACGAATTTATTTCCCTTCAATTCAACTCGTGCAAAATTTGTGAGGCCAAAAATATAAAACACACAGTGGGAATAGAAAGAAGAAGAAGCAACTGATTTACTTCTAGCCATTGAATGTACAAAAATCCACATGTTGCAGATGAAGCATCTTGTTGATCATGAAGGTAGAAATTGAAAAAAAAAAATGCAGTTTTTTCCCTTAATTAAACCCACTCTGAAAAATTTTCGAAAACAAAAGAACACATAACACACACAAGAAGAAGAAGAAGGGGTACCTCGAAGAACGGCACCACAGCCACCGCATTGATAAAGAGAGTAATCAGCAAGCTCGGGAAGGAGATTATCGCACTTGGGACAGCGAACCAACCGAACCTTCGCCGATGCCGACATTGTACAGAAACAACGGAAACAGAGGGCTATACAAACACCATGACCAACGAACAAAGAAGAAGAAGCCTCCAAGATAGGACTTTCAAAGTACAAGAGAAATGAGAAAGAGTGCTTTTTTCCTTCTTCCTCAAAAGAGAAGGCTTGGCTTCTCGGAAGCAACAACGTTAGAAAACGAAGGGACGGAGGTAGTGGCACTGGTGGGGTGCCGTTAACAGGAGCTTTCGTTCAGAAAAGACGCAGAATAAGAGATTGGGAAGGAGAAAGAGAAAGAGAGATGGGAGGGGGGGAGAGAGAGAGCTCTTTTCTGCTTCTGCTTTTGCTTTTGCTGTGCTGTCCCTGCTTCTTCTTCTACTCTCTTTTTCTGGGCACCGTGGAATTTTCTCAGAAATTACAGACGAGCAAGAAAAATAAAAGCGGGGAAGGAGTAAGGAGGGAGAGAATCAAAGTGGGGACAAATTTCCCTGAGGAACTCACAAATTATGAAGAATTACAGAAAAATCCCAACTTTACTGGTTTATAATGGATGTCGGGCTTACGAGAAAGGGGATCGCTTCCCGAGGGAGTGGTGGTGGAAGGACAAGAAGGAAGAAGGAAAGTAAACAAAATAATTAGGAAGATAATGGGGCGAGGAGGAAGGGTATGGAGCGACGTCGTTTGATTGGCTGCGAAAGAGAAAAAGGTCAAGCAGGTGGTTAGTGGACGGCACCTTTAAACGACCAGGTTCAGCTGGTTGTGATTAGTGAATGGTTCGGTTTTTCTGATAATGCCACTCCTGCTCTACTCTTTCACACTGCCCCGCAACCAAGTCACACTGATGCTTCGTTGTCCTTTATTTGTTTCCGTTCATGTGCATTTGGGTTTATTTAGAATGATTTATAAATAATTTTTTAATTATGATTTAGTATGTAAAAGAAGTTTTTGTCTAAATTTATATGAAAGTGTTCAGAGCTACTTCTGCAATGTTGAACAAGCTTTTTATATCCTGTCTCACTAATGCTCCTGTACAATGCAATATTATTTAAAATAAATTTAAATTCTGCTTTTTGGGCCAGAATTTACTTTGACATGGAAAATATTTAGTATTATTTTGGGTTCTATTATTGATAATTTTTTTAGTTTTTACATTCTGAGAAATAATGATGGAATCAAAAGTCCAGGGAATGATTTTTTCTGTTAGGAGAGGCGGTAGAGGTTGAATGATATGCGTGATGGTGAGAGAGAAAAAAAGCAAGGCTTTGGCCGATGCGGGAAAAGAGAGAAGGCGCGTGAGGGAAAAACTCTGACAAAGTCCTGTTTGGATCAGTTCGCTTCTTTCGCTTCATGTTTATTGATGTGAATGGGGGAATACAGGACTTTTCATCGGTCCCACACGCTACCCGGCGCGTGTCCCTCTCTCCCTCCCCGTTTTTTCTTCTCTCTTTTATGCGACATCTTTTGTCTTTTGACTTTTGGACGTTACCACTATTTTCATATTTAAAAATTCTCAACCTGTAGCCTGTAAGGATCGGGTCCAACTGGTCGCAAACGGGAACGCAAGGCGCCTTTCCTATCATGTCATGGGCTCGATACCTGTCAGTACACCTGGGATTAGTCTGGCCGTTTGTGGCTGGGATACCTGAGGCAGCGATACCATCCTACTCAAAAAAAAATTCTCAACCTGTTCATTTATTTATTCCCAATTAAATTCCTGCACATCTTTCCCTATCAAATGAAAATAAATTACACATTTCTTAATGTATAATTTATATAATTTCTTAAACTTCAGATTTTTAAATTCATATGATAATAAAATAAGGTTAATATAATTTTTGGTCTCTTAAATTTATTTTTTATTTTAATTTTGATCTTTTAAGAAGTAAAATAATCTAAATTTTTATTAGATTATAAGAACTAATGTTTTAAATAAAAAATTAAGATACTAAAACCTATAATTTAAAAATTGAAAGATTAAAACTAAAATGAGTGTAAACTCTAAAGTTTGGTTTAACCCAGTGAAATAGTAAGGAACCTCCAACATTATTTAATGTGTATTTTTTTTTAAGTATGATTCAATTTATTCTATTCGCTGGCAAAAGAAATTATTCTGTTCATATATACATGTCTCGGGTTGAATCCGAGAGGCTATATTAGGAAACACGGACATTACATAGAGAATCTTACTTTACAGTTCCCCAGATTTGGGCAAAAGCAATTGATTACGGACAAATGAAACAACACAAATGATATTTTTTAAAAATGTAGAAAAATGAATAACAACAACAATTATCAAACAAAAGCAGCACAGAAACAATGAACAACATATTTATTTAAAAAGAGGAGGAGTGAAAGTTGAGGAAGAAAGGTAAAGAAGACAGAAGATACGAGTAAATAGGAAGTATAAAACTGGCAAGAAGCCGGTGGCAGTATTCTGAGTTTTTTCAACATTCAAAGGACAATGATGTCCTGAAAACTACGTTTCATGTGCTTCCCTTTCATTCAACCCCAATCGCCAGCCCATCTTCCATCAATGCGCTTCTTTTTGACCTTTTCTTTCTTTCTTTCTTTCTTAACATAAGGTGTTATTTAGCATTCTAATATTATTTTCTATGTGTATTTAATATCTTAATGTTATGTATGATATAGCTGGTCAAAAGGAAAAAGTTATGTATGATATATTTAATTTATTAATATTATTTTTCTGATACATCTAGTACTTTCTAATACTTATCTAGTCTTTAATATATGACCTCATTATTGAGTTGGTTTTATCCTAAATATAAGACACATTTCTCATATTTATCAATTTTCTCTAAATTACTCCTATGCATACTCCCTCAACTATAATCAAGTAGAAGAGGGAGACGAACTATTAAGAAAGATCATTATAGTGTTTTAGAAAAAACGCATCACATTTCTTATAGTTAACTAACTTACCTAACTTTCTTAATCTAATCAAATTTTTTTAAATGGGTTTTATATTAAGGATCGGAAGAGTATTATTTTTCAGTTATATTTAGCGTTCAAATTTTCTTGATAAAATTGCATTAAAGTCTCACCCATTAAATATAAAAAGTCTCTTGGAATTATAAAATTAATTTAAAATTTTGAGAGACCCATCATAAGAGATTTCAGTTATTCAGTTATTAAATTATCCTCATTTTTTAAAATACATTAACAACTGAAAAGGCAGTCATTAACAACTTAAAGTGTAATGATTACTAATTATCACGTTAGGTACATATTTTCTCAGCTCATTATAAAGATTTAATACAGTGGTTGTTAATAATTGCTATAATAATTATTAATCGTCACTCCTTAAGATGTTAATAACTATCTTTTTAGTTGCCAATGCTTATTAAAAAAACAAGGGTAATCTAGTAAGTAAACAAGTACAATCTCTTGAAATAACTAATAAGGTTTCTTGGAACTTCATATTAATTTGATGATTTCAAAAAACTTTTTTTCATTTGATTTTCTTGAATGAGACCTTTATGCAGTTTTCTCAATTTTACTTATGATTTAGGAGGACAAAAGCATTGTAGATAAAATTAAGGTGTTGGAAGTAAACAAACAAAAAATATAAAGCATGGCATGTATTGTAAATAAGATTATAATAATAGATGTATTTGAAAAATAATATCAGATCTGGACGCTGTTTTTTTTTTCAATTCTTTTAATAGCAAGACCAATAGAGATTAATCACATTAAAGTGCAATTCTAGAAAACGCTTTTTTAAGATACATAGTCATATCAGAATTGTCGTCATTAGCGTAACGGGCAAGCCCATCGGCACAGATAGCAGTTTACGTGGTCAAAAATAATAATTTAATTTGTTTTGGCATCAAATAACAAATCAACATCGTATGAGCACGAGTAATAAAAGCCTTTCATATCTGGATCATTTAAATCATACTTGAATAATTTATATTTAATTTATTTTTTATTTTTAAATAAAAATTATTTTTTAAAAAATTTATAGCTAATAAATTATATTTATTTTAGATCACATACCGAAACTATTCGGTATCATATAACGAGGTTTCTAATCTTACTAATGATCTTCCATTTTAATTCATAGTTACAGGGATCCAGTTGGGATAAAATTATTAAGTTGACTCCTACAAACCGCCAGGATATTATAAAGATTTTTAAGTTAGAGCTTGATTATGTTAGCTTCCAATCATGCATCCAATGTTACGATCTTTTCTTAATTCGGGGTTTGGCTGACCCGTTAACTTTAATGCGTGCGCTTCATGGGCGGGATTTCCAGCGTGGACGCTTATATCTCTCAATTCTAGCAGTTTCATTTAATTGCATAATTTACAAGTCTTTGATTACAAGCAAGACTTTCGTATTTACAAGTTAAATAGCTATACTTATAAGTCAAACCCGTAAAAAAAAAATTAAATTATTGTGACTTATTCGTATTTAATCTTCCTATTGTAGATCTATCAATAATTTTTCCTTCAAACAATTAGCTTATAGTTGAATTTTTAATTCTAGGCTGGCTTGCAAGTATTTTCTTTGAACTTTAAATAATCGGCGGACACTCTTTTTCTAATATTTTAACCTTCAAAATCTCACGAGACATTTTTGAACATTTGAACTTACACATACAAATGGCTCTTGACTTTTAGTTGATATGTTGCTTCGGCAATAAAACATAACAATTCAATGATTATTTTTCACAAATAGGCAATACGTTAGTGTTGATTCTATCTCAGGAAAAAAAAAAACCTTAAAGTTTAAATACATTTATGTAATTTTAATCCTTTTTCCTTCTGGAAAAAATCCTCCTCGAGAGAAAGAAATAAAACGCGTTTCTTAAATTTTACTTCACTCCCCCCGCTTGGTGTCTTTTTTAAAAAGAAAAAAAAATCCCAAGTTGTTATTTTTTTTTATATATCAGAATCCAAGCCTGTATAATAACTTTTACCCAAACCAATAAGACTGCTATCTTAACCATTGTATAAGATGCAATTATTATAATTGTAATTGGACCAAACGTCAGCAAAATTAGTTCACAAAAAATAGAGTTTGGTTAAAAAAAATGTTCACAAAATGGAGGCTTGATGGTTAAAGCAACACATAAATTTTTTTAATTGATTTGCTTGTGTTTTTTCGTTGGCCTGACAATTGATTTACTATTGAAGTGACCTTTTATGATTACTGATCTACTTCACTCACATTTTGCTCAATTAATGCTTAAAGTTAATCTTAAATTAGGGTCGCGACCAATACAAGCTAAGTCAGTCAAACCTCAAACATGATCCCAAGTCATTGCCATTGATTAGAATTAACCTTCTAATGGCCTGGAAATTGGATATATTCTATATATAAGATTTGGTCAACTCCAAACTTGCATTATATTAATATAAAGAAAAACTAAGAAACAAGTAAAACCACTATTATTTTAAGATCACATACTTAATTTTGAGCTGGAGTAGTACAGACGCTGCATCTCATGACCATTTCTTTGTGCTTTAGGATCTAGAGCAAACAAGGTTCTCATTTCATACAAAATAAAAGCGAATGATGACATAATGTTATTATATGTAGAGAGCTAAATAATTAATTTAAATATATCAAAAAATTTGTATAAATTAGCTATTTATAATGTTGTCAGAAAAAATTAATTATTTATGATAAATATGTGTTAAATTTTAACAGTAATTTATTTAATTATGTATATTAAAACTATTTATTAATGAAATCTTTCTAAGAAAATAATAATAAATTTTGAAAACAAACCTTCAAGTTTCAAAATGCTACTCATAGCAATTTGGAAATCTAATGGCGAAGAATAAATCATGATTAAAATAAGTAAAGCTAACATTATTATCAACTATGAACTAGATTAATTAAAATAGATATGTATATGTTATCCAATCATGAAAGATGTTTAAATTCCTCTGATTCTTAATATAAAACCTATTTAACTAATTTGATTAGATTAAAAAAATTAAGTTAGTTAGTTAATTATAAAAAAATATGACATGTTTTTCCTAAAATACTATAATAATCTTTCCTAATGTCCTCCCTTCCTCACTTACTTGATTATTGTTGAGGGAGTATCCATAAAAGTAATTTAAAAAAATTAATAAATATAATAAATATGTTTTATATTTAGGACCGAAATAAACTTAATAATTAGTTCTTATATTAAGGACCAGAAGAGTATTTAATATCGCAAAGTTCTCTAAATATAATCATGTTCAATGAAAAGATATGTGGAAAAAAAATCAATTGTCAAAGCAGAGATTATCGTTTTTTTTCCCCTAAGCACAGAATGTGAGACAAACCAACAGACTAGAAGATAAGGTCCTGATTCGTGTTTTCAAGGCATAGGTCAATATTCTCGGGGACTAATATTTTGAGAGAGAGAGAAACTTTGTACATCAATTTAATAAATCGATCCCTGGAAAAAAAAATCGATCAAATTATTCTACGCGAAGAAGACCTTAATATTTATTTACATTAAAAGCATGATAAACTGAAGCATATATCAAACGATTCATGTCTTTCTTAAAAAGGGAATAAAAATTAATGAAGAGTTGCTATCTCCTTTTGTTTTTAAATTATAGCATTTCGCAGGAATCAGTACAACTACAACTCTACAAGTTTTGAAACCGTAAAAGTTGGAAAATGTCAAGCTGTCACTGCTCGGCAAAATGAACGCAATAATTTATAATTGAATTTTATTACTAAAGTTAAAACAGAATAATTTATTTATGGAAAAACGATATGCATGAAAATTTTTTCCCCTTGCTTCTGATTCTGTAATTCTTGTACATTTGACTTTTCTCATGGTTGACTGTAGCATATAACACGTATGGTGAAAGTTAATAATGACGTTCGCATCAAAATGACATGCGAAAAATATCATTGGAAAAAAAATTGTTCAGCTGCATAATTCATGCACAGAAAATTTTACCACACATGGGTATTTATCTTATTAGAGATAATTCTTTTTTTTTTAATTCTATCTAAGATAGACGCTAAATATGGGCTACTCTATAAGGAGGATTCAAATCTTAGAAGTTAGTGGGCTTGGTTGTTACTGCTTTAAGCGTTTTGGTCTGGGCCTCACTGCAAACCTGTTTGGGCCTTGAACCCTCCGTTAATTTTTAGATGCTGCTAGCCCACCACTGTGATGGCACACTTCCTTTTAAGATTTATCATGTCCTTTGTGTTCCCCGAGCATAATAATTAAAATCACCAATGATAAACGATCGACTTAACATTTAAAAGTTTTTTTTTTAAAAAAAACATTTATTCTTTGTGAGCCAGTAAACAATGCAGTTTGTATTAGACTACGCGCATATCTTATCTATTATTTTTATTTTTATCTATTGTCTCTACGTTTTAACTACTCATTCGGTCCTTAATATAGGACCCAATTGTTGAGTTGGTTTTGGTCCTAAATATAACATCCATTTCTCATATTTATCAATTTTTTTTAAATTACCCTATGAATACTCCTTCAACCATAATGAAGTAAAAGAGGGAGATGGGGTATTAAGAAAAATGATTATGGTGTTTTAGGAAAAACGTGTCACATTTCTTATAATTAACTAACTTGCCTAACTTCCTTAATCTAATCAAATTAGTTAAATGGGTCTTATATTAAGGACTGCAGGAGTATTTGATTGTGAATTTGAAATCTCCCACCCAAAATGCTGTTTAAATCAGTATCAAAGCGTTTCCATGCGTTATTATTTTTCAGGTGCAATGCACAGGGAAACAAATAATGTTCTTACTTAAAAAAGTTAACATTGTCGCATTATAGTCAAGTACCATTGTATAATGTAAATGATTATATATTAGATGTGATTTTTCTTTCACTTTTAATCTTAGGTGACACTAATCACAATGGAAGGTGAGAAATTATTTTCTTTATTTTTTTAGAGAGTTGAATTTGCAGATGTTCTTAATCAATTAATAGCGCCATAAATAATTGATGTGCTTGAAATTGAAATGCTTCTTATTTTATTCATCCACATTAGAAAAAGGTAAGAGAAAGTAGAGAAAGCATCACTGGACTTAAATAATTTAGCTGCACTGATGGCATTATAATAAATTATTACACTTTCCATATTAAATGTCAGATGTTCAGCATAAAATAACAGCATTTTTTTAAACATAATCATATATATTATCCTGTGCTTTTTTTAGATTCTATTACTAGATATTTGAACAACTGATTAATCTGGTTTGGGATTCACGATTTCTCTTCTTATAAATATGTCTCTTTTGAGAATCAACTCGAGATCTAAAAAGATCTAACGCGATATTACATCGCTCAGACCAACTCTTTGTTGGTAATATAACGACATTTTGGACTGTATGAAAAAATATTATTACCAGCTATTTTTTTTTTAAAAGAAGTTAGTCAAATGCATACAAAATACTGATCTCTATTAAAATATAATTTGCCAGAGAAAAGGACGGCCAAAGGGACTATTGACGGCCACCAAACCCATGATAATCTCTTTTTTATTAATCCTTACCCTTTAGATCTGGTGGGGCAGCCACACCATGGAACAAGTGCACGCTACTTTAATATATATCCGTAAAAAAAGTTAATTTCAACATCAACAATTATGTCATATTAAAATTTATATGTCGTAATTATTTAATAAAATAATATTTTTAAATTTTAAATTAATATCAATCCATATACAATCTATCCATTTTAAGTATAATTTTCACAAACTATATATCGCTCGTTTTTTTAGGTCCACATATATATATATATATATATATCAATGCATAATATTCACAAATCATTTTCGCAAATTGCAGTGCAATGCACCTGTGGGTTGTCTGAACAAATTATGGCGGCTAACATTTATTTGAATCTGAATTTTCATTCATTAGACTTGGCATACATTAGTATTTTAGGTTTGTTAAATGTCTTTAATGACATGCCCAAAATAATGAAGCTTCTTCGGTCGAGTTTCATGCATCTAGCTCCATCTGAAACATTGAATTATCATCGGAGGGATTCACCTGAACATTGACCCCAAAAAAAAAAAAAAAACTGCACATTTCCACTGAGATTAAAGCTTCAAATTGAGTTTTGCAATGGGGATTAACAAGGTAATTAGGTACAGGCCAAGCTGAAAATATATGTGAAACGAAACGATAACATTAATGTCGTCGGAGATAATAATAATGAGAGATTAATGAAGAAGGCCTGTTCCTGTTCTAATTATTCCCCCCGAAACAACAAAACCTAGCAAGCCTCTTGTTTCTTCCTTCACCACCGGTCTTGTTTTTCGTCGTCCTCATCGTGATCCTGTTCATCACTGTTTTCTGCGACGACGAGGATTTGCGCAGAGTTTCATGAGATGACGAGTTGTTTGATGATGCTGCTGCTTGGTATGGGAATATCATCCAATGCCTCTCGATAACATGAGTCACAGAAACCAGTTCGTACGAATCATACAAAGGACTCCCACAATCCCATATAGACTTTCTTGCTGTTTTCTCTGCAACTGTTTCCTTCACCGATGTTTCTGCAGATTTCATGTGTTGATTCTCCTTCGCTGCTGCTTTTGCTTCATCATCTTCTGGTTTCACCCTGGAATCCGCCATCTCTTGGCGTTTGAGTTTTCTTATAGGTTGGTTGATTATAAATATATAATTCTGAGAGTTTAGTGTCCTATATAAATGCAAGGCATGTGTTCTGTGTGACTCTGTGACTTTAACCATATAAATAGCAGTAATTGAGGATTAATGTATGTAACTGAACATTATAAGTTTTCAAATAATTTTGGGATTAATACAACTTGATGATAGTCGTTGACAACAAGAAAGAGACAAACATATATACAATCAGAAGGCACGCCATTCATGACTCAACAGACCAAAATGCAATTATGGTTTTTAATTCGACAGTTTTATACTAAACTGACTTCTAAATAGAAGAACTAGTTATGAGATTAGATTTGATTTTAAATACAAGATTTTAATTTATTTTATCTCTCAAATTTATAATTTTTTTAAAAATATTCCTATTGATTTTAAAGGTTCCCGTCAAGGAGTAATTCTAATGCATATAACCACATATGGTAGTTTAGGAAGTCAATAAATATTTGTTATAAATAATGAACTCAACTAATTTTTTTGATCTTCTAAATTAATTATCTAACTCTTATATTAAGAACTAAAAGTAATTTTTAGTTTCTCAACATCTAATCAGAGTTTGACCACTGCAGAATTAAATGTTTTAATTTGTGATGAAATTATAAGTACACATGCATATCGCATCCATCGATTGATTGCCATATTCTGCTAGCAGTTAATAATCTTGAAATTATATTTACACGATAGTAGTCTAATACTATCTCCGGTCCTTATTATAAGACCTTATTTGATTTTTATTTTAGTCTTAAATATAAGATGCCAATCCATTTTGTCTTTCATATTTATATATTTTTTTCTAAAGTAATATTTCTAATAATGATAATTCTAGCCAACACACTTAATTAGCAAGGATATTTTAGGAAAGACAACACTTATTGCTACTTCCGGTCCTAATTATAAGAGCTAGTTGACTAATTTGAAAAAATTAAGGAAAGAAGTTAGGTTAGTTATTTGTAATAAATATGTGTTGTCTTTCCTAAAATATCCTTACCAATCAAGTATATTGGTTAGAACTACTATTGTTAGAAAGACTATATTGGAAAAAATATATAAATATGAGAAAAAAAGTAGACTAGGGTCTTATATTTAAAACCAAAATAAAAGTCAAACAAGGTCTTATATTAAGGACCGGAGGTAGTATTACAAATAACTAACTTAATTTTTTTCCTTAATCTTCTCAAATTAGTCAACTAGCTCTTATAATTAGAACCGTAGGTAGTATTTGTGAACTCATTCTGACGGAAATGAATTTTTCATATCTGTTGAATGAAAGACATTGGGATTACTTTAATTACAGACTTGCAATATTTTAATATGTGCGTGTGTGTGTGAGCAAGCACACACACACTTCTTCCCCCTGTCGAAAAGTTCACGTGAGCTTTGTTCCAGGAAGACTCACCAGTTAGGGAGTACTTAAAAAACTACCCAGAAATAGTTCACCAATAAATTCTTTTGTACAGGTAGTGGGATTCCATGGTCTTATGAGTTACTACTTGTCAAATTTTCATTAATTGGACTAACTTTTGTTCTTTTGTAAAGCGGATGCATTTTCTTTTTTGAGACATTACTAAACGCTAAATATATGCATCTCTTTTGGTAGGGATTGACATCTATATTTATTGCTTGATAGTTCTTTGAGCATGATTAGCTTTAACGGGATATCGTAAAAAAGCTGGTATTTAGACCTAAATCTGTTAAAGGCTTGATTAATTGAACTCACACAACACACTGTTTGTATTGGGCCAATGATTTATAAGGCTGCATTCTTTTGGTATTAAGGTTGTGAAAGTTACCAATAGGGATTTGATATAACGGAAAAGATTAGTTCTCTACAACGTGATGAATCAAAGTTTGAACTTTCATAAGAAGGGGTGTATACATTTAGTGTATGACAGTATCTCGAACAGAATTGCTTTCAATAAGAAAATACTTGTATCTATCGAGAAAAAAAAAGTTATGAAAGTTGCAAATAAGGAATGACCACAAATGATGCATCATGGGCATTCAAGGCTTAATTGCATCAATAAATGGATATAAAGCGTATGGTAGGCAAAATTAGTCAAGTGGATTAGAAGCAATCAGCTTAGAATAATTATGCACATAGGGCTAGCGGGGCAAGATCAGGACAAAAAATTTGGATGTGTAAATGGTAAATAAATAAGAGAGAAGAATAGAAATAAAAGGTGGTTTTTTTTTTAAAAAAACTATGCATAGGTATATTTTTATTTGATATAATCGTGTCTGAAATAACTAAATGTGAGGAAAAAGTGGGTAGGGTTGGGATCAGCCAAGAACGAAGAAAACAAGAACAAGTGAGAATGTCGGACAGAAACTTGAAGATTTTTTTATTTATTTTGTTGGGCTCAGAAATAGGAATCATATTTGAGCTGGGCCTAGTACCAAACTTAGGCGGGTCTCAAAAAAAGCAAAACATGTCCTGTATGACTCTATTTTGTAATTGCACAGACCATCAATTTTTATAGATTTAAAATGATCCATATTCTCCATCAGGCGATATTCTATAATTCTGTGTACGGAAAAAAATCCCCAGAAGATGGAGTCTCAGGCTCAATAATTTAATAAGCACAAAAATAAAAACTGCTGGGGCCTAACTTCATATCGCGTTATATATTACTAAAAATAGTTTTTTTTTTGGTAACATACTAAAAATAGTTGAATTATCTTTCATTATCAATAAATGAACTTGATTCGATGAGCGCGAAAGAGGTACACCTACACATCTTAAAAGATTGGTTAGCTATCCATATCAATTTCTTTTTTTTTTTTTTGGTTTGACTTGTTCGCAATATACCAATATGGAAATTGTTTTTAATTAATTCAGTGTCCATCTGCTTATTTTAAATATGATCATTTGAATACTGTACATGAAAAAAAAATTCTTAAGAGAGCTTTACACCCCTATATTCCAATCCAGCTTAATTTAAATTAGTTGAGGCTTAATGACAATTTTAAAAGCTAATTAATATTGATTACATGAAATCGTGCTCGCATAAGACCCTGGACACATGTGCTGCCATCTAACCGTACTGTTTAAAAGTTTAATTTGATTAGAATTCAAGCAAAACGTAAACCAAACCAAATTAATCCGTTTGAAAGAAATTAAAAAAAAAATCAAACTTGACCAGTATTTTAAAGAAGTTTGCTTTCATCATGCTTGGGAAGGCCACTTACATCAATATAAATGCCAGAGGAAAGTCAAGTTCTTTTTGAAAATCATGACGCACATTAAAAAAATAACCCTGCTATTCGAATCATTTAAATATTTTATAGATAAACATGTGTGCCACTTAATTTTTTTTTTCAATTTTTTATATTTAAATACCTTTATTTTCTATTCATGCCAAACATATAAAGTGGTTTTTATAAAAGACGCATTTGTGTCGCAGTCAACGCTTGAACTATTGACCAAGTCAGCAAGTGTTGAAATAACTAATAAGTCATCATAACAAGTTGCAGAACAGTATAAAAAACATTGCCTTTCGTATTGCCCAACAACTCTTTATTTGTCCTCTTCTTCTTTTTTCCCTCCTTATTTAATTTACTACTAATAAATGGTTTATATTTCATTTTTTCTTGAAAAGATCTGATGGGTTTTTCTCAAAAATGTTAAAAGGAAACAAACACAGGACAAATATCATCCTTCAAATCCCATCAAACGAATTGTTTGAGAATACAGTTAGATTCACCTCCTCCCAGTCCCAGGCTATTAGTTTTTTTTGGTAATAAATTTTAATTTTAATCTCTTAAATTTTAAATAATGGGTTTTAATTCCTCTTCTGATATCTATTAAATTGTAGGACCAATGTTTTAGACAGAAAAAAAAACACCTTGAGTGATCAAAATCTATGATTTGAAACTTGAAAGATCAAAATTAAAATAAAAACAAACTTAAAGAACAAAAAATTATATTAACTTTTTAAATAAAATAGCCAAATTATATTATATGTAAAAAGATAAATACATAATTTTCACAAAAAAAAGATAAATACAAAAAAGATGAGTACACATAAAACAACAATAGCACGCTAGATATCAACTTATATGAAAGTTCACAAAATAAGAACATAGAGACTTTGAATACAACTATTAAGAATACCCGAACAGCAGCCACTGGTTTTCTTAACTAGAAATGCTTACACAGAATTAAATTAATTTATTTAAATAACTTTAACTACCTCACCATGCCAACCGAGCATATAAACTAATATAATATTAACCTTTTTCACAAGTAAAATTATCAGATTGAGTAACATACATTGAATTCGGTAAAAAGGTACCCAGTTTTTTTTTTATCAATTAATATTTGTTATCAAACAACTTACAATTACCAAATTAACCCCAATGCTACAAATCAATGGCTCATATTTATTTAGAATGCATCCTCATGAGCGAAGGCTCCTTCCCAACACAAAGCTAATTGCATATATGACACTGAGTGGATCCCAACCAAACCCCACTCAGAGAGCTTAATGAATATATCAAATTGTCATTACTGCCCATTACATCACTTCAAATTTGAAACACATCACATGTAGGAAAACAGTACAAGGTCCTCCATTTTCAACAGGAAAAGAATATCAATGAATCAAATGGAAACCTTATGTAATATCAACAGAACAGGAAATGTTTTTGAGAAAACAGATATTTCCTTATGATATTTTGAACTAAAGTAGTATCACTTCTTTTAGAATTTTAATTCAACGTATATCTGAAAGGCAACCTACTCCTATTATAAAACTGGTTTCAATGCTTGTCATGATGATGAATATCGTGATTCTTTTTTAATTTCAACTATTCAAATTTAATATGAATGACTAACATTTAATGTTTAATATTTTTTTAAAAAAATATTTTTCTTTAATAGATATATAATTTAAAATAAATATAATATATTAACTGTAAGTTTTTTAAAAAAGGTTTTTTATTTAAAAATCACTAGTTAAAAATTTTAAATATAAATCATCAAAACTATATCTTAATAGTCTAGATCTCATTACAGTAACGAGTATCATGATATTCACCGTCATCCTAGCAAATATTAAAACTAATTCTCACTCTTGGTCAAAAAAAAAAAAACTAATTCTCACATGTATTATTAATGAGGAACCGTACGATGAAGATAAAAAAATAAAATAAAAGAACCATTTAAGAGGATCACTGGATTATGGTGTTGATACTACTACATTAACAGATCAAATCATTGAGCTGTCAGATCATGCATGGAGATTAGTGCTTAAGAGGGGTGATGGCCTAGTTAGACTTAGACTTAGTACTGATTTGTTATAATTATTGTTGCTGACGCTATAATGTAGTCTGGCAAGTAGTAATTAATTACGGTGGCTCAAGCTAGTTAGTCTAATTAATTTAATGTTGGAATAGTGATTAAAAAAAAGAAAACGCATTGCACACATAGCCTAACTGAAGTTTGGAACGCCTATATATATAATCACATGCTTCCTCCTCTTCTCCCCTCACACACTCATTCTTTGTGTTGATTACCTCTTTTATAGTTCCCTTCCTTTTTCTCATTTTATGTCTCTTGTGCTCAGAAAGTTCCATTTTGTCGCTGATACCTGAAACACAAACACAGGGGATATTCTTGTCTCAGGTATTGTAGAACCTTCATTTGTTTTCTTTTCTGCATCTCACTTATTTGACGAGGCTGTACTGTACAAAACATGGATGGAAGCCAATTGCTTAGTTTGTTGTCTATATTACTAGGTCAGAGTGCTTTTTGTTTTAATTTGTTTATGATATGTTATGGTGTGTGTGTGTGTGTGTGTGTGTGTGTAGCTGCAGTTGAAGGCGGGTGAAAGAAAATGCTGGAGAAGGTGGAAGAATTAAACTTGGAGAAAGTGATTGAAGATTTTGAGGCCCTAACAAAGGATGCTGAGAGGGTTCAGAGGGAGACGCTTAGAAGGATCCTGGAAGACAATGCTTCAGCCGAATACTTGCAGAATCTGGGTCTAAATGGAAGAACCGATCCTGAGAGTTTCAAGGCCCATGTCCCACTGATTACCCACAAGGGATTGGAGCCCTATATGACCAGAATCATTAATGGCGATGCCTCTTCCATTCTCACGGGAAAGCCAATCACAACAGTGTCTTTAAGGTCTGGCCTCTTGTTTTGTTTCATCTTGCTTATATTTGCCATTTCAGCAGCTACTAGTTGAGTTGAATCTTACAGAGATGTTCTTTCAGCTCTGGAACTACTCAGGGTAAGCCCAAGTATTTACCATGGAATGACGAATTATGTGAAACAGCTGTGCAAATGAATCAGACCTCTTTTGCCTTTAGGAACAGGTATTCCAAGTTTATTTTCCCTACTACGCTCCATTTGTTTTGTAGGAAAATGAAATTTTCAAGGGAAGAAATTTTCCTTTTAGGCACAAAGCTTGAGCTGGAAGTTGTAACTAACACAATCTCATAATGCAGGGAGTTCCCTATAAAAAATGGGAAAGCCTTGAGCTTTATATATGGCAGCAAGCAGTTCGAAACAAAAGGAGGTCTCATGGCTGGAACTTCTACAACAAATTTGTTCCGACATGAAAGGTACAAAAGCGCGATGAAAAAACTTCAGTTACAATGTTGCAGCCCGGAGGAAGTAATATTCGGTCCTGATTTTCATCAATCCTTGTACTGCCATCTCTTGTGTGGCTTAATTTTCCGTGAACAAGTTCAACTGGTGTCTTCTACATTTGCACACAGCATTGTCCATGCATTTAGAACCTTTGAACAAGTATGGCAAGAACTCTGCACTGATATCCGAGAAGGGGTCCTATCGAGCACAGTCACAGTCCCATCCATTCGAACGGCCATGTCAAAACTTCTCAAACCAAATCCAGAGTTAGCCAACCTGATTGAAAAGAAATGTATGGGACTGAATAACTGGTATGGGCTAATACCAGAAATTTTCCCCAATACTAAGTACATCCATGGGATCATGACTGGCTCAATGGAGCCTTATGTGAGTAAGCTGAGGCACTACGCTGGGGATCTGCCTTTGTTGACTACTGACTATGGGGCTTCTGAAGGATGTCTTGCTGCAAATGTGAACCCTAAGCTGCCCCCTGAATTGACCACTTATGCCGTGCTTCCTCATCTTGGTTACTTTGAATTCATTCCTCCTAGTGAGTCAGAGCAATGCAATGGAGGGTCTGCTTTCCCCTGTGTCGATCCTCAGCCAGTGGGCCTGACTGAGGTGAAGGTTGGTGAAGAATATGAGTTTGTTACCACCAATCCAGCAGGTAACTGTATCTTGTTCACTTTAGCCTTACACTGTAACCATGGCCCAAGCTAGATTTCATTGGGTCATGTGACTTTTATTTTAACTGACTTTTGTGAATTGAAGTTGAGATAAAAATCAGTTAGCATGATATTATTCTTTTGATAAAAAGGACAAAAACTTGTTTGGATTGAAAAGTCAAATTTTAGAAGATTAAAAGAAAAGACAAAAGCCAAAAAGTCAAAAACCAAAAAAGTTGGTTAAACTTTTTTAAAGTGGTTTTTGAACAAAAAAGTTTAGTTGCCTTCAAAAACATTTTTCATCCAACTGACTTTTTCTAGTCCCAGCTGACATCTCAGGTTTTCTAACGCTGTCCCAAACATGCAATGAAGTCTTAACTGCAGACAAAACATACTTATAGAGTCCTCACACAATCATGCTTCTTGATAATAATTTGTTGAGTATTTTGCATTGTCCATTTATTGGATGTGTCTGTAATCAATGGTGGTCACTATTCTTACCGCTTCAGAAATATTTTACAGGTCTGTATCGGTATAGGCTGGGTGATGTGGTGAAGGTCATGGGGTTCTATAACTCAACCCCACAGCTCAAGTTTGTTCGTCGGAGCAGCCTTCTGCTTACCATTAACATTGACAAGAACACTGAGAAAGATCTGCAGTTAGCAGTAGAGGCAGCAGGCAAGCTAGTGGCAGAAGAAAAAATGGAAATTGTTGACTACACAAGCCACGTTGATTCGTCCACAGAGCCAGGGCACTATGTGATCTTCTGGGAGATCAATGGGGAAGCAAGTGAAGAACTACTTAGTGAATGCTGCAACTGTCTGGACAAGTCTTTCGTTGATGCAGGCTACGTCAGTTCTCGCAAAACCAACTGCATTGGCCCCCTGGAACTCCGGGTTCTCAGGAGGGGAACGTTCCAGAAGATTCTAGACCACTTCATAGGATTAGGAGCTGCGGCTAGTCAGTGCAAGACCCCAAGATCTGTGGCTCCTTCACATAGTAAAGTGTTGCAAATCTTGAGTGAGAATGTTGTGAGGAGCTATCTCAGCACTGCTTTCAATTGATCGACTAATTACGGTGGGAAATATGGCAATTAATTTGAAAAGCTTCTTCCTTTGTGTATTTCTCAAATCGGGCCGCTTTCTTTAGATGAAGTTCCTTTTAGGATATTAGTTATCATAGTTTTCGAGTAGGGCACGACTTCCTAGATAATATTCACCATAATAACAGCATATGTTGCCGTGTATTTCAAAGTGAAGTGATCGCAAATGTCGAAAGAAACTAAGATAAGGTTCGCGTTTTGTCCTTAAAAAGTTTTCTTCCATATTCATTTCTTTCTTTTATGCTTCAAGCTTCTGTCTTTGTATCAATGGCTTGGTATGCTAAAATCAGATTCCTCCCTGCCACCCCTATCATCTCTGTTTCGATCTCTGCAAATACCAATGAATACAATTACAAATATGACAGTTTGCTGTGGGTTCATTTAATTGTATGGCAGTATGTGTATTTATGCCTCATAATTAGGTTAATCTTTTATTAAACAAGTCAGGTGTTAAGTTACAAATGTCACGGATCAAATTCGCCCTTGGGATGATGATATAATACCCACTAGCATACCGTGCTGCCATTTAGGTACTATCATTATATTACCATCATAAGAAAATAAGTACTAACTCCACTCGATAATAATTATATTACTATCATTTAGGTATCAATATAAATTAATAAATTGATTCGTAGTAGTTAAACGAAAAACCCGCATACTAAAATGTATGCAAGATCTAATAATACTTCAACAGTAACAGTGCCAATAAATAATCATGGCTAGTCAGAAAGAGGTAATAACAAGCCATATTATGGTATGAAGTGATACGCAGTATAAAGCCAATCAATAACTAATGACTTGTACAATTCCGGGAGAGAGCAACACAGAACATCTAAATCAGTTTTATCCTTTATTTCTTCTGTATAATTCTGATCCTCACTATAACAAATCCAAAGTCTCACAATACACTTGATTGCTATGGGTTTTTCAAATTGATGCAGAGAGTGGAGGACAAAAAGTGAGGGAGAGAACCAAGTTAGCCACAGTACAGCTGCATATATGCTGTTTGCGCATGCTCTATACTCTGTGATCAATTACCTGTATCTTCTGAAGAGATGTTACAATATGGTGGTGGGCAAGCTCGTACATAGTTGGGGCTGCTGTAGCAGTTATAGAGATTAGTCATAGCTCCATTATATTATTTCTGAAAGATTCAGGGAGTAGTGGCCAATATGGGCTTCTTCTGCAAGTTCTTTTGGGGGGGGGGGGGGAACGTGAAACTTTTCAATAGTCTGTGTATGTTTGGATAAGGATAAACACATACAACGTACAAATATAGAGCGAACGAATTGAATCATCTTGATAATATATACAGATATATATATCTTTCATCTACAATCATGTCAGTTGAAAAGGAAGCTGTGGGAAGAATGATGAAAGGGGTGAAAAAGGACACACCACAACGTTGCTCATCTACGAAGAAAATATCTTTATTTTTTTCAGGATTCATGGCGTTCTCTTTCATCTACAATCATGTCAGTTGAAAAGGAAGCTGTGGGTAGAATGATGAAAGGGGTGAAAAAGGACACACCACAACGTTGCTCATCTACGAAGAAAATATCTTTATTTTTTTCAGGATTCATGGCGTTCTGTCATGGAGAAAATAAGAGTTTTCATGATCAAGTGGTCAAGGCTACAGTTACAAATTTTGTCCACACGCCTCAGCTTGCAAACGAGGTGGTAGTATTTTCAGAATTCCTATCATGAGATATATATATATGGGTGGCCACGTTGACCTCCAAATCCTAGTTAATAAAAACAACATGGGAAATGATCAAGAAATGACTCAGCATCAACATGGTGTTTCGAGGGGAAAAAAACAAAAACCAAAAAGGGCAAAAACGGGGCGCATTAATGTGCTGTCCTTTGAATGCTTGAAATTACTGAACCAATGATCATGATTGATAGTGCGGTATTATTATTCAAACAATTGGTACAGTTTTATTTGGAAACTCAACTATCTAATTTATCAGATTTCGCATCGCTACATGAGAAAAGATCAAGCTTTGATTTTAAAGCAGGAAGGGATAATTATTTATGCTGGCTTGTGCTCATGTATTCAGCTGCATCATGATGGGTTCAAGGATATTCGCCATCATGCTTCTCCAATTTTGATCTGATCAAATATATGCATCAACACTGGATCCATGTCCACACACACACACACAAACATGTCTTTCTTATTACATCTCGAGTTAGCTGGATCCATGATAAGGATCTTGTACACACCCACCACCAAATCAAATTAAAGCCTGCTTCTGATCACCCTTTGCCATCTAAGCTTGCAAGTGAAGGTCGTTCATGGACTCTGAAGAATAATTAGGCCCTGCCTTCTATTAATATATTGTTAAATATATAAGCCCTGGTTCAGTAGTAATCAATCAGATCATTATCTAAATTTAAAGTAGCCAATAAATGGACCTTCAGTGTTGTTAGATATGAAATTAAAAGAGACATATATTCACAACGAAGATATCTATTCAAATCCATTATGAAGGACGCGTTAAAAGATTCTGGTGGGATTGTCAAGAGTATTAGATGTGCAGTGGCATTAATCACACTTTACAGTCTGTCAAAATAGTAAGGAAAATATTATAACATCATGTGATTAGAGACTAACCACTGCTATACAAGACAAAACTCCTCTCACATACTTACCTTATATTTCATAAATTACAATTTTAAAAACTGCTTATAAACGGTTTTAAACAAGCCATCTATCATTATCCAACAGTAATAATATACAAGCCATTTTGTTAAGGGAGATATCATTGCGGAGGACCAAATTCAAAAATTAATTATTGCACAAGACTTCCAATATCTGAAATTATTTTGAACGGGTAAGGTCCTTCTTTGAACAAAAAAATCAAATGAAGGGAATTATAATAATTCAAATAGGCTTTGTTTTAAATTAATTAAATTTAAATGGAAAAATAAATTTGACATCATTGTTGTTAGATATAAGAAAGAGGAAGTGACCTACTTTTTTTTAGATTTTTTTTTGCTATACATAGATTTTTTTTAATTAAAGATAATTTTATTCAAGATACTATCAGGCTACTTTGATCAGATAGGTTGACTCTCACTTTTTTTTTTTCATAATTTTTTTCGTACAACATTTTTTTCCAATAATTGTTATTCCTGAAGGCCCAATATGTAAGCGGAGTCAATTAAAGTTGAACATTTGTCAGAAGTTTATTGGGCTCTCAAGGGCCCATTACGTTCTCTAGTTAACGTCATCCACACAAAAAGGTGATAATGCAGTTATCCGGATAAGTGCCTTTCACAATGTACTGGCACTCTGGCAGTGACTTCCACGTTGGAAATTCGCCTTTGTACAAACATCCAGAATGATTAATGAAGCCATTTGAGTTCCCACAAAATTCTCTTCCCAGAAATCGACAGCCACCCTATCTTAAAACACATCCACATCGTTATATGCTCCTTTCTGTCGGTTTTAAATATAAAAGTTAGTTAGAAAATTTATTTTCATTTTAAATATAATGTTTTAATTTACTTAACATCCCAAATTTAAAACTAATTTAAATAATTTTTTTAATTTTTATAAATTAATTATCTAGTTTATATATTAGGGACCGGAAATAGTATTACGTTGAAAATTATTCTAAGCTTATATGTCAATGCAAGCCTATGAATAATTTTGTTTCATTCTTTCTTTGAAATAAAATGAAAGAAAGGATCAGAATCAGATCGTAGAGAAGATGGAGGATGATAAAGGCATTGCCCTATTACATATACCATAGAGGTTTAGAATTACATAGCTATGGAATCTTAATACAGTTCACAAGCATCATCACTTTTGATGCAAATAATCAGTAACAAACTAACAATGGAACAGAGCAGAGAGATTTCAGATCATAAATGAAAAATGTGAAAAAGGCTACAATTTTTGCTTTCTATTTCTTCCACCAACCAATTGTGTCACAAATCCCAGAAAACCCACTTCTCATTTTCCTCTGCTTTTCCTTCTTCCTCTTCCTCTTCCACACCCAACTCACCAAAAACCCACTCAATCTGTTCGCCAGGGAGGAACCTCCATGACTGCCTGAAGATCTCAAGTTTTGCACATCAAGGAACTCTGTGTTCATCTGCTTTGACCCTTCAAGATACGGTAAAGCCATCATGTGTCTTTCTATCATATGAGAGAGTGACGCCAATTCATAAGAATCATATAATGGACTCCCACAATCCCATATGCCAAAAGCTGATTCTTCTTCTTTCTCACAAGTTCTTTTCATCTTTTTTGTCATCTCTGAAAGTGCCAAGAGTTTCTCAAAGTCTTCACCTTTTAAAGTTTAGATCCGCCATGGAATAGGACAAACCAGATTAAATATTTCTGAGATTCCAGAGTTGGCATGCGTATCAGAATCTGCAAAAGGGTTTTTGTTTAACAAATAATTGGCCTGGGTTTGTCTGGGAATATGACAGATCAATTGACTTTAAATAAGAGGTTTAGATCACATAAAGCAAATAATTTATCAGGTCTTGTAGAATTAGATTGCAACTTTCAATTTATAAATAAATCAATTTTTTTGCCAACAATAATAATAAATCAATTGGAGATTATCATTTCAGTGAAATTCATTTCAAGTCATACTTGCTGGTTCATTTATTATTTTCTCTATTTTTGCCAATAATTGTCTGCTTATTTATAGGCACAGAAGTCATAATTTCTTTTTTTATTAAAAAAAAAAACCTCTTAAGTATTTTATGCCATTTATAAACACGGCCGACAACTTATAGAACCCAACACATATCATTCTCAACTAACCAAGTTTTTTTTTTTTAATTAAGAAGATATCTCTTTCATTTGTCGCGGGATCATTTACCTGCAATGCGTTATCAATTTTTTCATATAAAATTATTATTATTACTATGTAATAAAAAACCACCAATCCTACATTTTTTTAACAACTCAGTTTTTAAAAAAATGAAAATGGTAGATTTTGAGCTGCAAATCCATGAAAACATAATAGCTGACGTTAAAAGTGAATTATAATCCGTTGAGTATTTTTCAATTTCAATATTTTTTGAAGAAAACAACAACTAAAATTAAGGAAAAGATTGTTTTGATATGTCTAGAACTAAAACAGAGATAATATTTTTCGACCCCATCTTCATCACTCTTTGGCTCTTTGACTTCCTTTTTGAACTGAGCTGATGTAATAAAAGAATTCTCGATGCTTTTTGTCTTCCACTCTCTGCACAAAGAAGTTGGAGAACCTCGCAATCACTTGTTTATTCAACCTCTTAGCGGCAACTCCTCCGACCTTGAGTAATATCATAAATATTTTTTATTGGGTATCGCTCTCTCCAAGAAAATGACCATTGTCTTGATTGTCTGACTTGGTGGTTGTTCCTGACTAAATGATTGCTTGGTTGAATCTTTCATCCTAAGTTACTCTTATGCCCTTCCTGAGTTACTACTTCATATCCTTTGGCTTTTGTGGTGTTTCCACGGTGAGTTACTTTTTTTTTTTTCCCCTTTCAGTACACCACTATCCCAAGCGTGAATTGAACTCCCTGAAGTGTTTTTCTAGAACTAGAAGGCTGACTTGGTTTATAAAATAACAAAGAGGACAAGTTACTCGTGATTAATAACCGACGAATGCTACTATATAAAATGAATCTGCTCACTGCTTGTAGATCGAATCTACCGAGAATTACTCTATCAGACAGCTATGGATAGATCCACCATTAGTCAATGTTTCTTGTCGCCCACAATACATTTATAATAATAATAATATTAATATGAATAATTGGCATTTGCGCCCACAGAGAGAGAGAGAGAGGATGCGGGCGGAAGGGAGGAATCTGCTGTCGGATATCTGTACCATACGAAGACAGAGACTGAGACTTGAAGCATAGCAAGGAGAAACGGATATGGCGAAAATTTCGAGGACATTTCTTTGGACATTTGCTATCGCTTTTTTATTTAAATACATGGCCACATGTGATGTTTAAAGCGATGCCGACAGCAAATGGAGTACTCAAAGAACCGTACCCAAATTTTGTCCCGAGACAGTAGGTTGAAGAAAGGGGCGGCATTTGATAAATAAACTGGGGAAGCTTTTCAAATTGATATATTTCCAACACTGATCTCATCAGTTGAAAGCAGTACTGAGATAGCTCTTCACAACATTCTCATTCAAGATTTGCAACACTTTACCGTGAGTAGGACCTACACACCTCGGTGTCTTGTACTGGCTAACAGCAGCTCCTAAACCTAGGAAGTGGTCTAATATCTTCTGGAATGTTCCCCCCCGGACAACCCTGAGTTCGAGAGGTCCGATCCAGTTGACCTTGCGAGAACTAACATAGCCTGCATCAACAAAAGACTTGTCCAGACAGTTGCAGCATTCACCAAGTAGTTCTTCACTTGCTTCCCCATTGATCTCCCAGAAGATCACATAGTGGCCTGGGTCAGTGGATACATCAACATGGCTTGTGTAGTCAACAACCTCCAGTTTGTCTCCCGCTACTAGCTTGGCTGCTGCCTCTACAGCTAACTGCAGATCTTTCTCGGTGTTCTTGTCAATGTTGATGGTCAGCAGAAGGCTGCTCCGACGAACAAACTTGAGCTCTGGGGTTGAGTTATGGAACCCCATGACCTTGACCACATCCCCCAGCCTATACCGATACAGACCTGTAAATTATATCAGAAGTTGTAAGAATAATGACCAATAGTGACTAGATATGGATCCCATATATGGATAGTACAAGTACTGAACACAATCCTGCAGTAACATGTTTAGTACATTCAACTCAGCTTATACGTACAGAAAGCGTAATAAAAACATGTCAAATGGGAGTATGCGAGGATTCTGTAAGCATGCTTCCCCCCCCCCCGGGGGGCAGTTAAAGAACGAGTTCAGAAATGGCTTGAACCATGCTGACAGTGAAAAGCTCAAATGAACAAGAAGATAAGATCAAGTTAAAAAATCTAATTGCATGAGACAGAGTATGCAAATCCAAAATTAGGGGCCAATAGCGAACACCTTGCAAGACTATGCCTATGCCACGTTATATTAATCTGATTGGGCAGACAACTTTAAAAATCAGCAAGAAAAAAACAAGTCTAGCAGGTCCCATGATGGCCATATAATAGACATAAGCATCACCCCCTATTTGGACCCACAAGGGAAAGACAAAAGAAGGAAAAAAATTAGATAAAATCCCAGGCCGTCATTTTCTAAAAGCATTTGTGAAGGAGTATCATTTTCCAGGTCAAATTCTCAAATAATTAATGCATTACAAAACGAATGAATCATGTAAGTGCCCTTCATCCTGATTGAAAACCCAAAAGAAATAAATAAAGAGAAGAATTCAGTACCCGCTGGATTGGTGACAACAATCTCGTACTCCTCACCAACCTTCACCTCAGTCAGGCCCACCGGCTGAGGATCAACACAGAGGAAATTGGTTTGCTCAAGCTCAGTGAGAGGGATGAATTCAAAGTAACCAATATGAGGAAGCACCGCATAAGTGGCCGATTCAGGGGGTAGTTTTGGGTTCACATTTGCTGCAATCCATCCTTCAGAAGACCCATACTCAGCAGTAACCAAAGGCAGCTCTCCGGCATAGTGCCTCAACTTTTTCAAATAAGGCTCCATTGAACCAGTCATGATCCCATGAATGTACTTAGTATTGGGAAAAAGCTCCGGTATTAACCCATACCAGTTGCTCAGTCCCATACATTTCTTTACAATCAGGTTAGCTAACTCTGGGTTTGGTTTGAGAAGTTTAGACATGGCCATTCGAATGGATGGGGCCGTAACTCTGCTTGAGAGGACCCCTTCTCGGATGTCAGTGCAGAGCTCTTCCCATACTTGTTCAAAGGTTCTAAATGCATGGACAATGCTATGTGCGAATGTAGAAGACACCAGCTGCACCTCCTCACGGAAAATTAAGCCACATAGCAGATGGCAGTACAATGATTGATGAAAATCAGGACCAAATATTACTTCATCCGGGCTGCAACATTGGGACTGAAGCGCCTTCATTGTGCGTTTGTACTGTGCATTTCGGTACACATTGGTTGTAGCAGTTCCAGCGGCCAGACCCCCTTTTGTTTTGAACTGCTTGCTGCTATAAATGAAGCTCAAGGCTTTCCCATTTTTAATAGGGAACTCTCTGCGTAGTAAGACCGTGTCAGATACACCTCCCAGAAACACTTTGTGACGAGAATCAAGAAAAGAAGAAAAATGTAATTCACCAACTATGGTTTTGGGTGGAAACATTTTCTATAAACCAATTATTTCACAAAAATCCTCTCCTGAAAATGTTCTACTAAACAAATGAAGCCAACAAGGAAAAATAAACTTGAATACCTGTTCCTAAAGGCAAAAGAGGTCTGATATATCTGCATTGTGGTTTCAAATAATTCATCGTTCCAAGGTACATACTTTGGCTTCCCCTGTGTGGTTCCAGAACTGCAAGAACATCTCTATGAGATGCTGCTCAACTAATAGCCGCTGAAATGGTTTGAGGGGAAAGATTATCCTGACCTTAAAGACATTGTTGTGATTGGCTTTCCTGTGAGGATCGAAGAGGCATCCCCATCAATGATTCTCATGATGTAAGGCTCCAGTTCCTTGTGGGTAACCAGTGGGACATGAGCCTTGAAACTCTCAGGATCAGTTCTTCCATTTAGACCCAAATTCTGCAAATACTCAGCTGAAGCATTGTCTTCCAAGATCTTTCTGAGTGTCTCCCTCTGAACCCTTTCAGCATCCTTTGTCAGTTCCTCAAACTCATCAATCACTTTGTCCATGTTGAATTCTTCCACCTTCTCCAACATTTTCATTCACACACCTTCAAGTGTAGCCATTCAGAAAGAAGGCACTCAGACAATAAACCAGCCAAATATTATTTTTGTTTTGTTCAGGCTCATCAAATGTTAGTCCGAGGAGAAAAAAGTGAGATGGGAAAACAGTCAAGGTATATAGAGTGATTGCAGAAAAAGACAAAACATGTAAACATACATTGCATCAGAAAAGAAAAGGGCAGGATAAAACCAAACAGGAGGGGAAAGATTATCCTGACCTTAAAGACATTGTTGTGATTGGCTTCCCTGAGGATCGAAGAGGCATCCCCATCAATGATTCTCATGATGTAAGGCTCCAGTTCCTTGTGGGTAACCAGTGGGACATGAGCCTTGAAACTCTCAGGATCAGTTCTTCCATTTAGACCCAAATTCTGCAAATACTCAGCTGAAGCATTGTCTTCCAAGATCTTTCTGAGTGTCTCCCTCTGAACCCTTTCAGCATCCTTTGTCAGTTCCTCAAACTCATCAATCACTTTGTCCATGTTGAATTCTTCCACCTTCTCCAACATTTTCATTCACACACCTTCAAGTGTAGCCATTCAGAAAGAAGGCACTCAGACAATAAACCAGCCAAATATTATTTTTGTTTTGTTCAGGCTCATCAAATGTTAGTCCGAGGAGAAAAAAGTGAGATGGGAAAACAGTCAAGGTATATAGAGTGATTGCAGAAAAAGACAAAACATGTTAAACATACATTGCATCAGAAAAGAAAAGGGCAGGATAAAACCAAACAGTATGATTCATTTGTGGAAACTTTTTTCACTTTTTCTCGCTGCTCATTTTTCCTCGCTAATGGACAGATGAGTAATGATCCAGAAAACACAGAGGCCCATTTTTAACTTTGAAAGAATGAAGACATATTAACATTCCACATGTACTTCGAACCTCTGAAAGAAGCAGAGAGGAGGAAAGACTTTCACCCCACAGGAAAATTAAACAGCGAGTGAAGGAAAAAGAAACCAATTCAGAAGCCTAGAAGGTGATGAAGTAAGAATTCACATAAACCCAGACAAGGATGTCCAAAACAATTAGATAAAATTTCTCAGTTTTGATAATTTCGTTTTTTTCTTAGTTCGACCAAAGTCAGATATGTCAACAGAACTTTCACACACACAAAAACAAACAGGGAGTGAGGAGACTATTCTTCCAAACCATATCTAATTCATGTGAAAAAGAACAGGCATCAGACCGAGGAATTTCGCAGTTAGAGTTCGAATTGGCAAGAAATAGAGAGTAGTGATCAATGATCAATTTTAACGACTACCGAAATTGTAAAAATGGAAACAACTAAAGTGGTCCATGAGAAAAGAAGAAGATGGCAGAAAGTAGTCTATAAAGATGAGATGTGATAAGATGAGATGTTGAGATAGCAAATCAAGGCCTGTTTAGAGATAATTAGCAGTATTAATTTAGATAGTGAAAACAGAGAACCCAGAATAGAAGAACAAGGACTTCTCCAATTGCTCGAGAAAATTGTATTAAAAAAAGAAAAGAAAGAAAAAGAAGTCAACGGAATCATGCCCTGTTGGTTCCCAGTAAAGTATCAATAGAAAACAGAAGAAAAGGCCGCAGAATTCATCTGGGTTTGCTTCAATTTCAACAAAAACGACGACCATAACCACCAGGACTGTGTAAAAAACTTCTCGAAAGCAAATTGAAGCAGACGAGGATTTTTCAAAAAGTAAACATGAAAGGCAATAAGAAGTTAGAAACATGTTAGAATTGTAAATACAATACCTGAGACAACGTTATCAGGTATCAGCACCAAGACGAAACTTCCCCGGTCAAAGAGAAAGAGACAGAAAAGGAGGGAAACTTTTCAAGAGGCAAAGAAGAGAACGAATGAAGGAAAGGGAATAAACGCAGGATCCTGATGAGCTCAGAGTGAGAGAGGAAGAAGAAAAGGGGGTGTGAAAGACAAAGCTTTACACGACCTTCGCAGCTCAAAGAAGCATGAAAGTTTCTTGCTTGTTTTTTTGGGCCTTAGAGAGAGAGAAAGTCTTAAAGATGGTCTATTCTCTGACTTCTCACCACTGTGGTGTGTGTGAGGAAGAAGAGGAAGACGGGGCTTAAGATTCTTCTCGGGGATCGCATCTGATTATATAGGGCCATTACCATTACCAAACGCCGTCCACTTGCTTCCCTCGAATCGACTATTTTGCCCTTGTGTTTGGCTTGAAATTACTACACAAGTGCGCAATGCCTTCATCTCTTTGTGATCAGAGAAAATGTTTTTTGCAGACCATAAAAAAAAAAAGATGTTTTTTTTTGTTTTAAATTGTAATGTCTTTCGGTGAACATCGTTTTTAAATTTTGATCAAACATGAGGATGAATTTGAAATAGAATTAGTTTTATGACACATTTTCATTGATTCTACATTAACAAGTATGTATTTTTATTCTTTAAATAGAAAATAAAAAATATAAGTAATAATATTAAAATCAAAATGCATAACAATTATGATGATTAATTTTTTTAAATTTTTAATTATTAAAATTGAAAAAATCTCTATTAAAATTGTATTGATAAGAATGAACTGATAAATTTTCATTAAAAAAGAATAACGATACTCTATAATTTTACACACATGGTATTTTGATTTACCTATTTTTGCTAATAAAATTTTTAATGGAAAATTTGTCCTCACTTTCTTCTTTTCATTATTAATTTCATATTTTATCAAACCCTTTTATGATGAAAATAAATCATTCTCTGGCAGGAAAAAAAAAAATCAATCATTCGATTGCTATCCTTTTTATAGAATACTCTCCTATTTCTGGCCTCTAGTGCCATTCTTTTAGAATGCTTGACATAGCTGTAAGACAATGTCTTTCTCTCACACACATATGATAAAACTATGCTGCGGGAAATCTCATAAATTTTGTTCTTTTAATCCAATTTGTTAGAAAGAAAAGATAATTTTTATTCTATTTATAATTTACATTATTAAATTTTTTACATGAACAATTTTTTTTCTTTATTACTGTGTAGGCTTTGTATTTATGAGATATAGTGTATATTAATAATAATAATTAAAGGTGAACTTGAACTTTTATTATATTTTAGAATGGAGTTAATAAAATTTGATATTTTCTTAATTCTAGTAAGATATATTGAAAGTGATTATACCAGAGAAATATTTAGCCTTTGGGAAGAAAGAGAGGAGTATTTAGTCAAGAAAAGTAGATAAAATAATCCGTTGTTTTGTAATAAATAAATTTTAATCTGAGATGCTCTTTTTCTTTTTTAACAAAAAAGTTTAGATGAGTTGGATTCCAAAGACTTACCAGGACCAGAACATGTCTCCAGACTCAGAAAATACTTATAAAAATATTTACAAATTATCTACTAACAAAGTATTTATATCAGTAGTGAGATTTAAATTCACTCTATCGGTTAGTGAGGTGCTCTTATTATTATCCTTAAGGGGAAACAATGAGATGGGGCTTGGGCCTTGGGGTGGACGGACATTTCCTTCAAGCGGTCCCGACACCCCATTGGTTAATCTGCTTCGCATTGACAATAAAATATTAAAATAAAAGGAAAATTTGGAAGCACAGACAGACGATTTTAGCCTTAAGGGCTGGTAGGATTTACGAGAGAAGACAGTTTCGGTGAGACGTGGGATTATCGTCGGCGTACAAAGAAGGGAGTTAAGCAGAGGTCTGCGTCAGGGTACCCAAGTGGGACCCGCCTATGGAAAACGTTAGGATCTCTTGGATGTGGGCTGATTTTGAATTCTTGAGGATTTGGTATCTTTTTTTTTCCTTCCGTCCTCACTCCAATCATTTTTCCCTATTGTTTTGTTCTTTTTCTTGTTTTCAAAGTAATTTTATAAAATTGTTTTTTACAACAAACTTTCAAAAACAAATATTTGTTTGAAAAATAATTTTTAAAAAATCACATTTAAAAAATATTAAAAATCATACTTTGACAGATAATAGTTATCACCAATGATAGGCAACGAATAATAAGTGAGAAAAGAAGCAAATTTTTTGTGAAAATTGCGAATAAAGATCCCGAATATGTAAAATTGTAATTTGAGACTCTCAATTTGGAAATAATAAATAAGAACCAGGTCTTATTTTTACAAATATGAAATCGTGGTGAAATGTTAGAAATATCCCTCAACCAAATGACAAGTTAAGTATAAAAAAATAATAAGTTCACTTTAGCGAATAACAATTTTAATAGATCAAATCACAACTTGGCTAAGGGTATGTTAAATGATAAGTTAACTATGGGAAATGATAAGTTCACTTTAACGAATGATAACTTCAGTAGACCAAATCACAATTTGAATGAGGGGCATTTCAGACATTTTATCCATATTTCATATTTGCAAAGATAAGATCGGTCCTTATTTGTTATTTTTCAAATTCAAGGTCTTAAATCGCAATTTTACATATTAGGAATCTTTATTTACAATTTTTTCAAATTTCTTCGATTTTCAAAACAAAAAGTAAAAACCACCCAAACAAAAATAATAGAACATGTAAAAGTTGTTTTGATTTTTAGTTTTTTAAAACATGTCAATTTTTTAAAAAAAACAATTAACTAAAAACAAATTAAATAAGTTATTTTGTTTTTCTATTTTTAAAAATAAAAAATTATTTTTAAAACATGAAACCAAAGAGGCTCTATCTTTTTCATCATAATGTATCTAGTAATCTGATCTTTTTTTTTTATGGGTCAAGTACCTCAATATCATTTTTTAGTTGTATATCTAAAAATAAAATTAAAATGCTGAACATGTTAAAAAAATAAAATCAGAGTACTAGATGCATATTAAAAAGTATCGGAACGCTAAATAGACTTGAAAAATAAAATTAAGATATTTAATACACCTGTACTCCAAAAAAAGTATTATTACCACATGCTATTTGTACAAGTTTAACCTTTTACAGCAAAATTGATAGTAGCGTGACACTGTTCTTAATTAATAGATGATTATAACCATTTCCCCCAAAATTTTAAAGAAAATTAATAGAACTAAGCAGCAGCTAATTTTACACCATCCTTTTGAAAGCTAAGAGCTGAAAAGAAGGAAACCTAAAATTTTATCTGATGAGATTATAAATAACTCTCCTGAATTTTATATTACGTATAGATAACCTCCTTAAACTCTGAAACTTTATAATAAATTTCAGTAAACTCTTACATTTACATGTATTTATAACTTCTGCACTATAATTATGTTCGTTATTTACTTGCATATATGTTAAAATTGTGTACATAATTTGTAGCTTGGGAAAATTATATACACAAAAGAATATAATCTAAACGGGTATATAATTGATTGTGAGAATTCATTCATTAGGAGCTTTAAAAAAACGGAAAAGTATAATGAAGTTATAAGAAAGAAAAATAATTACTAAAAACTCTCAATGACAACAGAAGTAGCCGGTAATTACAAGTTTTCGAATAGAAAATGATAACTTTTGAGACTTACTTTGTTCCTTATTCTTCCTTAAAAAATTATCTGTACATAATACCAATTTGAAGGAGTTTTGTGTGGCCTGGGCTTCTTTATTCCACTTGCCTCATTCTAAGCATCAATTTCACTGTTCACAATTATTGTTTGTTGTAAGCAAACAGTATTCAATATATTTCTACCCAAATCTCTCGCTTTTTGTTTCTTAGTTATTTCAGCTTAATTATTAAATATTTTATGCTTATGGCAATAAAATTAAACTTCCTCTGATTAAGAGCAAGAAAGAAACGACATATATACATATATGGCTGATTACTCATGAATCGCGTCGATTAACAATACTTTCACACAATTAACATTCTCATATGTCTTTATATATCATTTTAATTATTAATTTTTATAGTTTTCAAAAGTTTGGTTATCTTTTTTATATATAATCTATGCGTAGAAACCCGATTCATTTTTAAAAAAATAAAGAAGATGAAGAAGGCAATGGAAATAAACTATGAGCTGGTGAAAAACTGCAGTTGAATTTATTAGCATAGTACGACTGCTTTAGAATGATGGATAAGGAAAAAGAAACAACCAACGCAGACAAAAAGCCTAGAAGTAGATGAATAAGCCAACTGAAAAATCAAAGTCTTTGTTTTTTTTGTGTTGGTGGGTCGGTGGCCATCAAATAATTCGTATTTGTGAAAGAAACTATATGGTTTACGTTCCTCAGAAACTTTGAGAAATTCTTGCTTTGGGACTATCTACAGATGTTGCCGACCAGCTCCTTTAGGTTGGGAAACGGATGAGAACCATCAAATAAAATCCATACTGGACGGACCAGATTGATTTTCCGACAATGGCCATTAGTCACGTTGCAGAGTAACGCCGTACTCTATGACAGCTATGATGCCATCTCCTATGCTTAGTGTACAAATTAGATGACTAATTCTGATTTATAAATATTAACAAATTAATTTAATTATTCATGTGATAAATAGACGTTGTATTTTCTAAATATCCTTATCAATGTAATGAGATCGCACTTTCATGAACTCTTTTATATGTGCAGTCGCCATATTAATTACCCAGCAGTAAAATAGATAAATATTAGAGATAAAATAAATATAAATTTTATATTTAGAATCAAATTAAATCTTCAATTAGCTCATATATGTTAGGGAACGGAAGTAATATATTATCTCAAATTCTTAATATAAGAGTTACTTAACTAATTTAAGTAAATTAAGAAAATTAAGTGAATTAATTTTTTTGTAACAGATATGGATTGATTTTTTTAAAATATCTTTTTTAATCATGACTACCCCTAGAGGAATTATAACTTTAGAGAACAAAGTGAATTAATGTCTTATATTTATGATCAGATTTAATTTCCAAATAACTTTTATTAAACATAGCAGGTAGTACTATTTTGATAACATATAAATATACACAATACTGCAGCATCCACTACTGGGAGAAAATTTGTCTAATTAAATTCTTTTAACTCAATGAATTCGTTGATGAATGTGTCCCTTGCCCTCTATGGTTCTAAAAGTTGATCACCGACCCATTTTGCAGCATCATCCATGTGTTTAAATTTTGTAGGCCAACAAAAAATAAGGTATCGAAAACTAGAAAATAATAATTAGGATGAGTAAGATCGATCCTCAGCACTTGTAAAATTTTTCAGTCTGAATTTTGTAAATTAAAAAAAAATCATGTTAAGATACTCTTCTCATGATTAAAGTCTAGCCTATCTCGAAATTATATATATTAGCATTAAATTGATATGTCTATATACATATATGCATATATAAATATATACATAGCTTTTAATTTGATAATAAGAATTAAGAGAAATTTAAAATAAAAAAAACAACGCTGAGATGTGAAGGAGGGGCGAGCGATTGATGTTAACCTTTGGAAAATAATAATAGTCTAACAAATCATAATTAAGCGATAAACTTGAAAGCTAAGCATTAGCTCAGACTAATAGATAAATATTGATATCAAACAGGAGTTGTGACGCAGAATTACATCCACCAGACTGCGAATAAAAGACCCACGCTTATTATTGGATTAATTATGTCAACAATTAATAATGTTATTCGATCTTCACTAGTTATCCATTTACGCATTCTTCTTTGTTATTGTTATTAAAATTATTTGGAATAAATGAAAATAAGTACAATTTATAACATTATTTGATGCCTTATTAAACTAAAGTGGTGCCATTTGAGAGGTTAATTAAAACAAAAAAGAACAAACTAATTATAATTAACGTCTCGTCTGTACCCGCGATGTCAACTAAAATCTGTAATCAAAATAAATGTCGTGTCATAATTGACTCCTAATAATCGTATTGGATCTTCTATCTTAACTAATTAAATCTTAATTAAACCAGCAATTAGTGTCAAATCCATGTCTATTATCTTCAAATTAAATATTTTAGTCGCATTCGGGAGAGTTTCAAATTAACGAGTAATGTTAGATTTCCCATACCGGGGTTGAAGATAATATATATCTCAATCACATAAGTGACGAATTGTAAAGGAAATTGTATACTTATTATAAAAGATAAAAAAATTAACTAATTAAATCTTGCCAACAGGGATTTATACCGGTTCATGATAACTTATAAATAAGCAACACCATATATAAACAAACAATATATATAATAAATGATACAACTTAATGATATTGATACGAATCAAACAACTTACTTTATTTACATCACATATAATATTAAAAAAAAGTTGTCTTCCTGTTATAATAATAAGCTGATTATAAATTTATCATTAAAAGTGCTTTTTCTTTCTTTTCTCCTTCAAAACAGAAAAGTAAGAAAACTAGATTTCTCGATAAAATCCTGATTTAGTTAGTTATAAGCTGTTCCATGGCTAAAATTGTGATTGTTTATTTACGATTTGATACATATTCGATCCTTGTTCATAGTATAACTTAGACCCCCCCCCGGGGGGTTATATTACACAAATTAGTAAAATAAGCTATATAGTATCGTTAGTTCATGATTTGTGAGTAGATTTTATATAAATTATTATTTTATTATACATATACTAGGCTTCAATCAACGAGAGCTTATGCGGTTATACATCTACATCGAATCAACAACGCCATTAAAGTGACGTAAATATTTTAAACATTACAGTAAAAAAAAACAATAGCAAAACCAGAAACATCACTTGAAGTCAATAATAAAATTTGGGAATGACAAAATTTTAAAAATTAATTGCGTTTGATAAATCTCTTCTAATCAAGATTTGTCTGTACGCGTCAGTATATATAAACTAAGCATCACAAAGTTATAAATAAAATAGTATAATTTCCAATACACACCCATCCTTGCTAATAAACAGGAATTCCCAATAATAACCATTCCGGCGCAAGAAAGGATGAGTACTAATTAATTAATTGTAATATTAGGTGAAGTAATTAATGCTGGCAAACATTGCGGATGCATGCATGTTATAAGATTCATTGGATATAACGCGTGGAGAAGTTCTATGAATATGTGCTTTATAATTAAATACACCATTAATTCTCTTGTCATTTTCCACATCATCACTCGATTAAATATATGTTGTCTGGTGTTTTTCCCACGTTTTTACTCATATAGTCATATTCTAATTAGCAATTATACTTTGTTGTGGTAAATAAATCTGTAAAAGTAATCTTTTTTCCTCGTTATCTACAATTCCATCACCTTAACGTAAGTATCTGTTTAATCCACTTTGAAAACAGCAAGTTCATTACCCTTACGTATTGTTTGGTATTGGGGAGATAGAGGGGAGGGGAGGGAAAATTTTAATAAACTCTATATAAAAAGTTGAAAAGGCAGGGTTTTGAAATTTTAATAAAGAGAAGAAGCAATATGAAAGAATAATGAAAATAAATTAAAACTTTTTAATCCCATCTTTTCAATTTTTTAAATTGAGTTTATTAAAAAATTTTCTCCGATCCCCTCCTCTCTGGTCATCTTTTTTTATACCAAACGGATCCTTAGCCAACTAGTTAAGTATGAATGATAAGATGTCAACATATACACCACTGAGCAATTGACGATCCACATATATTGTTCGTTATCTTCACCTATGTATATATATATATATATATATATATATAGTGGACCAACCTATACACTAATATGTCAATTCTTGAAATATTTTTGTTCCCTACTTGTGATAATAAATATTTTTAATTGAAAATAAGTGGTGGAAGTAAAAGACGAAAAGACTTGTGTAGGTGTGTGTTTCTTCAGAGTATTGAACCTGTTAATTGATAAGACCAAAAAAGAAAGAAAAGGGCGAAAACACTTTCAGGAGTGATGTGGAATTCAAAATTAAAGATTAATCAAGTCAGAAGCATGTTAATGAAAATCTTATTATTTTATAGAGCAAGTTGACTTAATTTCCCCTCGTGGGAATTGCAGTATAAGGAGATATAAAATAATGGAAAGGGTTACAAACTACTCTGTAATCCGACATCGATCAAACGGCAAAATGCTACAATAATAATTCTGATGATTTTAATTTTATAAGACATTTCTGAACGGAGCGTTATACTAATAAGTTTGTCAAAGAAGTCTGTGTGTGAACGGAGAAAATAATCGAGTATCTTCATATCATAAATCAATAACTGATTAGTGGGCTGTGATTAAAAATAAGATGGAATAGGGAACAGGGAGGAGAATCGAGTAGAAAATAGACATCAAATGGTTGAGAAAATTCAGAAAATTTAAAAGACCAGAGGCATGCATGATATATAGTTCAAAATCTAAAATGTGTAATCTAATGTGGTCAATTTTATCTTCACTTATTAGATGGTGATCGATCAACTCATCAAGCTGACACAACTCATAACCAACAGAAATTAATTAGCATTTTTTCTTTTGTTTGGTATTGCGCATTTAAATTCCGCTACCCATATAAAAATTTTAACAAGTACTACTTCAAGTCCTAATTATAAGAGCTAGTTGACTAATTTGAGGATACTAAGAAAATAAGTTAAGTTAGTTATTTGTAATAAATAGGCGTTGTCTTTTTTAAAATATCCTTACTAATTAAGTATGTTGGCTAAAACTATAATTATTAGAAAGACTATTTTAATAAAAATTGTATAAATATGAGAGACAAAGTGGATTGAAATCTTATATTTAGGACCAAAATAAAAGTAAAACAAAGTCTTATATTAATGACTAGAGGTATAATATATAAGCATCTTTTTAAACGTTTTTTTAAATTTAGAGACATGTCCTAATTTGAGGAGCCTCAAAGTCCTCACTCACATAAATATTGAGTCGATGTGTTTTATGTACAAATAGTCGGTAATTATTAGTGCTTGCCCACCATCCCTGGTGCCATGTGAACAGCTGGTTGTAAAGGTTTCTATATTAATTATATTGATGGAAAACTAGACTTAATTATGTGCATGTATATAGAATTATTAGTCATTTAATTTATTTACGTGTGAAGTTCAGAGGGATTTCAAATGATAGAGTTAAGGTATGTAAACAAATCTAATGCTCGATACAATATTATGTTTAGTTATAAGTGGGGTTGGATAGTTTAGATTATAAGCATGTGATCGCGATTCTTACAACGCCGTCTATTAGGTACTTTTCCTGGTCTCGCGGCAAGCTTCGTTGTATTCTATCAGTTTAATTGTTATAATATTTTGATATGCTAAGCTTCATATCTTCATGGAGATTAGAGAAATGATACAACCTTCAATCGTTAATACAAGACCAATTGACTAATTTGAAGAATTTAGTGAAATAAATAAATTACTTTAAAGTATTTATATTTATTATTTGTCTCCAAACTAATTTATCTTACTTATAAATTAATATAATCTAATGATACACATAAGTATTTTAGAAAGATCATGTAATATTTGATATAATTAAATAATTTAGTAACTTTTTTAATCTTTTTAAATTAGGTAATTAGGTCTTATATTAAAAATCAGAAATATTATATAATAACAGGTACGTAAAGTCACGCTTCACACATACACGAATGCTATATCAAGTTAATTTTTAAATTTATTAATTTTATGATACTCCATAATAAAAGTCACTGGGAGAAAAATTAAGAGTGATATGGTTAAAATGATGTTACAGTATTCAATGAGAGTAATTTTAGAAAAGATTCGGTCATTTTTGAAAAGGACGAAGGCTCTATTAAATTTCAAGAAACTTTAATTTTTAATTGGTTTATAAATTATTGTTGAAGTCATATGAATAATAGCTAGGGAAATGGTTTAATAATCTAGCTAGCTAAAAAGGGCATCTCAAGTCTCAAGCATGGGCTAAATAGGATTGGCACTTGGCCGAAATGGCAGCATTGATTAATAACCATGACTTTGAGAGCCACCCAATTATGTTTGTGCTCGTGTACATATATGTGTATATATATTCTAATAAATAAAAAAGAATTTGGCCGATAAACAAAAAATGTGAAAGAAGATAAGTCGGGTTGGAGGGACAGAATATAGAGCACTTAAAATGCCAAATTTTTATTTTTGTAAAAGAGTAATAACCACCTCTTTATAAAGAAAATATTAACAACAAGACAACATATATAATTAACATGTCTTAATCAGTTTTTAATAATTGTCATAGTAACTGATTGATTTCATAATCCGGAAGATAATGACAAAAAGGCAAAGCAGAGTGAGAAAGTGTTTCCGCCAGCTAACGCGACTGCTGACTGGCAAACAACTGAGATACCCCGGCCAATACCCACACATCATTGAATTAAATCAAATTAACCTATCCGAATAACGTAAAGAAATTTTGGCCAAAAAAAAGAATAACGTAAAGAAAAAAGCAAGCCTTGCTATCTAAAATGTGTAGGTGTTAAATACTTTTTTTTTTTGTTGAGCAAAACAGAATCCATTTTATTACCAATCAAAGGAAAACAAACACCAATTCCCTTAAAGAAAATTAAAGCCTACCAGTACAACCTAAACAAGAGAAAAAATAAGCCTAGAAACAACTTAAAGAAAGATAAAGAAGAACAAAAAATGGAAAATCAACCTATACCTTCTTTCTTCACATAAGAAGTACCAAAGCTGTCCAGGTCGTGCAACAGAACCAACTTTAGTGTAGGCTGTTAAATACTTGATCAGTGGTATTCCCTTAATGTAAAATTTAATTAGAGAGTTAATATTAATTCTAAATACAGGATGTAGTATTTCATATAATTATCAATTTTTTTCTCAAATTAACAATGTTCTTTTAACAATATTAAGTAGGAATGAGAGAAGGGAAAAAAGAGAATTGATACTTGGGGTGATTTAGAGAAAGCATATCGTATTAACTAGTCAACTAAATTCTTAATTTATTTAATTAGTTAATTAGTTTTACATTAAGAACTGGAGGAGTATTATGTTGGTATGTTTTAAATATTTAAATTATATCTGGATATTTTGGATACTCCTATTCACTTATCTTAATTAAAATGAAATATCCTGAGTATGACTAGCTAGTGAATTTTGATTGAATAATTGAGCTTAAAATTTTACTTACTTTTATTTAAGGTATTTATTTAATTACTATTTTGAGATACACAAACACACACACACACATGTATACAGTTATCACGAGACGTATTTATTTGAGTCTTTGTTATTATTATTATTATTTAATAGGGCCTTATATTCCCTCATTTTCTTGCAAATTGATCATAATTAAAGCAAGCAAATGTAATTTTATCCTTGCGCGTAACATTTTCATGAGTAAATCCAAGGAGTTTAATTAATCAGATACTTCCAATTCTTTAGAGCCAGCATAAGAATAAATCAGATATAGCTAAGTTGATTATGGGCACGATACAAAAAATGAGATTTTAACATGATAAATAAAATTGTAAAGGCGTGACATTGTTGAAAAATAATGGTGCCCAGATTAGAGGCCAGATTTGGTGAGATTGAACCAGAGCGACATCTCCGGCAATGACAAAGACAAGACAAATAAATAAATGAAAGAAGGAGCCTACAAAATGCATGTGATATAATGTACTACACTTTAAAAGCAGAAAATCAGAATCACCAAAAGAGAATAAAGAAAGATATAAACAAAAGAGTGGGGCTGAATAAAAGACGAAAAGATTAGAGATGATACATAGATACATACAGAGTGATGTCTTTTTTTTTTTTTCACATACAATAGGGATGTTGTGGGTTGTCACATACGCCGTCCAACATTTTCATGAACTTTATAGATTTTCTCCAGAGTTAGCATCATGGGCTTTCATTTGACTCCACCACTCATCTCCTTGAGGAGGGGGGGGGGTGATGGATTCTGTGTTTTGATCAGCTGATCCAATATATTAATCATCTGTCAAATTTAAACATAATTGATTTTGCGCCTGTTTTACCAATAGAAAATTAACACGTAAAAGTTTTTTTTTTCTTGTGAAGTGTAAAATAAATACTCGCGTTGATAAAAATTCCCCTTAATACATCAATTAATAGGAATAGTTGCAGAAAAATGTATAAATTTTAAAAATAAAATGAAATTGGGGTGTCGTATTTGGCACCAAAACTAATCCCTAAATACCTCCAGGTAGTAATAAATTATTAATAATGATGAAGAATCGGAGAATACATACGACAATGCAGACTTTAATTTTTATTTTTTATTTTTTTGTTTACGTGGGAAAGGATTTAATTAGATTTTTTCTCTTGAGCCCAATATATCCACTGATGATGGTATCATTTAAAGATCAAACTCCTAACTATATACTTAAAAAAACCCAATTAAATACTAACTGTCCTATGTTTTCATTACATGTAATGGCAAGCGGCAGGGCATTCGAAGAGAAGAAATGATTGGTAATTGTGGGGAGATAAGAGCATGGGGCCCAGGAAGAAAAGAGGCGTAGCCGCAAAGGGGAATGGTCGGAACCCCAAAAGGGGGCCCACAGCTCACTCCGCCTAGCTCTTAGTGTGAGCTTGCGGGTTATGATCTGATTTGGAATGCACTTTACTATACTGGAGTAGGGGCCTATGGGGGCCACCAACCGCAATAAAGTAAAGAAGACACTACTGCATGGTAGTAGTTTGAATCTGGGTCACGTGAAACACGTTTCATTTCTTCTCATATCATTGAAAACAAGGCTATAGAGACTTGAGACCCCAAACCAGTCACGTTGGTCCTTTGGTTTTTTTTTTTCCTAACTGTAAATTTAAAAATAACAATTGGTAATTAAACAGTATCTCAAATAAAATTGTCTATAAGAGTATAATATTTATACTTAGCACCCAAAAAAAAAGTGATAAAGGTAAATTATGAGCATCCACCGTCAAAGCCGTGCGATTTAGATATCGTACTCCTGCTATTGTGCCGCCTTGCAAGGTTAACTATATGATGATGTTCATGAATTCACTGAAGATGCTTCTGTTAATTTAACCTGTCGTCCAAAAGTCAGGACTTTAATATGAAAGTAAGAAAAAAATATTAAATTATTGTGGAAAGCATTATTTTAACCAGCTGGTAAAACTAGAAACCGAATAACATGAAAGAAGAGGGCGGCTGGTAGATCCGAAAGAATTAAAGAGAAGATGCAATGCATTCTTTTTAGAATCAGTTTACCTTAGCTTTTGTTCTTAGTACACTTCAAAAACAACCTGCATTTTTAATGACTCTGTCGTTTTCTTCTTATTCTAATGGTCACTATAATCACAAATCCGATGCAACCTAGATTTGCAACTTACGTGTGAAACTAGCTAGAATCACCCGGATTCAGTGCTTACATTCCATTGATTTGGATTCATGAATGATTATACGGAGAATTGTTTTGCCTATGTACATAACGCGTGATTCTACGGCCTTCATCATTTGAAACTTTGAACACGTACACCTTTTTTGGTGATTCTCTTTGAAACTAAGCAAAGGATCAACGACGTCGAATATTTCTATATGTACATCACCTCAATATTTTGAAATCTGTGTCCTTTCCTGAGACGAGAGGAATTTGGTGGAGTCATTGTTTCTCAAATTTTCTACACAATACTTATTATGTGATGGAGAAACTCGATTAGAGATTTAGCCACCCACATGTAAGAATCAGTTTTGTGTAACATAATGCTCATTAAGGGGGTGTTTGGATAGAAACCAAACCATGGTTTCAGAAGTACTTTTACGGATTACGAAGTAAATATGTGGAGGAGATTATCTCGTTTTGCAGAAAGTACTTCTGAAACCATGGTTTGGATTTCCCAAACACCCTCTAAATATGACCCATTTAGATTTAATGTGAATGGTTAAAACTGAATTTTTCATTCTTTTTAAAATTAAATAGGCAAGGTACATAATTCAAAATGAAAATAATCTCTCAATTGTAAGTTTTTATGAGTATTTTTTATTTGAAATCATGAATTAAAAATTTTAAATTTAAATAATTGAAACTGTATCTGAATGCTGGAGATATCACCACAATGACGACGGTGGTTATTATTACAATGAGTATTGAGATTGGTTCTCTGCATGCATGTATTTTATCTTTATTCCTCACGCACTACATTTTATTATCTAACACAATATTTATATATACCGATTTTCACATCAAATATATGGTATTTGTCATTTGGGTTTTTGGAGGCATAAGTCACTCCTTAAATAATTAAATATATTTTTTTAAAAATTTCGCCTCATCAATCATAGCATGAGGAATATCGATGCTTCATGTCTGAGACTAGAAATATGAGGCTTTTGAAAAAAAAACATTAGTTCGGTTTTCATGGAAGTCAAATCTGGCTAACTAGTATAATGAGTACTATTAAATAATTTCCATAGAAAATATGGAATGCTTGATTCAAAATACAAAAAATTACCCACAGCTCTTATATGCTATCAAGGTCTCGCATTAGAAAACTAAATAAGAGATGTCTCAATATTTGCAAAATTTTTTTCATATTTATAAGTTAAATTTAATAATTTATGTTTACAACTTTTATATTCACAAGTCAGATTACACTATTTATAAAAAAATTAGATTTTTTAGGAATTTATTTATTTATTTTTTCTGAAAAAAATATACATAGGCATGTCGGCACACACACACAGACATGTCGGCACACACATAAATATATATGTGTGTGCCGACATGTCTATGTGTATTTTTTAGATTTTTTTTAAGATTTATATGGGAGTATGTAATATTTAGGGGGGCCTTGGGATACAAACGAGGTCCATGTCAAGGGAGTTAATTCTGCGGCCCAGGCTTTGAAATTCGGTTCCCCTTCCCACGTTTTTTTTTAAATAAATAAATAAATAAATAATTTCAGGGTTTCTTTTCGCCCACAAATAGTTTGAGCATCCAAGGGGTTGGTCTAAGTGGTAAGCAGTTTGGTACCGCTTAAGTGAAGTCTCGAGTTCGAGCCTCAGCGTGTGCAGAAATTCTGTTGAGAGACTCACTCACCACAGTCAGGTGCACAACGTAAGTGGTTGTTTAGTCAGTGAAACATTACGCCCATCAGGAAAATAAGAGAATAATAATTAATAGCAGGAGAGAGTACCCACACAATCTTAAAAGCTTAGGATTCTTTGTCGGGTTTTAAAGGTCAATATGAGTAATTATTTGCGCATACATGTTTACATATTTAATAAAGAAATCTGTCTACTCACGTGTAAGGAAAACTCACGATAGTAATAATAGTTCATCAAGACTTTTTTTGTTTTTTGCCATCTAATGCATCAAGACTATGCGATACGAATTATTTTAAAGGGTTAAAAGATAAATACTCTCACTATTAAAATATTTTTATCTTATAATTGTAAGTCATTTTTACCGTCCACCAAATTAATTTTTCTTCCCTTTTTTAGAATTAAAATTCGTAATAATTTAAAAATTATACGTGAAAGTATTCAAAATTGATACGAAATCGAGAACTAAATAACTAACTTGAGAATGTAAATAAAATTAGTTAAATTATTTATTTATAATAAATATATTGACTTTTATAAATTATTCCTCTGATCTTAAATATAAAACTCTTTTTGTAGTGTAAATTACACTATAAAGAGAGTCTTATATTTAGAACTGGAGGAGTATATTTTTAATGAAATATCTCTTGCTATGAAGTAGAAACTCAGTACAATTATTAAGAATATTTTGAATATGAAATTATACATTTAAGAGACCGAGCGTGTTAAAATTTTGTGTTTAAGACTAAATCAAATCTCTTCTTATATTAAACATTTGAGGAAGTACATGTCAAGCGGAACTTTACGGGTTTACTTCTAAAGGTGATAGTGAATTGTGACGGTGGGGGGCGTAATTAATTACTGACTAATGGATGCCAGATAACTGAAAATGATAATTTTCATGGAAAAAAAAATGTAATCATTTTTAATGCAAAGGAGTAATTTAAAGGTTAGTAATTTCCTGCTCAGGTGGTAAAAGTTAATTTCCTGCTTTTGTAAAGATCTATGTTTGAGTTTTCCAGCTAACGTTGGGATTACAGCTGCAGAAAATCTGTAACCAAAATATCTACAAATTTAGCGGTGAAATTTCCCTTAATCATGGTTAGTTTACGAGGCTCAATCAGAGATGTGAGGATTTTTTTTTTTTTGAAGGGCGAAGAAAAGTGATGATTTCAAAATGAAAGTGGTGGTGGGTAAAGCCTTGGAAAGAAAGCAAGAAGTTGACGGAAACTTCTTTACAAGTCCAAAAAGTGATTTGAGCTTATTTGACTCCTCCACTCATTATTGCCTAAAACGCTTTTATTTACTTTGCATCAAAGCTCCTGATTTAACTGCTCGATCACACTTTTCTTTTCATTTTTAACTGCTCTGAATCTTACCCATTGACCCTTTCTGTACTTCTCTTAACTGCTTCCCGCGCCATTTGGTATTTCTCAAACATCGTACTCGCTTTCGTCTCCATTATTTTATTTCTCGCGCCAAGATTCACGTGTACAAATACATTAAATTAATGTAAAGGTAAAGGAGTGCGCTTTCAACCTCGGAAGTTTTCCTCAGAGTCAAACAAATATTTGAAAAAAAAAAGGAAGAAAGAAAAAGCATTTGCTGCTGCTTTAGGATTGTAGTTGAGAACTATTCATTTCAAGACAATGGGCCCCTATTAGTCCAGATTAAATCATCATTTGAGTGAGGTTTTGTGGCCCATTACGGTCCAATGGTTGGGCCAGTAATCCATGGTCTCTCTCCTTTTTTTTTTTTTAGAATAACATTGGCAAGCCGGAGCTTGAAATAAAGATAGGAAAAGATCCTAAAACCTACTCAAAAAACGTTAGAACTGAGAATCATCTTGCTGATCTCGCATAACCATCTCTAAGCAGGCGGAGGGGATCGATGGCACGAGCAGTAGTTGGCGGTGGTCGTGTCCATTCCTTGCCATGTAGTCAGCATGCCGAAGAATCTCTCTACCAGTACGACATAGGAGGCGTTTGAATAATCCTAAAAGTACTTCTTAAAGGTTTTTTTTTCACAAATCGAGACAAATTTTTCCACATATTTACTTTTATATAAAAAGATTTCTGAAACCAAATTTTGTTCTTACCCAAACACTCCCATGATTAAACTTCCCAGTCACCAAAGAGTAATTTTCTAGTTTCAGCACACTGAGTAGTCAATGGTCTCTCTGTTAAAACTAAAATGACAAAATTAGATATTCAGTCAAGAAAAATCGGAGAAAAGTATCCCATTAAAAATTTTAGATGTTCATATTTAATATCTGATATTATTTCAAATATGATTGTTTTTAATAGTAGAATACGTACGCTTATTAACAAAAAAGCTTTGTATGGGAGTTACTTCTCTAGAAATACGGGAACTAACTCTGGAAAAAAAAATGAATGTAACATTCCCTGGCCCAGTTTAATGAGTGCGACTTGACCCATCAGCCCGTGGGAATTAGGCTTTCTCGGGCCCATAGTATCCTTAAGCCTTTGTTTCTTTTAGCTAGCAATTCTTTGTGCCTCTCAAGTCTCACCAGAGGCAAAAATAAGCAATGAGCCAAGGGCGCAGCTTGTTTTGCGGCATCCACGCGAATACTTTATAGTTTTGGCTAAAGTATATATTCAGCACTTTAATTTTATAAAAAATTTTAATTTGATCCCTTCTTTAAAAAATATATCTTTAATCTTTTAATTTTAAAATTATTAACAAAAAATAATGATACTGAGATATTAAATATTGATAAAACTTTTTCAAATATTAACATATTAAATTTAATTTTCAAAACAATAATGATTGTTAGAAAAAATCATAATTTAAGTATAACAGTTTTATAGTTAAATGACTAAATATATATTTTTTAAAGTTAATAAACTAAATTGAAACCTGTTTAAAGTTAAAGTACCAAAATGTATAGGTAATAAGTCATCGATATTAATATTGATATGTAATTAATAAAGTGTATACAATTCAAGAAAACCAAACCTGCCCTTTAAACATCTTTTAAAATGTATAGCTAATAAATCATCAATATTAATATTGATATTGGTATGCAATTAATAAAATTTATACAATTGACACCATCTATGAACATGTTTTGTTGTTTTATTCCTGCTACTTCGCACAAGACATAAAAAGAATATGTTGTTTGTCAAAAGCGACATTATATATCATATGTTCACTCCTCTTAATCCCTGTTATTAAAGACACTTACATGTTTTATTCGAAGTATTGATTTTTTTTCTCACCTTATATTTCTAGCTAATTAACAAACCCCATTTAAGTAATACTTTCATTCAGAGTAATTAAAAAATTTTAAGAATAGATAGCTAATTTTGACTTGGACAACACAATTAATTAGAACCTATAAAAAAGATTGAAGGAGATATATCGAAACAGGTCGTTTTCTGTCATCAGCAGTGATTGAACTCCTCATCCATTGCTTTTTTTTGACCGGCAACTCCTCGTCCATTGCTAGACTCTTGGAAGCCAGAAGAAATTACAAAATTAAAATAATTATTATAACAATGATAATGTATGTGGTTGGCATCGATGATGAAGCGTGCGTGTGGCAGAGGGTCGCCCCAACGTCAACGCAAATGCGACTTTACGGAACCTCTCCTCGTTTCTCTGTCACCATATTTATATTCAAACCTTCTCTTTCATGGCTAAAATATTACCCCTCCGGTCCTTAATATATGACTTAATTATTGAGTTGATTTTTATTCTAAATATGAGATCTATTTCTCATATTTATCATTTTTCTCAATTATCTCTATGGATGTTTCCTTGAACCATAATCAATAAAAGAAGAATGAATGATATTAAGAAAGATAATTATAATGTTTTCGAAAAAACATGTTATATTTTTTATAATTAACTAACATCCTAACTTCTTAGGTCTCATATAAAGGATCAGAGAATAACTCCAAAATACTTTTCTGTATGTATTTGGACCACCACCAAACCACGGTTCATATTTCTGCAATGTTGGTTATAAATATTTAATTATCTGGACATAAACATCCATTCATCCAAATTAAGCACCGTCGTGCTTCATCAAGACAGATCTCCCAACACTACTTATCATCCACAGCTAATTAACAGAATATGGCTGTGTGTTGACGATTTTATTTTAAGGTGCATTTGTGTGTGTGTGTGTGTGAAGGACCGAAGGGAGTGACATTTTTCTTTCTTTCCAGTGATGTGTATGTGCGCGCGTGAAACGTACCATTAAGTGAGAATCTTTGCAATTGGTGAGGTGAATGATAAGGAGGATGGGGTTTGGAATCTTTGCTCGTCTTGTCAAGTATTGAAAGAAGATCGAATTGGTCTTCAAAACGATTGGGGGTCTTAAAATTTAACAGGTATTTATGCGTCATTTTTCCTAAAAGTTTTGAAATTATCTAGGCATTTTATAATTTAACTGGACACATTTCCCGTTGAACATTATAAGACGACGGAGATTCAAAAATATCAAAAATATGGGGGGTCTCGTTAAATTTCATAATATATATTGATATTTTATCATAAATGTTTGGCAAAAAAAATTATCACAAATGTAATAAAATGAGGCAATAAAAATATAATAAATATTCAAATCTGATGTGAAAATTGCATATGGCATAATAATATGAGCAAGTCAAATTGCATATTTATCACTGCAAATGGCCAAACAATGACTGATCTAATTTGCACATAAAAAAATTGTATTTATTTTTATGGATGAAAGGTACAGCCATGCAAGGGCGCCGTCAAGACGGATTAGGTTTCCGTTATGGGGGGAAGGGCGGAGCAACAATCTATGCGCGCCGTACCACGTGTGGCCTTTGCTGTGACCTTCTACCTCCCTTTGCTCCTCTCCTTTGTTGTGTCCAACCCCGCCCTGTGCTCCACCTATCATCTTCTGACATCTGGCATTTTCATTTCCTTTCAGCACGTGCCTGATCTAAATGCTCTTTTTTGAGTGAAATCTTCTTCGTACGCTCTTCAATTCTGTCATCCCCATGGAAGTTCTCTCATACTATAAATGTGTCAGGCTTTCCGATTTAAATATACAGTTCGGTGTTCAAAATATTATTAAAAAGTCATGTAAATTTAAAATTTTTTTACATTCATCGGATGCTTGGTTATTTGGCGAGAGAGAATGATTTTAATGAAGAAAGAGGAGAGGAGAGAGTGAAAGGATTTTAATATTACCTTATTTGGATTTATGAAAAGGGAGAGAGGGAAGAGAGTAAAGGATTTTAATATTACTTTATTTGGATTTATGAAAAAGGAGAAGAGGAGAGGAGTTTTAATTTATCTTGTTTGATTCATGAGGAGAGGGGAGAGAAAAATAGTTTAACATGGACAATTTTGTGTTTATTTTATTTAAGATATAGGTATAATGGTCACAACAACATGACAAAATATTGCTATTTTCTTTCAAATTCTCCCAATTTTAGAGGGGAGTTGAAGAGGAGGGAGAGAGAAAAATTTTTAAAATTTTTTCTCCTTTCTCAAATTTATGTGTTGCTAAACAAGAAAATGATTAAAATCTTTCCTCTTCCTCCTCTCAAATCTCATACCAAACACATCCTAAAGGTAACAATCTCCCAAATCTATTGTCATAAAAAAATTAGTTAGATGAAAAAAATAATATTTGACACATTTTTAATGGTAACTAATTTTTTTGTCTAAAAGTTACATTAAAATTTGACGAGATAATATGAATTACATCTATTCAAATATTCTTTATGATATATTCACAAGGATTTACTAGTAATTCAAGAAATCGCACTTGATAATAATGTGCGCCCTGCGCCATAGGAAACTTTCCCTCAGTCCACGTGTCCCCCTAACAGTGGCGAGTTCCCGCGGTCCCAGTCTCCGAGCGGGGAATAAAGGAACCCAGCCGGACAGGACTATATATACCCCGCACATCTGTGAGGAAGGCGAAGCCAAACGCCGTCATTTCCAGGTCGTTGTTGAGCCCTCACTCTCAGAGCTTCTCTGAGCCGTCGCAGCTTCTCTGCCACTAAACGGACAGAGGGAAAGAAAGTGACTGATAGAATAGTGAGAAATGATCGCATCGTTTTGTTGATCGTCCCTCAACAATCTCACTGTTTCTGTTTTTCTGTCTGGCCGAGATCTTAGTCCTCCGACGAACTAGGGTCTAGGCGAGAGATCTCTTTCTTTCAGCTCGAGGTTAGGGTTTTCATGGCTTCCGAGGATGTCAAGACTAGCGAATCTGCTGTCACCAAGATCGTCAATCTCGCAGAGGAGGCGAAACTCGCCCGGGAAGGCGTCAAAGCTCCCAGTTATGCTCTTATGAGCATTTGTAAGTCCCTAGTCGCCGGTGGTGTCGCGGGAGGAGTGTAAGTTATATTCTCGTCAAACGCCATTTTCCGTTTTGGGAAATAAAGAGTGATTCAGGAGGGAAGCATATATATGTTGTGTTATATTTTCGATCGAAGTTTTATTTCTTTTCCATTGTAAATTTCTAGTTCACGGCTTTAATTTTCATGCTCCATTATGAACAAGAACAAAAATTTTCGGGATCGTGAAAGTTTGTTCTATTGTTTAGGAACAAAGACCCACTAATTGCTAACGTAATATGAGTCATTTAATTATGTAGACAGAGTGTGATTAAGATTATTTCATGTCGTCTTTCCTTCCTGCTCGATGAACAACCTGATTACATGATTCAAGCGGGAAATTGCCAGTGATATGCGTGTTTTCTCTCGTTGGATTTCATGTTAAGAGGTGCTCCCATTTTTGGACTCGGGAGAAGATCCTTCTCCTTGATTTAGTTTGTCTTTCTGACTTATTAGAGCTTTGTGTTTTTGGCTGCTTATAATGTATTTTGTGATCAAATTATTATTAGGATTCATTGTGGCTCTCGATTGTATTAAAATCTCCATTTCTTGAGATGGGAAGGTGGTGTCATGGGATGGAGTTCCTTCAAGTTGTTGAAAGTTTCATGATTTGATCTGCATATTTGTAAATCTTCAGCAGTTTTTCATTTTGATGGTTTGGTCTTCATTTGGCCTCTCAAACTACAAATATTCACTTCTTGATTTGATGATTTTAGTATTTCTCTCATTTATCTTTCTTTGGTAGTCTACTGTGAGTACAGAAAAGCGTTTCTGTGATAAGCGCTTGAACAACCGCATAAATATGCATGAAAACATTTTAGGGTTAGTCAGATATGAATCTATATACCTGCATTTGCTAAAGGCTAGATCTCATATAATACATCATTTCAATGAACTGTATGCTGCTTATGCTTTTATTATTTTATTGTTATATATCCCAAGTGCTTTAGCACATTTGTATTTAACAACACCTCTTTATCATGTATCAATTGATTTCTTAGTAATGAAAAGCAGTAGAAAAGTTTCATCCCATTTATTTTGTACGTGAATTTCCATACTAGTGTTACATTGCTTTCCAACCAAGAATTTGGTTGCATTGAAGTTGATGTTGACTCCTGTGAAAATTTATCAGCTATTGAACCTAGTATCCTGTCCAATCAACTATCATCTTGAACTTTAATTCACTCGAAACTTCTTCGTATCTGTAGGTCTAGAACAGCAGTTGCACCACTGGAACGAATGAAAATTTTGCTGCAGGTTAGTTGTTTAAGTTGTTTATAGTTGATTGGGTAAACATGTCATTTCCTCTTAACTGTGTATGCAGGCATACAAGTTCATCCTTCGAGCTACTGTTGTGTGTGCTTGTGCATGTTCATACATCTGACATGTCTCTGGGCCTTGCCGTTACAGGTCCAGAATCCCCACAATATAAAATATAATGGAACAGTTCAAGGACTAAAATATATATGGAGAACAGAAGGTTTTCGTGGCCTGTTCAAGGGGAATGGTACTAATTGTGCTCGAATTGTCCCTAATTCTGCAGTGAAGTTCTTTAGTTATGAACAGGCTTCCAAGTAAGTTTTCTTCAAGAACTACAGTGTTGCATTGATTGTTTAACTGTCGAGCATTTTGTACTATTTGATGTGCTTCTGCATGCCATGTTCACTGAAGCACTATTGGAAACATGTATATCATTTTATTTGCATACTTGTATCCTACCATTTTAAAAATCATTGTACCCTGTATCCTAGTTGTACCAGTGCAACCTTGCCATGTTATATTCCATCACTATGATGGAAGATTGGCTTTGGCAATCCTCTTTTTTTGTTTTATTTGATAGCAATCTCTAGCTGCACCTGCAAGGACATCTCAGATTTGCTTTTTATGCACCCAACTCATATATTTTCGATATCTCAGTTTTTACCCCTAACTGTTCCTTGTTATTCAACAGAGGAATACTGTATATGTATCGGGAGCAAACTGGAAAAGGTGTGTCCATGTTATCATCTTTTTCTGTGGATAATATTTTTTTGCATTGTGTATTAAGATGACATTTTTATCACTGTAACAATCTGTTTCATGATCTTTTTTTTTTTTGGCCATTGTTATGTCGTTCTGCTTCTTTGGTATTATTATCAAATCTGTATATTAAGATGCATAGCTGCATGTCCGTTTTGTTCCCCAACTATTCAAGACTAAATTATGTCATCTACCACGGTAATAGTGTTAACCCATGTGGTTCTACTTTAATTGGTCTCTCTGTTGTGGATACTGGTTTATGTTGACAGGCCTTAAATTGGGTTTGCCAGTTCTAACTGATGGAAATTTCTTCTTTTCTGAGTCTTTGTTATATTTTCTGGCCATGTATTGTGTTTCATCATGGTTGATATAAACTTGTCACTTTGTTTCTTTCCATTTAACCATACTAAACTTCATTATCAAATATTTAGATAATGGGGCACTTTGTGATGAAGAACAGTGAATACCGTCTAGGAATCTAGGATTATATGTTTTAATTTCATGCCAATTGTTGACTGGTCAAGCACTTGAATTTTAATACTTTTTTTAAGTTGCTTACACGAATTCTAATATTGTTTTGTGAAAAATCAATTCAGCATCCCTGTCCCATGAGAGTCCTTATGCTTCTGGGTACATTGGGGGCTTTATCATTTGAATCCTAGGACCGCATAAATGCATCAACTGAAGTGACCGTTTTTGGGCCTGAACATTGACAATATTTGGCAGTATGGTCTAAGTATTTTCATTGCACATCCTGCAGAGGATGCTGAACTGACCCCAATTCTACGTCTGGGAGCTGGAGCTTGTGCTGGAATAATTGCCATGTCTGCAACTTATCCGATGGATATGGTTCGAGGCAGGATTACTGTACAGGTGCTTTTTAATTTTTTAATCTGTTCCTCATATAAAATATGGCTTTGTATTTTCCAGGATGGTGGCTTCTAAAGTATAGAGATAATATTTTCTTGGTGCTGCAAATTGAACTGGATAAGAAATGTTGATAAAATATGTCCATCTTCCTATATTCTCACTGTTCTTCAGCAAATTTTTTTTTAAAAAATAATTTGCAGACAGAGAATTCCCCGTACCAGTACAGAGGAATGTTCCATGCTCTTTCAACTGTGCTCAGGGAAGAAGGTCCACGTGCTTTATACAAGGGTTGGCTTCCTTCAGTCATTGGAGTCGTGAGTAATTTTTCCATAATCTAAATTGTTCCTTTGGTCAAACATTTATGGCCATGGTCCTAACTTCATATCAAATCCAATTATTGTACTTTTTCTAAACATTGACTTCATAGGAAGCCCTGCTTCACTTTATCTTCCCCACCATTGTGCCCACCAGCTTCATGGGGGGTGTCTGTTATGAAAAAGCCCTGAAAAGAGGGATGAGTTGGTTTGTTGCAGCTGTACACTTTTGTTTTGATTTTATTATTCTTGAATATCCTATTGGATGCAACTGAATAAGAGATCAAATTATAGTCATATGGATTCTACACCTGGCCATCTATGACCTGTTGATGAATTTATATCTAGACTGAAGACATTTAGGGGCAATGTGAGCGAGGATTCATGAGAATCCCATACCAACATTGGGATGTTACTATGAATTTGACATAGATATTTACCTTTCAGCAACGTAACCTGATTATTGCTTTGAGACTACTTCTCAATTGGAAAGGCTTTGCTTAATATTGGTGGAATTGATTTATTCAAGAAATAGAGACCTGCTATTCTGTAAAGTTTCCTAAATTCTCTAGAATTTGCAAGGAACCTATCTAGTATGATCTAGAAAGGCAACTAGGCAGCAGTGGTGCCAAATGCAGGATCAGTTGTATCACAATAGAATGCTGATTGCGTGCTTCATAAGTATTATTGACATCGGAGTTCTCTTTTTTTTAAACTTCAAATAGAATCTCTCATTTGGATCCTATGATTGGATTTCCTTTTCATACTGTTTTCTTTTGCAGATTCCTTATGTTGGTCTCAACTTTGCTGTGTACGAGTCTTTGAAAGACTGGTTAGTTAAAACCAAACCATTTGGTATAAGCCAAGATAATGAACTGGGTGTGACAACACGACTGGCATGTGGTGCTGTTGCTGGAACTGTTGGACAAACGGTTGCATATCCACTCGATGTCATTCGCCGAAGAATGCAGATGGTGGGTTGGAATCATGCTTCTTCTATTGTTGCTGGCGATGGCAGAGGGAAGGCTCCTCTTGAATACAATGGAATGATTGATGCATTTAGGAAAACTGTTCGTCATGAGGGATTTGGAGCATTATACAAGGGTTTGGTTCCCAATTCTGTAAAGGTTAGTCTGCACCTAATTCTCGTTCTGCCCAAGTGCAGGGAAAACTGTCTTGTCTAATTGTCTAAATGATTTTACTTTCCGTAGATCTTATCAGAGCAGGGCAGGTTTTCTTGAAAAATGCTACAACTGCTCACTGAAAAACTTTTTGTGACACTTGCATGTGTCATCCAGATCATGTCTTTGTGGGATTCCCACCAAGTATTTATATCGATCCCAATGTTTGTCCTGTTTCGAACTGTAAAATAACAAGCCTACCTGATGAACCTAAATCAACTAGTTTAGTAGTTATAATTATATCCAATTGTTTTGAGTGTAATATTGGTGTGTCTTGAACTAATTACTGATGTTCTCATTCCAAATCATACTGGTGAAATGCTAAGATCAACTATGCAGACACATGTTCTAGGCTTTAATTTATTTATAAACCTTTTTGCTCAAAAGAAAAAAAAGGTTTATTTATAACCCTAGCTGGTGCTGTTTCAATTGAGATCACAGGATTGTTTTGTAATCACAAGACTTAAGATTGGCTGCTATTAAACTTTCATTGGTTGTGGTCCAAAACCATGGAAGACTGCTCACGTGCATGATACGCTATTATTCTCAATCCCCATTTATAGAAGTCATCGCATGCAGTATGATGATGAACATGATTTTGTTCATGAATTTATATTTACCTGATTTGTTTTGAGGGTTTTAATCTTCCTTCATTTCAAACATTATTTTGATTCACTTGATGTCTTGCAGGTGGTCCCATCTATAGCAATAGCCTTTGTTACATATGAGGTGGTGAAGGACATTTTAGGAGTGGAGATCAGAATATCAGACTGAAGGTTTGCTACCTCATGATGAGTGTTCGGGTGTGGTGACTTTTGCGGGCAAGGGGATGCAGAGAGATGGTAAATTAGGGTTGTTTTCTTCTTCGTTTTCATCTCTCCAAGTATGAGTTTAGGGAAGCTCGAGCTAGTGTTTATAAATCTAATTCCCTTGTTTCTTGTATTTCCTTGTGAACATTGTGGTAGCTTTTAGCATCTCATTCATCTTCCATGTCAATAAATGTTGGGAAGGTTCAATGCAAGGACATATCTGCAGGGCTTTCTACAGGAATCAAGAAAGCATTTTTCTCTCTGGAATATGCAGTGACTGATTCCTCGTTCCTCTTCATTACCCCGACAAAAAGAATGCACTGTTTGCTGCTTGTAGGAAGCATATTTTAACATACTAATAATGTGATTTTATATTCTATAACCATTGAACATGGGTTGTTCTGCCATAAGAGAAATGAACATATTTGTGGTATTTATGCTGCAATGTGACTGGCGAGATTGTGTTTCAATTACGAGGGTGGATGAATTTGCATGAAATCCTCTCAGGGAGGGTTAAAAAAAAACAAAAATACAGCAAGGATAGGCATCCACTGGGCTTGCTTTTTTTGTTTTAGTGAGCATGCATTTAATACCCCCTCCTCCTCTCTAGTTAGATTATCCTGAGAACTATATTTTGGATGAAGTCAGGAAAGCTGTCTATTTGGAATGAAATTGATCATCACTATGAAATTGTTTGGCAAGATCTTAAGAATATTGAAAAGCAATTTATTATTTTAGGTGTGATTAAATGGAAAAATGGTTTTGAAAAGACAGTAATGTGGTGCAACCAACTTTAAAAAAAAAAAAAAACCACTCAAATCTGGTCCTCAATCTACTGGACTTTCAACTATAGACGGAAAACAAAAATCTGGTAAATTTGCGAGGTCTGTTTTGATGGGTTCAATCTGTTGGAGTCCATAATTACTTGATCCAAAAATTCCACCTCTGGCCTCTGGGGAAGGTGGAACAAGATCGAGGAGCTGAAGACGAAGGAGGTATTTCATGGCCTTGTTGCCGGCCCTCAAATCTATGCCTAGTATTCATCCGATCCGTGCGGGAGGCCTTCCTAGTTCGCATTAATGCTTTTTTAACCATGTTGACGAAGGTTCTGGAATTTATTATTAACTGGGAAAATTATTATGAGATCTCATAAAGAAATACAATTACCAAAAAAATTTCATAGAAGTGACCACCAAGAATTTATTGCCATTTCCTGCACTTATTGCCAGCTGCTAATGTTGCATTAAATGGGATTAGCTCAATTTAAAGGAGGTACGTTTGGCTGTGAATGCATGTTGAATCCGCCGACTCACGTAAACGCCAGTGTGGTCATGGGAGGGGCCACGCCATTATGCCGCTTTTAATATCCCTCTTGCACGTGACCCCCGCCTCTTGTAGGACCCTCCACTTTCTCAATTTACATTCTTATCCTCACCTCCCCTGGGCGCCTCGTGGTAGAACACATTTTTTTTTGAAAAAAATGTTTTTATAAACTACACCTTATACAGATATGAATGGTATAACTTGATTCTTTTTCACACTTAATGAATTATATGATTAAATTGTGATCAAATAAGAGTTGGAAAAGCAGACTCATGAAGAAGCTTGGTTTTATCCCTAACAATTCAAAGCTCTGTTGGTCAGAAGATTACCAATAAAAACCATAAATCCACAATATTTATTAACCCAACGAAAGTTCTAACAATTAATAATAACCCTTAATCAACTTGTTGAAAGGAATTAAAGAGTTTACTATGCTAAACTAATCGATCACATATGTTCATTTTTTTAAAATAGTTAATGTTTCTGCTAACAGATTTATTCAGATAATGCATGATGTGAATATAAATCAAACAAGGATAAAATGTTACAAAGAAAATAATAAAAATTGCGCTTATTCATTGGATTAATTTATCTACCGCTCATGGAAGTCAAGTTCATTTTTCATTAAAATCCTTTAATAAAAGTTTCGTTTTAGAGTTCATGTGATGCTTCAACACGTTACAGTGCCCACATTGAATGGGATCAAGATTTTAGTTCCCAAGCATACAAGGGACTCTCTTCATATTGATGTACTGGGATGAATTCTTGCTTTCTTAATTTATTTAAAAAGGTGGTATGGAGAATGGCATGACCTGTGAATAAAGAGAAATCCTTGACCTTTATGTAGAGCCCAGAACTGTGTTCGTGCATACAAATTCCAAATCCAGAATAATTCCAAGCCAAGAGGGTCCTGCTGGCTGACGGCCACGGAAGAAGAAAATATCGTGGATACACTTTTCACCTCAGACATGAACATTACAAGAGTCACATTATTCAAAAAGAAATTTTTTTCACGTCCTCTACTAAATTGTGTCTTTAAATATCTTCATCTAACATTCCCCAAGTTTTGCTTTTCAAGTCCATTACTCTCAGTTCATGTCTCTGTTTGGTTTCATAATCTTGCTTCTCACTACCGTCCTTGGGAAGAAGATATTTTCCCTTGCAACTCTGGTTAGCTGGTGATCCTCTTCTTTGTCTTCTTCTGCTCTTCGCTTTATGATCTGAACTGTCATTGTTACTCTCCCTCACTCTCTACAGCCTTATCCATTGGTAGTACTTTTCTCTCTAATGCAATTCCTGGTGTCTTTAGGCACATCTTTGATCCTTTAATGGTGGTATCTTTTTGATATTACTGACTTTCACTTTTGGTAATTACTTGTTCTGGGCTGCTAGAAAATTATGTTTGGATGAACTGTTCTTCCATGTGCATGATTTCCTTCTGATGAGGGCAAAGTGGTTGAGTTCATCTTTTGGACGTGCATCGTGACCAGTTTGTTACTTATTACTCAAATATTAGATTTACGCATTTATAGGTTATTTCGACCTTAGGAATAGGAACATTTTGCACTTTAAATGATCATTCAATTTATTGGTAACTTGACTATTATTCGAGCTTATTGGAGTTCATTGATTAGATCTTGTTTCCAGATTAAATTAACTTAGTTGGAAGGAATATGCTTGGATTGGAGAATCGAGGAGATGGAAATGTTTGATATAGATTTAAATCGTGGGAAGAGTCTTAATTAAGCATTCTGTTCCCCTCAATTCAAAGATACGGCTAGAAAATCATTAAAATATTTATTATTCTCAAACTGAAGGCAGGGATTCTCAAATATACTTATTATAAATCGTCTGACGTCGAACTTTTCCCATGCTGAAAGCCTACTGATTTTTGTACCTGCTGCAAACTTATTAATCTATATTTTCTGGTGTAGATTTAGTTTCTTCGGCTATTTATTCAGAAAATCTTTGGAATTTGGCGAAGGAACCATGTTTGGATTGCATGTATTGATGATTACTAGGAGACATGGCTGCAAATGGTGGGAAAGGGACTGAAGAACAGAAGAGGAAAGCTAGTGATTATTTTGGGGCTGAAACATGTCAAGTTCACCAAGAATGAGAACATCTGCGAGGAAGGATTGGCCAGAGAGCTTTTTGAATGGCAATGATATCGGTAATGAGGAGAAGCATTTGGATAGGTGCCTTACTTCCTTGGCTGGGTCTGGACCTCATAGTGCTGGTTTATGTTCTACAACAAGCAATGGGTGCATTGTTGAGGAGTTAACTTTTAGAAATCATAGGAACCCGAATTCGGCTTTAGTTAGTCATACACTTAGTTCCAGACTGCCTCAGATAAATCAATCAGGTAACGAATCTGAATGTGTGAACTCAAGTAGAGAAACTGCACCAAAGGATGAAGAAAATATATCCGACAGGCTAAGCAAGGAAACTAGGGGAAATGCTTCTAATTTTTGGAGCTTGAAGTCTTTGTCCAGTAAGAAAATGAATTATGACCCAGAAAAAATTGCTGAAAATATAGGTAATGGGGACAAGACGATGACTTTAAGCAATGCACTTCTTGTTAGCACTGCCATGCAGGACACTTCATCTACGTACAATTTTTCTCCATTGGTACTGAAACAAAAACTGAAGGGAAAGGGAGTTGTCTGCAAAGATGCAGCAGACAACAGTGTTGAGCCCCATGGAGCATTTATTGGAAAGGAGGATAAAACACCTGCCTTTATGGCTAAATCTCATTCTGATACACTGCTGAGACCTAATTCTGCTGCTGCTGATAAGCCTTTGCAAAAATTTGTCATGTCCAGTGTAGAATCCTCCAATAATGGGATCAACTTAAGAGAGTTGTTGATTTCTTCGGGTCATAAAATTAGTAAACAAGGAAGACTACATATTTTCAAACAAATCCTGGAATTTGTCAATTTTGCACACTCACAGGGAGTTGTATTGCAACACCTAAGACCCTCTTGTTTCACTTTATTGCCTTCAAATAAAGTTAAGTACACTGGTTCATTAGTCCAAGGAGAGTTATATGATGTCCCAGCATGCAATACAGCTAGGAAAAGGCCCATGGAAGAGGATTTCTGTTCATGCCTTAGTTTGGGTGCAAAGCAGCAAAAACTCCACGAGATAAAATCTATTGGGCAGCGGCATTGCTTTAGATCTATTTGTGCCTGCAGGACTAAACCAGTGAATCTTATTGATTCCTTCAAAACTGGATCAATGGGCCCATTAATTACAGAAAGTGTGCAGCCAAATAGTTTTAGACACCAACATTCCACAGATGAAAAGCAAATAATTGACGTGACTGCCCAGTTGGAAGAGAAGTGGTATTCTAGCCTGGAAGTTCTCAATGATGGAGGCTGTACATTTTCATCCAATATTTATAGGCTTGGGGTTCTGCTCTTTGAGGTACGGAATCTTTTTTTTTTTTTTTTTTTGAAAAAAAACCCTTGGCTCCTATCATAAATCTGAATCTTGTGGTACACCTTCGTGACCAAATAATTTTCTCGAATTTGGTTTGTATATTTGCTGTATTTATAGCTTATGTTCAGATAATTTACTTTCCCAGTTTGCTAGATGATGTTTTATGGAATTTCGATTGTCATGACTTATCAAGGGTGTTTCCAAATATGACAGGTCTATTTGATGTATCATTATATTCCTAAGCTTGTTGCATATAATGCAGATTAGCAAGTGCTTTCTGGTTATGGTGTTTAATTTGAACTATTCTGGATAGAGAAATGGTTCTTTTATGCTATTCTATCGGCACTGTTTGGAAGCTACATACAATCTGAAACCTTATCCAAGTCTTTTTGTCATACAAATGTCAACTAAGTAAGAAAATGGTTTGGATTACGTGAATCTAAAATGAAAACTTTACAAGACAACAGGTTTCATCTCTCCCTGTTGTGATGATTTTACGATAATCTTGCAATGAATAAACGGGAGAGAATGCTTTGGGAAACCTTGATGTGCGTAGGGATCTATTACAAATATTTATAGGAGCGTAAAAGCTGTATGGCTTGAGATTCTACTAATGCGAGACCCGTTTGACTAGACAGAGAGATGAACTAATACTATTCTAACAAATCACTTGACATAGAAAGGAATGAATGGAGATACTGAATCATCAAAAGCCAACATCTTTTAATTTCACGACAAAAGGGGGAAGAAGATTTAGAAGTTCCATGGAAAGAATCAACTGAAAGTGAAAGGCCATCCGTTAAGTTGTTTGCAAATACATATCTGCAGTGCAGAGCTCTACTTAGTAGAACTTCTTAGATGTAATACAGAGCTCCATTTAAATGCAAATAGTTTGCAAAGTAGTGCAGAGCTCTACTTAAATGTGACAACCTTTTCTCTTACTTATTCCAGTTTCAATGCAGATCATATTATCCGATAATATATACCTCCCAAGCTGGAAATCATCAAACTTTGCTTTACTTGCTTCTTTCTCGTGTCTGAATTTTCCCCTAAACAACGGTCAAATAGGCAAATGTCTTGAAGTCTTTTAATTTACCCACTTCTCAATCGTTGAATTTTGTTAGCCATTTCTGTCATTCTTTTCAACTGTTAAGATCTTCACCCTAGAAGCTCTTCATGATCTTAGCATAACTTGTGCTCCTCTCAGTTGCTATGCAATATTGAGTCTTGGGAAGTGCATTCAGAAATGATGTTGGATCTGCATCAGCGAATCCTACCACCAAAATTTCTATCTGAGAATCCAAAGGAAGCTGGATTTTGTCTTTGGCTTTTGCATCCTGAACCTTCTTCTCGTCCCACTACTAGGTAATGTAATGCACTACAGATTTTATATTTTGTATCATTGTCACTACCATCATCCTTTTATGGCTAAATGTTGAATGGTGTTTATGAAAACTCAAAATATCAAGTGATAAAATATAACTAGCTGCTGTTCTTTATACTGGGCACCCCTTTTCCTTGTTTATTTTTGTTAATGAGCATCTCATTGTATTAAAAAGCATTAAATGTAACAAGAAAGATTGAACTAGCATTGTTTCTGCTTTATCATCCTTTCAAATACTTCATTAGGTGGGTAATTAAGCATTTTCGTACTGTACAGCGTTTGTGCTTGCTGACTGCCCTCAAAGCAAATGATTATCATGTATTTGCTTTTCTTAGTATGTGTTGAATAATATTTGGTCAAAAGAATTTTGATTCTGATGTTAAAGGTGCATCCTTTTTTTTTTTTAATCAAATCTTTATGATTTTCCTTTTTTTTTTTTGGTATATTCCAGGATGATTTCGGAATCTGAAATATTCCGTGATTTAGTGAAATTGAATTCTCAAGATGATGATATCTTGGTGTCTGATGATGATGAAGCTGAAACAGAGCAACTGATATATTTTTTAACCTCACTTAGAGAAGGAAAGGAAAGACAGACTGCCAAATTAGCTGAAGAGCTAAGTTGCTTAGAAGAAGATATTAAAGAGGTTGAAAGAAGGTATTCGCTTGGGGCAGCTTCATTATTTCCTATGGAAAAAAATGGCTTTTCTAAATTCAGTAGAAACAGTTCTCATCTTCAAGATCCTTTCAGTTCAGATATTAGCAGATCAATTCAGGCATCATGTGTTAATGAAGCCAGATTTATGAGAAATATCAATCAGCTAGAGACTGCATACTTCTCCATGAGATCCTGGATCCTGCTTACAGAAGATGCAGCTGTTGCGCCTTATGATAAAGATGTGCTAAAAAGTAGATGGAGATTGTCTCAAGCACATAATGACAATGAGGAGCAAAGAATAAAACGGAGATCCACTGATCGTCTTGGATCCTTCTTTGAAGGTTTATGCAAGTTTGCTCGTTACAGCAAGTTTGAAGAGTGTGGCATATTAAGAAGTCAAGATCTTCTTAATTCTTCCAATGTAATGTGTGCATTAAGTTTTGACCGTGATGAGGACTACATTGCAGCTGCTGGAGTTTCAAAAAAAATCAAGATTTTTGATGTCAGTGCAATTTCCAGCAATTCTATTGACATGCAGTACCCCATAGTTGAGATGTCTAATAAATCAAAGCTTAGCTGTGTGTGCTGGAACAGCTATATCAAAAGCCATTTGGCATCTACTGATTATGATGGTGTAGTTCAGGTTTGTATTACTTGCATATTGACATTGATTGATAAAAAACCCTTTTTGGACCCTGCTTAATTGCTCAAACTTCATGGGCTGACTAATTATTTTGAAAATGGCTTATAAACTTGAGGTCATACAAATTTTATCTATTTATTTATTCTGCTGTCGGTAAATTACAAATTTTAGCGTAGGAGCGAAGGAATTAACGGCTGCTTTTAGGAACCTGAGCACAACTCTTCTTCTCAGCCTTATGATTGCTCTGCTGCGAGCTACATGTAATTGAGGCTTACTATCTAAATATCAGAGGTCTTCTCTGTCCACCACTAGGGGGGATGTTTATGGATCCCTTCATGAATAAATCTGTCAAACCCTTTGGCCAACATAGACATATTATACCAAGCAATTTAGGGAGTGGTTCTAAATAATATTCGCTTAAAATAACAAATTAGTATGTTGATTGAATTTTTAATGGTCAATATATCTTTTGATACTGTTGGAAGTCACTCCTTTAAACTTTCTTTCGAAAAGCAAAAAAAAGAAAGAAGAAATTCCTGAGATACGATGGTTCTACCTCCTAGACCTGGTGGAGTAACTCTCGAGAGACACGGTGGAAAATGTTAATGGAGAGTTGCATGAATGCCGCCAAGTTCTTGATCTCCTGGGCATGGTGATAAACTCTTGGAGGTTGCTTAGTATATACCAATAACAAGTTCAACGAAGCGGTGCATTTTGCCATATTTTGATGGTGTCTGCCTGAAACTTATTCCCAAAGCAAAGTGAATTTCCTTTTTTTCCTTTAGTTTTACTATTTCCAATTGTTTGCTTATGGTTACGTCTTCACCGAGATTACTTCTTTCTACACCTCATCATTTGTCATGTACATACAAAACTGTAATTCATTTTGTTAACTTTTTTCCCTTCATATCTATCATCATTAACAATTGACGTACATGGGTGAATCCAGATGTGGGATGCAGACACTGGTCAGCCATTTTCTCAATACATGGAACACCAGAAGAGAGCATGGTCCGTTCACTTCTCTCAGTCCGACCCTAAAATGTTTGCTAGTGGAAGTGACGACTGCTCTGTGAAACTATGGAACATCAGCGAGGCATGCTTTCTTTTATGCATAATACCTGCAAAAGACGTTCATCTTCATGTCTGTCATGATGAAACTAGACATCCCCTGAAAAAGGAGAAAAAGAAAGAAAGAAAAATATAAACCAGGAATTCCTTTAGCCGGATAGACATGAAGTTGAACATTTTCCCTCCACATCATATAAGAAATTACTGAAATGTAATTGTTTTTGCAGAGAAACTCCATTGGCACCATATGGAACCCCGCCAACGTATGCTGTGTTCAGTTCTCTTCTTACTCAACAAATCTTTTAGTTTTTGGATCAGCTGATTACAAAATCTATGGTTATGATCTTCGGCACACTAGAATCCCTTGGTGCACATTATCTGGTCACGGGAAAGCTGTCAGCTATGTAAAATTTCTGGACTCTGAAACACTCGCCTCAGCTTCCACAGACAGCTCTTTGAAGCTTTGGGACCTGAAGAAAACCAGCTCTTCGGGGTTGTCTTCCGGTGCCTGTAGCTTAACCTTTAAAGGCCATACTAACGAAAAGGTTGGTCACTCTACATCGTTATTGCCCATTTATTTATTTTCCTTTATTTGTTTGTCCTAATTGCTCATCTTCTCCATGTGCAGAACTTTGTGGGTTTGTCTGTCGTTGATGGATACGTTGCGTGTGGTTCAGAAACTAATGAGGTACAATTTTTTGAGTTTTGGTATGACCTTTATTTTGTTATCTTGTGGTTAGTCGAAAGTTAATTTTTGTCATGAAACCAGGAAGTCATTTCTTTGTCATGAAACCAGGAAATCATTTCTCTTTCCACAATTATTGTGGCCCAAAAATATACTAAAATTCCTTATCATAAAAGTTACGCATCCGCTATTTTCAGAGTGATGGAAAATGGCCTTTCAGTATCGCCTTCTATGGTATATGAGATATCTATTCTAACATTACTCAGCTTTCTTATCGCATATTTAAGGCAAAATTCTTAACAGTGTACCTTAATATGTAATTAAAGAATATGCACAATGCACAGGTACCCATAGTCATATCTCTTTGTGAAATAGCTTTTTCCCCAATTTTTCGTGAACCATCCCTTTTTTGGCTAAAATTATTCAATAAATGTGGCATGTTAGTAATACATAGAATATCATTGGTCTTCATGGGTCATGAGCCTAAAGTAAGGTGCAGATAGATTTCATCTATTCTCAATGATTAAGTCGTGCATAATGGTCCCCTTATTTAAATCCTTCGGATAATATACATAGAACGCCCCACCCTTTTTAATTGCACTGATAATCGAATTTGGGATAAACAAATTCTGATTCTAGTCTTTTTTACTACCTACCTTCCAGGTGTATTGTTATCACAGATCTCTGCCAGTGCCTATCACTTCTTACAAATTTGGATCCATTGATCCCATTTCTGGACAAGAAAATATTGATGATGGTAATGGGCAGTTTGTCTCTAGTGTCTGCTGGAGAAAGAAGTCTGGAATGCTTGTTGCTGCTAATTCAATTGGAGCTGTAAAACTATTGAAGATGGTCTGATAGGAAGTCAGGAAAGATGACGAATGGTGTCACTAAATATTACTGTGCGCTTATCAGCAGACTGGGAAAAGGCTGAATGAGGGTCCAATGGCATTGGTTCAAAGGAGCATGTTGGTGGATTTATTTTCAGTAGATAGTTCATCCTTTCTGGTGGTTGGTTCACAATATGCCATGAGGAACATTCACTCACCTAATTCATATAAGCTGCTGATCAACAAATATATGAAACATGTGCAGAGCAGGCTTGAACTGCATGACTGCTGAAACTGAAGCCTGTGAGTCTTTTTAACACTGTGACACTACCACTGATGCATCTAACTATTTGATCACTACAGTACGCTGGCCTAAGCAAAATATAGAAGCTTTTGATTCAACAAATTCTGATCTAGGGCCGACTTTCCTCGTCAACAAGCTGGGATACGAGGCTGACCTTAAATGCTTACTTGAAATTGTGAGTAATGCATATTGCTTCACAGCACAGCTCTACACCCTAATGTTGCATTCCGTTTGGGAAGCGAGAAAAGTATTGCTAACACCGACATCGGTGATTACTTTTGTGTTATGTTGTAATTCATCAAAGTAGTGGAAATGCATATCATCTGTGTCTTGCATTTACGCGAAAAGCTGATCATAGATTATAGAATGGTTAAATTATTACTTTTATTCTATCATTTGAAATTCTGCAACATTGCAATCCTTATTGGTTGTGATTCCTTTCTAATCGCTCAATAAAAATTCTAGCTCCCATTCATTGTTGCCTGAAAAGAATATCTTGCTAAAGATTGATCATGAATAAGATCCCAAGTCGTTGTCTTGACACATTTGCTCTTTGACATGTTGGTTTCTTTGCTCTTTTGTACCATTGTATTGAATTTTAGGGTTCCCTTTTAGCCCATTATGTGTTAGCAATCCCAGTTCTAAGCAGCTGACACATTTCTCTCACTCAACCCTTAACCCCCTCTTCTATATGTCCAATAATAGTCCAGGCTGCTTTTATTTCGCCAGAAGAAGAGTCCTACCAGAAAATTCCAGTTCAAGTGGAAAAAAAACTATGGATTACACATCCTTCAAATTGATGACAACTAAGCCAAAAGTATAAACAAAATGAGAGACTTTTATCTTATCTAAAGTGTATTTATTTCATCTTTCCTGCTTTGCATCTATTTGGTTGGATTAGTCAGTGAAGGCTAGGAAATCCATCAAGCATTGAATGAGCCTGGCTTTTCAACTATCTATTGGTGTGATTACAAGAAGGCAACCACAAAAATCTATACAACTACTATCCTTTTTCATAAGCTGCTTATGTCAAGAATGCCTATGTTCAAACTGGTAAAATTTCTGGAAGCAAGTTTAATTATGTGATCATAAATGAGCAGAAATTTGAGTATATAATGGTCAAACTGCTTGCATGGTACCCGAAGATCTCGTGTTGGTAAGCTGATATCTAAGGAAGCTCAGAATCTGAGACATGACAAGGAGATGCTCTTCTAATTCTTGAACTAAATGTCATTAGGTGGCTCCCTGAAGTCAACTTAAGACTTCGGGAACAAAGAGACACCCGTGGAGGCCTGTTCGATTGTCTATTTGTTGTAACTGCATTGCAAATCAATTGAAGATGTCAGAAAGCAATTATGTTTTTATTCAAATATTGAATGAAGAAGTTAATGCAAGAAAAGAAGGCAAGTCAGGGCAGCCTTTGAACGAATTCTTCTTTATACTGAGATGTCTACATTGCAGATGCAACTGAATTGCTTTCTCAGGCGCGAATGTATCCATATTATGTTTTTATTCAGTGATCATATCCAAATTTCAGGACACAGAATAGTCGGCACTGTATATATCAATTATTTCTTGCATGTTTTCTATGTATTTCTCCATTCAGTAGTTCTGTTTTCAAAATATTCGGTAAAATGAGGTCATATTCTGCAGTCGAGCAAAGACAGACTCCGTCGTTCAAACTGCTTCCTTTTGGCTTGCTGAAGCGCAGAATCCTCCAACTTAATGCACCAAAATTTAATACATTTTGAGTTTTCAATTAGGATCATAATCATTTGCCTTTCCCTGTTATCGCGCATGTTGACGTGCAATGCAAGCATCTTAATGGCTTGCTTTTCTAACTATTTTGGGGGGTTCTAACTAGTTCTTGAGGTTTGCATCCCTAAGGAACCATCGGGTTTGTTATGTCAGTAATGGACTACGAGGAGGTGGTCTATTCGTTTCATTTAATTTGAAAATTAGCTGCTTAAACATAATTAACTGAAGTATCTAATAACTTAATGGATATCTGAATAACATGAGCGAGTCCAAAGATAACCTGGTTGTTTGACGCCTCTCAAGTTTGTTTTCTTGGTTTGTGGAAGCTTTATAAAGTCCAGAAAAAGATTTCCTTTCCGCTGTTGATGGAAACGGTTCATCACCATAGGTAAAATGTTCATCACCACAAGCTGAAGCATCACTTCCAATATCAGAGCTCTCCCTAGAGCTCAAACTTATCTTTTCTTTCTCTATAACTCTGTAGGCAAGCATTTGAAATGGAATTTGTGATATTGGTGATGAATCAGAGCTCTCCCAAGAAGGAAACTTTTTCAAAATCGCCAATTCCACATCATAATAATCTACCAGAGGTACTAATGAATCTAGCTGGTTATTGCAATCAGGATTCATCACAAGAAACCGTTTAATGTAACGAAGAATTCTGCAGATGGAAGAGAAGCTTGGCCGTTGATTTGGGTCGGTATGCCAACATTTCTTAGTCAAGTTAGTGACATATTTTGGTACAGTTAATGGGAAAAGTGGTCTCTCTCCTCCTCTTATGTACTTGCTCATTTTGTCTCCTTGAAGGTGATTGTCATCAAAAGGGATTTTACCAGTTAGAAGCTCAAAGCAAACCATCCCGAAACTATACACGTCTGATTTTTCAGTGTACATGGAATTTCAGTACTCTCAGTTTGTTCTAGCTCTTCAAGAACTTCCGGAGCGTACCATACAAGTGGGAGGGTCCCATTTTGATTTGAAACTACTTTGTGGTTCAAATTCTTAACTGAAGATAGCCCAAACCCTGAGATTTTGGCATGCATGTACCCTTCTGAAGATGATCCTCTAGGTTTGACGACAATTTTCAAAGGATTTAGCTCTCCATGATATATCTTCTTTGAATGCAGATATCCCATTCCTCTAGCAATTTGAAGCATGATAGCAACTGCAACTGCAAGTGTGAACTTGGGCCATAAACCTCTTTGATGTAGGTGCTGAGGTTTCTGCTGATCAATTCCATTACCAAGAAGAACTCTTTCTTTCCGCTGTCAACAAACCCACAAAGGAATTCCATTATATTTGTGTGGGAAAGTGATAAGAGTGATGTGATCTCTGGCTCTAAAGCTTGAACATCCCCAGAAAACTGCCTTACCACAAAGCTTTCACCTAACCATGTAATCTCCTTGTACCGACCACTATTCCCAAGTCTTCGCCTTACCTGGTAGTCCTTTGACCCCAGCAAGATTGAGCTGGGCAGAAACTTATCCTCCATTGATTCCGATCCTTCTAAGTTCTTTAATAGCAGTTCTGTCAATTTCCTTCCTTGCCTTCTCAAACCTGTCATTCTCTTCTCCTGGATTTTGTTGATGATAAACCACCTATCTTCCTCCCAAACTGTCTCGTAACGGTTGCAGAAATCCTGAGAAATAAGATACCGCTTCCCAAATTTCGATTGGAAAAGATTCATGTCTATGTATTCCTTCCTGTACTTGTTTGAATTGATGATTTTTCTCCTCTGCATTTCATCCTGATCCCATCCTGATGTTTCCCCTGCAGACTCAATCGCTTCAACAATAATGGGAATGCAGGAGAGCAAGTTATGGATGTAAAGCTCAACACAATCTTTGTTCTAGTACAAAGTAATGGCTACGGCCCACCAGTCTTTTATTTCCAAGCACTGCTTAACGTAAGCTTCTCCTTCTTTGAATATCCTATGGATCTCCTTCAATGGCTGTTGAAGAAACTTCCACTTGTCATGTTTCTCTTCAAATCTAAGATTCTGTCTGATCTCCTCTGCAATTGAATCGTATGCAAAGGTGAGGACATCCAGCAATAGACAACGCTGTCTCTGGTTGATTTGGATGTTGTCTTTGAACACCATTAAAGCCTTAATGCTTCCTAGCTGCCGAAATTGCTCCGTGCCAGAATTAATCTAAGGCAGGCCCTGAAAACAATATGCACGAACAGCAAGCATCCAAAAGAAAGAGAAGTGAGTGAGTTTGAAGCATTGATACTTGACAAAATAATTTTCTACCATATTGTATCAAACACAACGCAACACAGAAATTTTTATAGATGATAAGTTATATGAACAATCTAGGACAAGAATTGTAGAAACTGACCAGAGAAGAACCGTAGTGGATGTATTGGCTAATCAATTTTGGGTCATTGATCCAAGATAAATTTCCTCAACTTGCTGAGAAAGATTAATCAAACCCAGCAAGTTGGTGATGAGAAAAGTGAAGAAAAATCTATGAAAAGGGTCTTTGATGATGTTGACCTGGAGGAAAGAATACTACAAAGCCCAACGTGAAGAAATTTTTCCGGAGTTTTCTCAGATTTTCGTTCAAGAATAGAAAGTTTCATGGAACGTGAGTGTCACTGGGAAGAAGCTGGTGGTGATTAGTGATGGACGACTTAATTGTTGTGGGCTGTGCCGCGAGTTTCGATACGTGACTTGAATTAACAACTTCACTAAAGGAAAAAAAATAAAATTTTGTTTTGACGAAGCTTGTGATTTATGTAGAATACATGCAACGAAGTTATTATTTCATTTATTTGGTTTTTGTCTCCGAACTTTACTGGGATTAAGACAACTCTTATAGATATTAAACACGTTTTTTAAATTAAATCAATTTCAAAAAAAGAAGAAGAGAAACTTCCTATCAAACACATTTTTTCCTGCGCATGTGCATGGGGCGTAAAGAAGGGGTGAATTATACTGTTCATCCTTCGCAATTTGCAAATGGCATCAGTCGTTTTTCCACTCATATTAAAATTGAAATCCAAACAGCATATATTTACACGTAAAACATTTAATTTATAATATTTCTGATTAAAGATTTTGATAGATTTCATGTGTCAGACTCTGTCTTTTAAGATTTTATTCCCAACACAACACACAATGAACACGCAATACAAGATAAACGATGCGTTCTCAGGCTCTAATTGAATCACTGTTTTACACTCAACTCGGAGATTTTTCTGTGCAGAGATCTGCAGAAGAGGAAGACGATGCAGTGGTACTTGGTCGCTACGCTCCTCACCATTCTCACCTGTTCTCAGGTTACTCACTGTAACCTCAATGAGAAAGTTATGCGATTTTCTTCTGTGAACTCTTTGTATGCATTCTCGTCAATTATGCATCTAACCCCTAAGCTTCTCCATTGCTGGTTTATATTTATTTTCATTGTTACTTTTTGTTTAATTTTTCATTGACATGGTGTGTTTTTTCCTACGCTTAATCTTCTTTACTGAATTATGTTTACTCTAAAATGATGCCAATGGAGGAATTTATCAATTGAGGAATAACAGATGGGAGGACTGAAGGTGTATGAATCATTGGTGCCCGATAAAAGTTAAGAATCCATCAAGAGGTTATTTGATTTTGATGTTTATCGTGGCAGGGAATATTGACGACACTTTCACAGAGTAATGGAGGGTATAAGTATGATTATGCTACTGTACCATTTCTCGCTGAGGTTTTTAAGGCAAGTTAATAAACTAGAGTGACAAATTATCAACTTTGTTTCGAGGTGCATGAAATTGATTGATGATTGTAGTATGGACATCTTTGTCTGCCAATATGCAGCTTGCAGTATCGACTGGTTTGCTATGGAAGAAATTTCAGAAGTCATCTCTGCCAAAGATGACTACGGAGTGGAAGACTGTGGCTCTGTACCCCATTCCTTCTATTATATATTTAATTCATAATAACGTTCAATTCGCTACCCTTGCCTACGTGGACACATCAACATATCAGATAATGGGAAATCTGAAGATCCTTACGACTGGAATACTATTCAGGTGCTTCTGTTTTAAAATTAAGATCAGTTTTAATGTCATTCTTTATTGTTGATGTTCATAGTTTGATTCTCAGTTATAGCTGATGTCAAACAACTTTCTCTAGGCTGTTCTTAGGCAGGAAGCTTTCCAACCTGCAGTGGATGGCGATTGTGCTATTAGCTGTTGGGACAACAACAAGTCAGGTGCCAAATAACAGACATACAATTTCAGTTTTCTTGGTTCCAATTGCTGAAATACCTGGAATTCCTTCATAATGTGCTGTAAAAGGATATTGTAGACTAAAATGTCCTCATTAATGTGTAGTAACTAGGATTTAGATGAACCACTTGTTTTAAAACTTTCTGACTCATTTAACCCGTGAAAAAAATACATGCAAATCTACGAAGCATGAGCAATCATGTCCATGGTGTGTGGTAGCACAGCACCCGCTCCCCCCCCCCCAAAAAAAAAAAAAACCCACAAGAAGAAGAAGAAAAATGATAAAAACAGATTATGATTGTGATAGTCATGGGAGCTGCCATGCCTTGAGGGGTTCCATGGCTGGAGGCCACAAAACCACTTAGCCATCATGCTCTTGGGGCACGGCTACCACTGTTGACTCCATTAAGCTTGAATATTGACCTGCATATGTATATATGTTATTGATATGGAATCTGTAACATTCTATATTGATATAGCTTAAGGGACATGGAGAGACTTCACGCGACTCCCTTTTCTCTGCACCAATTCAGGGATACATGTTAGGAGCTTTGTCTGCATGTCTTTCAGCATTAGCTGGTGTTTATACTGAGTATCTGATGAAGAAAAACAATGACAACTTTTACTGGCAGAATATACAGTTGTACACGTAGGTATTCTTTCATATGCATATCATGTGAAGTGTGTGTGTGTGTGTGTGTGAGAGAGAGAGAGAGAGAGAGAGAGAGAGAGATGCATGCACGTCTATGCTAGCCATTCAAACTACTTATTTCATAATCTATTTGTAAGTCCCAACTAATGTGTTCTGTTTGTTTTGAATATATGCTAACATAGGAGTTTCATGCTCTCTGTGTTTAGACTTAGATAATCTTTCATTGTCCCTTCCTTGAAATTGAGAGGAATTAATATCTGTGCTGTATTTTTAGAAAGTATTTATTGTGTATTCTTCTGTGAACTAAATGATTGTATATGTAGAGTTTGAAAATGTGATAAATAAAGCATGAGTAGTGTTGTGGCACTCAAGAAAATGAATATGTTTTTCACAACCAAATAATTGTGTTACCAGTACCTCTAGGGGAATAGATACTAAACTGAGCTTCTTTCTCCAGCTTTGGTGCAATTTTCAATATGGCACGGCTTCTTCTGGATGATTTCAGGGGTGGATTTGAAAAGGGACCCTGGTGGCAACGTATTTTCAATGGATATACTATCACTACCTGGATGGTTGTGTTAAATCTTGGGTCCACTGGTCTTTTAGTTTCATGGTTAATGAAATATGCTGATAATATTGTAAAGGTATCTCCATTAGTCTCCTATGAGCTTCTTTCTCTCGCATTTCTGTGAATAATCCATGTATTCAATGTATGTCTTGATGCAGATTTTTTTCCCAAAAATAAGGTTTTCCTTGTGAGCAAAAGAAGTGATTGTAATTTGAAACTGAATCAAGCATAAATTTACTGTGTGCAGTGCCTTCTCTATGTCATCAGTGTTTTTTATGCCCGCTCTCTTTAGGTTTATTCCACATCAATGGCAATGCTACTGACCATGACTGTATCAATATTTCTCTTCAACTTCAAACCCACATTGCAGGTAAATTTCAAGTCTATGTTATGTAATTCATCTTGGTGTTGGTAACTCGTCCGTGCTCTCCCTTTATTGGCTTGCAGATCACTTTGACCTTGGAAAACCACATGTGGATATAATCATATCATATTATTTTGCAGAATGGGCAAAGCTGTTTTTCTGTTTATCTGGTTGAGTTCGATGCCTTCCATTTTGTAGAATGCTTGGTTCAGTTTTTTTTTTTAAAAAAATTTAAATTCTTTATTCAAGTGTTGTGCAAATTTTTGTCTATGCTGTGTTTATTTTTTGGTTCATTATTGCTGGCTATTTAGTGTAAATAAATAGCCTTGTTTTTACTTTCGCTGTAGATTCTAGGTCAAATCTGAATCCGTATGATTCCTTGAGAATTTTAACACTCGTTTTAGTGGATGCTGATTCTGCGTTTCTTTCCCATTTCAGCTTTTCTTGGGAATTATTATTTGTATGATGTCTCTACACATGTATTTTGCCCCACCAAGTATGCTAGTGGATATGCCATTAACAGTAAGATCAGATGAAGAGAAGCTCATAGAAGCATCTGTTGATCGTAGAGCACGTCCTTGATGTTATACTCTTGGTAAGCCAATCTGTTGTATACTTGTATATAATTAATTTTACTTTTTGCCTTTTTCCTTTCTTTTTCCCCCCAATCCATATATACAGGATATTACCACATGATGTAGGGCATTATTATCTACGCAAAATGTGTAGAACCAGGCTAGCATTTGTTTGAAGTTTTGAATAAATTAGTAGACATATCTACAGGTAACTGCAAGAACGTTGCCTTGTCATCTACTCATCTTTAATTGGATTTGTTTTATAAATTATGTTTGTGCAAGCCTCTACTAGAAATTTTACATGTTTATATGTACCTTAGCTCAGTGTGGCCATTTTTGGATACTGAAAGTTGTGAGGGAGGGATAGTAATGAGTTTAGTTGCCTGCAGTTTTCCTATTTAATTCAGTGTTAATGGTTCTTTTAACTTTAATTATATGTTGCACTTTTGGTTGGCTTTGAGCCTTCGATTAGTTTCATAATGCTAGTCCTTTTACTCTTTATATAGTTTGAGAAATTTGTGTTGGTAACTACTGTTTGTAAATCACACCTGAAAGCCGTACATTATAAAGTTTGCTTCTTCTTTTTTCCTAAAATCTAAGGCAATGATAGCAAGTTTTACAGAATGTCATAGGCATGTACTCAAACAATCTAACAGAAAGTCAAGATAGTTTTGAATTCTATGCACTCCATAGTTTACGAAAAGGAAATCATTTGTACTTTGTTAATCAAGCAAATTGCTATATGTTTGTAAGATTTGCCCCGGACTAAATGGTAGCATCACCTGAGAATTGGTTCTACGTTTACATTCTTGCATTTTCCCCCATACTAGTTCATCTGCTTGTATGTAAACAATTGGAAGTTATGGTTTCCAATATTTTTGTTCATGGCTCTGCAGGGATTTTTAACCCCGGGCTTGCCCTTCAACTGTCCTGTGGCAGTCCTACAGTCCCTTCCAATTTCCAAATGCTTGGGCTTCCCTAAATAGCTCAGTTAAATTCTTGATGTATTGCCTAGTGCTATAAAAGCGGAGGGAGATATCGAAGAAAAAGTTGGATTCAACAAGAGTGCATAGAATGTGGTTTTGATGGAAATAGGATCTTGCCATTGGATTTGGTGAGTGTTCAACATCTCTTGCTGATATTGACCCCTGTGGCACAAGAAAGTCATGGCACCATATGTGGTCTGTATTTCTCTGTGGCCGGTTATTGTACACACTGCACAATTCTTCTTCACTAATTAATTTCATTGGTGGAGTTATTCACACTGGGATGAGAACCATTTTGTACAGTAGATGCACATATTGAATGCTTTCTGATTAAATTAGAAATTGCAGGTCATGTCCCACTTCGAAGGAGTGACTTTGTGGTTATGCAGTAGTGAATTAACTGTGTCTGCGTGACCATGTTTGTGGTTACATTAAATAGACAGAAGCTAGTGGTGCTGAATCAGCGTATGCAAGGTGGGAATTCTTTACCTCTCAATTTAGTGTGGTGAATTACCTTGTCTGGGGTAAATACCAATAGCGGAGGAGGTTTGGAAACCATTATGAGATTATATTGAAGAGGTTTTTACTGTTTGGGGAGAAAACAAATTTATGGATTCTGAGAGTATTTGCTGTTAGGTGAATCCAACATGGAAAGTTAGTTGATGGTTGTTAAATGTATTGTGCTGTCTTAATTAAGTCTTGTGTTTATCGTTGTGTCAGGTGGGGTAGCCTCCATAAACTAGATGCTTCATGAGCCAATAACTGAGATTCTCTGCGGCTCCCGAAACTGTCAGTTTCAGAAAAATAGACCTAATATAATGTTTCGATCTAGAAGATTATAGACACTTAAGATTTTTGTGATCTTTTAGACGTTGTAAAGGTTAGTGAATAATACTACCTCCAGTCTTTAATATAAAACCTTGTTTGACTTTTATTTTGGTCTTAAATATGAGACCTTAATTCATTTTATCTCTCATATTTATGTATTTTTTTCCCAAAGCAGTCTTTCTAATAATGGTAGTTCTAACCCATAATCTTGATTAGCAAGGATATTTTAAGAAAGACAATACATATTTATTACAAACAACTAACTTAACTTATTTTTTTAATCTCTTTAAATCAGTTAACTAGCTTTTATAATTAGGACAAAAGGTAATAATATGAATATATGGTGTTATCAACTTCTCATTATGGAGTCTTCTGCCAATATGACTCAAGTATTTGTGATGCTCATGACAGTTCCTGCGAGTGTTGAAATTAACCGGAAGAATTGATGCCGCACAACTACCATATGTTTTCAATAGGATGGATTGCTTATAACTTCGTATATTCTCCATCTGATTTATTCATTTTTTTTCTGTAGCCCATATTTATTTGTGTTATTTCAAAGAATATAGTTTTTAAGAAATATTCTTTATAATTTTAATTTATTCCTCCAAACAATCTCTTTTGAATATTGCTTCGTGAAACATTTGTGATTATTTTGTGCATGAAATATAGCTCTAACACTTAAAAAAAAAAAGGTTTTGGGGCTGAAGACTCGATTAGTGGACAGATCATTCTAATAGGAAAATGCATTCAAAATTTCGAAGAGACCGATGAAAAATAAATTTTAGAGTTCCATTCCCTTCTTTAATTTGTTCGTTCTCTAATTATATTCAAAGAAGACATGATGCACTTGTAGCCTAGGTTTCGCCTTTCTAGTCCCTAAAGAAAAACACATCAATCCTTCCTAGTCAATCGCCACAAAAACTTGTCCTTTTCCACTTTCTTTCTATCCCTCTTTTCCCCATTCACATCCATTTTCCCCACTTTTTTTCAATTTGCATCCATTTAATTTTTTAAAATGCCAATATTACTTTCTTTTGGAGGAAAAAAAGACAGCATAATTGCGACTGCACAAACTGTAAAATCCGTCACAAGATTCTACTCTTATTATTTACATCGTTTGAAAGAAGAATTGACAATGACATGCTTTAAAAGGTTGAGAGGAAATGGAATTCTCTCCTCTTTGCTTCTGCATAGCTCTATAAATAGGGAACCCATTCGTCCTAACGAAGCAAGAATTATATAGGTGAGGATGAGATCAGAGTGAGACAAAGAAATGAGCATGAGTGGAAGAGGAGGAGGAGGAGGAGGGAGCAAGACGAAGCAGAGAAGAAGAGATGGAAGCGGTGTGGGGGAATCATCAGGAAGGGAGTTTCAGATGCCTCTGCACTATCCAAAGTACACCAAGGCTGATTACGAGACAATGCCTGAATGGAGACTCGATTCCTTGCTTCAACAGTACGGCCTCCCTCTCTCTGGTGATCTTCATCAAAAGCGACTCTTCGCCATTGGAGCCTTCCTCTGGCCTTACTCTCACTTCCCTTCCTCATAATCTTCCCACTCACTTCATTCTTATTCATACCCTTCCTCTCTTCTTCTTCTTCTTCTTGAATTTAGAGAAGCAAGTATTAACGCCCTCAGTTACAAACAGGATCAAACCCACAACCTCGTGCCGGCAAAAAAGGTTTTCATGTCACTACGCTGCACAATGCAATTGATATATGCTTTGTTATTTCATGAGCTTTCCATTGCAACAAACCCTTCTAGCTTTCATGGACTAAGGACACAAGTTTTGTATTATTGACCATAATCTGCATCATTTTGAATCGTATTCCGTGTTTACTTTTTGCTACTTTCCAGAGGCTAAAATACGAGAGTTCATGCGTGAAATGAATCTCGAGTGCTTATTAAAGTTAGAGCAAGTTTTGAAACTCAATAAATATTGAAGTTATTCATCAATAACAAAATTCAAACTCATGTTGTCGTGTGATATGATGAGTTGTATCATTATCGAGTGAATTAACGTTTTGTTTTTCGATTCCAATGTTGTGAAACTCCAAGTGAGAGGTGATTGGTGGCTGTTGAAGTTATGTTTTTTTTGCCATAAAAGTCAACTTTGATATCTTACGTTTTCACTCCCCATGATGACATGTATTTTTGGATCAAGGATTTTATAGGCCATACTAAATGGTCCACTGCCTACAAAATAAAGTATATTTTCCGGTAACGACTTTCGGTGATTACTGTAAAATAAAAGTCTGACTTTTTTTAATGGATATGAAAAGATTAAGAGAATGAGATGGGAAAGGTACCTAGTGAGCTTTTCATTTTTACTAAGAAATGGGATTTTATTTCTTTTAATATTTTGCAATGTTTATCCCCTTTTTTTAATTATTATAATATAGCATTTTTACTGCATAGTTAAATGATTATTAAATTCTTATGATGATTCCTTTACTCACATAAGCTTAACTAGCTTTTTTTCTTTTGTTCTTTGAAAATGACCCAGACCCTTATCGTGTTCACAGAAGATCTAAAACGCAACCTCATAAGTAAAATTTAATTAGATGATAAATGTCATTTGAGTCAAATGACTACAACTGATGACGATGTCATCGTAGGTTACACCACATATTTCTTGTTATTGTCATTTTGCCATTCTAATAAAAAAGCGAAACTTTAAATAAAATTCAAAGTATTAAATTAAATAATAATAATAATATATTTTATGCCAATTACTTACTCTTTGCATCAGTGGCATATATGCGGTCCAGATTTTGCCTCACTTTAATTAATTGTAAGCATTGATTTGTTCTTTTATGAGTGTTGTGTTGTGATCCAAATCTCTGGGTGTGATCTTAGATAGTTACGCACTGCCTAACACAAAACACACTTCGCTACTTGTTAAATCCAAAAGGCCAAATTTCCTTTGTCCGTGCTTCTTTGTTATCATATCCTTCTGGGCCAAATTCATAGTTTCTATGCTTTGGTTTGGAAAATTAAAAATCAGTTAAAAGAACAAAAACTGGATGATACTGGATGGACTCCATTGCGTTCCACATAACTTGAAAAATGTGTTCACTATTCACAGTTTATGAATAGTCACAGTGTCTTGAATAGGATTACCTCTAATAGGAGGATACCTATGTTTTAACCCAAAAAAAATGAATAGCACAAATTTTTTATGAGATAATATCTCCGGTCTTTAATATAAAAGTTAGTTGATTAATTTAAGTATGTAAAAAAACTAGTTAAGGTAGTTATTTATAATAAATAGATATTGTCTTTCATAAAATATCCTTATTAATCAAGTGCATTGGCTAGAACTATTATTATTACAAGGAACTACTTTAGAAAAATGAATAAATATGAGAGATAAGATAGATTCGGGTCTCATTTAAGATTAAAATAAAAGTCAAATGAACTCTTATATTATAGATAGGAAGTAGTATCAGAGATGTTTATACTGATAATAATAAATTGTTACATATGCTGAGTGTTTTGATTTTTATATACAAGGAAGAATCCTAGAGTAATATCAAACATGTTCTATTTAGTGGATCAGACAAGAGAAATTAAATTATCATGAAATATTGTCCTATCAAGGTGTATTAGACCAAAAGTCAACAATGCCGCTTTTTTTTTGAAAAAAAAACAAAAGATCAATCTGTTTAAAGGTAATAAACATTTGTCTGACCAAAAAGAAAAAAGCAATAAACATTTCACTCGCTAATGACATCCCTCTCAAAAAAGTTCGTATAAAAAGGTTTGAACTTTAATTATTATAATTGTGAAAAATCATGACCCACATTTTAATTTATTCTTATTTCCTGGTCCATGACCCAAGTAATATGATTTTACGAAAGATGGATTTAACACGCAAACAAAGTTTATACTAGTTCTGGTTTTTAATATAAGACTTTATTGATTAATTTGGAGAGATTAATAAATAGTAAATTATTTTAAAGTGTTTATATTTATCTTTTTTTTTTTAAATCAATTTAACCTAGTTATAAATTGATATATTATCTAATAATATGCATAAATATCTTAGAGAGATCATATAATATATATTATAATTAAGTAGTTTAATAATTTTTTTAATCTCTCCAAATTAATTAACTCAGTTTTATATTAAAGAGCAGAGAGAGGCGATGCATACTTAAATAGTTAAATGTGATGTCTAATATAGTATTCCGAGCAGTCTCATTGAGTCTATCCTTAAACTGATAACAACTATACATCTTTTTTTTAATTATTGTACGTAATTATTTGTATCATATTATTCGTAACTTACGGATAATATGACTTAATATATATCTTCTATTTATTATTTGGAAAAAGAAAGTATATTATTAATGCTATCTGTTGTCCTTAGTATAAAACCTATATGTTGACTAATTTCGAGATATTAAGAAAGTTAAATAAATTACTTTAAAAAATTATATTTATCATTTTTCTTCAAATTAATTTATCTAGATTATAAAATGAAATATAATTTAATGATACACATAAGTATTTCAAAAAGATCATGTAATATACTACATCATGTCCTTATATAAGAGCTAGTTAACTAATTTGAGTAGATTAAGAATACTAGTTAAGTTAGTTATTTATAATGAATAGGTATTATCTTTCGTAAAATATTTTTACTATTCGAATGTATTGGCTAGAACTACTATTATTACAAGAAATATTTTAAAATAAATAAATAAATATAAAAGACAAAGTGGACTAGGGTTATATATTTAGAACCAAAATAAAAGTCAAACTAGTTTTTATATTAAGGACAGAAGGTAGTACGCTATAATTAAGTACTATTACATATAAAATAAGTCTTATATTTAGGACTTACTTTGTTGCTTTTTAATTTTTTTAAACTAGTCAGTTGGATCTTACATGAAATATTGATTTTTGTTGTTTGATAATTCGGGCAAGCCTCATGCATTCGTTTTTTTTTTTTAAGGCGAAATATTAAAACTGATGCCCAACAGGTTTGTTGGGCCTTAAAATCCAAATCGATATTGTGGGCCTTTGGGCTTCACATTTCATGGAATCGAAAAGGAGGGGGGAAACCAAACTAGAGTGTCTTGACTTTTTCCCTTTTTTTTTTTTTTCTTTCTTTCTTTTTCGTTGGTAAGCAGATGCCAAGTCGCCCTCAATTTCGGAGTTTCCGCGATCGTTTCCCTCTTTATTCAAAAAGGTCTTCCCCGCCACCATCAACACTCATCATAAAGTTTTCCCTGAGTTTTCCGATCCCATCCAATCCCCTCTACAGTTCTACTTTCTCCAGAAACAAACGGAAAATGCCGCGAGAAATCATCACGCTTCAAGTTGGACAATGTGGCAATCAGATCGGCATGGAGTTCTGGAAGCAGCTCTGCCTCGAGGTATCAGCAAAGGCATCCTAGAAGATTTCGCCACTCAGGTTTTTTCCTCTATCTCACTAGCGCATTTGTCTGTTCTACCCTTGCTAATGATAATTCTTCTTTACAAAGAGAATGAGGGCAAAGAGAGGAATGGAATTCAATTATATGCTGCAATCTACCTGGGAATTTAAGGAGATTTGTCAATTACTTTATTATTTTAATTCAATTGGGCGAATCTTTATCAATTGCTAACGTAAAATTTTCTAAAGTAGAAGTGAATTTTAGGCTGGCCTTGGTGAAGATGCATTTAGAACTCATTGAATTCTAGTTTTTGTTTTAGCTTGATTGTTTTTTTCCAGATTGCAAACGATGAACTTGAAATTTGAACTGGGTCCATTTTGGTTCGACTGAGTCAGTGAAAGGGTTATAATGTTATACACTTTTAATCTCGAGGAAAATGATGATGGATATCCTTTCTTTCGATACTCTAATAGTCTGCTGCCCAATTAAGGCCTTCTTAGTTTCTGTTGTAATGATAGTCGTCATCCAATTTGTGGTAGGAAGTGGTGAGATGACAAGATCGGCGAGTGAAATTTCTAGCGATAAGCGTGCAAAATTATCCAACCGGGGAAGATTGATTCTGTATTTACTTATTATGTCAAAATGCTGCAGGGAGGTGATAGGAAAGATGTGTTTTTTTATCAAGCCGATGATCAGCATTATATACCACGAGCTTTATTGATTGACTTGGAGCCAAGAGTGATCAATGGAATTCAGAATGGGGACTACAGGAATCTATACAATCATGAGAACATCTTTGTCTCAGATCATGGAGGGGGAGCAGGGAACAATTGGGCCAGTGGCTATCATCAGGTTCATCACTATACTATCCTATTAGATTTGTTTTGTCCTTCGAGGCTTCTTGCCTTATGCAAAGTTCTGTAGCGTCCAAGAAGTTGTACTTCCTTCTTGACAAATATGAATAACTGAACACTGGGACTAACTGATACCAAAGGGTTGTGGTGAACTTGGAACCTAACAATGGTTTATAACTGAATATATATTTTTGTATTTTTTGGAAAGAGGACTTTCCTTTTGTTTCCTAAGATAAAAACTTATCCTGGCGTGATGACGCCATGCATTCTGGCGTTACATGAGATGTAATTGTTACACCAATGTTACGAGGCAATGGCATTTACAAGCACAGTTTTTCTTTTTCTATGAGCAATACTGATGACCTTATTATACTTAGCAGTTTTGTGTAGGCATGTCTGAAACATTTGCAAACAGTGAACTAAATACGATCCTAAAAACAACATAAAATTTAACAACAATTCTGATAACTCACTCCTTATTATATTATGAGTGTTGCAGATTAAGGGACAATATTGATGGGGATTGGCTTGTTTTGTCTTTATGCTTGGCATTCCATGTACCTTTTACCATTAATGTGAAGTACAAGTTTATTTGATGAGGTTGTTAATGTCTGGCCAGGGACAAAATGTTGAAGAAGACATAATGGACATGATTGACAGAGAAGCAGATGGCAGTGACAGTCTTGAGGGTTTTGTTCTCTGTCATTCAATTGCTGGAGGAACAGGCTCAGGTTTATTTTTCTCCCCAAATCTTTGTTCTATTTTCTTACATGTTCCTTGATTTTTCATTTTTATTATTGACGATTTTTGCATTGGTTGTATCAACAAAAGCTCAATATTGCTTAAAAGGTTGGCTTTATTTAGCACCTGGTGTAAAGTAAAAAATTATATCAGTCCAACTCTTGGGCCTGGAAATTGCACTGGACTCGCAACCATCAACTAGTTTCAACTAAAAATACATAAATGTTTGCTTTGAACTTGTTGCATAACAAGATTGAAACTTAGGAATGAGTATATTGTATACTTTTCTTGTGTATATGTTATCAAACAATATTTTTTATAACTAGTACTTTAATATATTTAAGGCAGGCATGGGATCATATCTGTTGGAGACTTTGAATGATCGGTACAGCAAAAAGCTGGTTCAGACATTCAGTGTGTTTCCTAACCAGATGGAGACAAGTGATGTGGTAGTGCAACCTTACAATTCACTTTTGACACTTAAGCGGCTAACTCTCAATGCAGATTGTGTTGTTGTTCTTGATAACACTGCTCTAAACATAATTGCTGTGGAGCGCCTTCATTTAAGCAATCCTACCTTTGCTCAAACAAATTCCCTAGTATCCACCGTGATGTCTGCAAGCACAACTACCCTGAGGTATCCAGGATATATGAATAATGACTTGGTTGGTCTCCTGGCCTCACTGATTCCAACAACAAGATGCCATTTTCTAATGACAGGATATACACCTTTGACAGTGGAACGTCAGGTGAGATCCAAGTTTTATATGTATGGTTCATGTAATCTTTTATATAAAATAATTTGTCGTGCATTCAAATGTTGGATGAAGTTGTAGCTTGCGGAGTTTTCTTGTGTTATCTCTCTTTTCCACTCCTCCTTTCATACCCACAGGGTCTGTAATTTTCAATGGAAATAAATTTGTTGGTGCTTGCTGCATAATATTTATACTTCATGTTACAAATTTAGCAGAATAAAATTAAAAATCCAATGCCATCTTCTGGCAGGCTAATGTAATTCGAAAGACCACAGTACTCGATGTTATGAAAAGACTTCTTCAGGTATGAAGACTTGAAACGGCTAAACTTCATGCCTAATGGCGTTTGCTCTGCTAACATAAATAGTATTGGCAGGCAAAGAATATTATGGTCTCTTCATATGCTCGAACAAAAGATGCTAGCTAAGCAAAATATGTATCAATTTTGAATATAATTCAAGGAGAAGTTGATCCAACACAGGTATTATTTATGACTTTTCTTGGTTTTTTTTCTTCCTGCTTGTATGGAACCTCTGTTCTCAAATCTGCAATAAATCAGTTCACCTCATGCCACTTGCTTAGGTCAAAATGTTAAACTTTTCGCTACTCGACTTTGACAAAGAAGATATTTGAAATGAAGTTTTTTTTTTTTTAAAATTTATTTATTAATTTGATGTGTTATGTAGATTTGATATCTTTGGTTTCATACACTTGGATTAGTTTAGTTCACCGTTTGACACCCAAGGAAGGGGAAGAGAGGAGGAGGGATTGGAATGAGCAAGAAATTCTAGCAACTTTTTCAGCAAATTAACGACTTTACTTAAAAATGAGCAAGTAGAGGAAACGATCCGTTCCGATTTGATTCTGGTTTCTTTGATAAGACCAGACCTTCTTGCATTTTCCTATTAGCATATTAAAATCAAATAATGATTCTTCCTCCTATGTAAGCGTAGCATTCCTAGTTTTGCTGATTTCCTCCCACTATGCTTTTTTGTGTTGCAGCTTTCCATGAAATGTTTTTTCCCCCCTGAAAGGTCAATACCATTTTTGCAATAAGTACTTTAATCCATTATGGTGCTTTCTTCCCTTTGTATTCAGGTTCATGAAAGTTTGCAAAGGATACGTGAAAGAAAGCTGGTTAATTTCATTGAGTGGGGTCCTGCAAGTATTCAGGTATTGTTTCTGTAACACAACAAGTGAGTGTTGTTGCATCTCTTTTATTTGGGATAATATGTGTCATAATCTGATTTATTTTTTCTCGTGTTTGTATGGTAGGTTGCCCTGTCTAGGAAGTCACCATATGTTCAAACTGCACACAGGGTAGGACTCTCATCCTTGTTTTAGTTTTCTTTTTATCTTTTTTATGATTTTCAGCTTTCAGCTTATCCTGAATCTTAATATTGGCTATCCTGTTAAGAATATTGAAGGAATGTGGGGTGAAATGACAACCTTTAACTGTTATGCATGATAGGTTAGTGGTCTTATGCTAGCAAGCCACACTAGCATCCGGCACCTTTTCAGTAAGTGTTTAAGCCAGTATGAGAAGCTGAGAAAGAAACAAGCCTTTCTGGACAACTACCGAAAGTTCCCAATGTTTGCTGTGAGCCAATTTTATGACCGTAATCTGATGTCACTTTATGAGCATTTGTTAGTTACTTTTTTGTTCTATACTAATACTAGCTTCATAGTCGGCATATCTTCTGAAGCTGACAATAAAAGATTGGCAGGATAATGATCTCTCAGAATTTGCTGAATCAAGGGACAATTGAGAGTTTGGTTGATGAATATAAGGCTTGTGAGTCCCCGGATTATATCAAATGGGGAGTGGAGGTAGATTCTATATTTACCTCACTTTAATCTAATTTTCTCATTTTAAGTTAATCTTGCATGTTGGTCATTTTTTCCTGTGTAGGATCCAAACAATATGCTAACAGGACAAGGCAATGCTGCGGGAACAGTGGACCCAAATTCAGTAATGTGAAGCCTAGCACGCTTTGATAAAACTGTTCTTCAGGTCTTCTTGAACTTTTATGGCTTTCTTTAACCTTCTTTAACGAGGAAGATTGAGTAACTTGCATGCCACTCCTTTAGTTCCAACAACTTGCTGACTTCTAGTTGGTTTCCTTCAAAGGAAGTAGCTTCCGGAAGGGAGAAATTTAAGTTGTGATTTTTATTTGAAACTAGATGCTCCACTGTTTTAAGTAAATAATGGGCTTAAGAAAATTTTACCCAAGCCTCCTTTTTAGTTTTCTTATACCCCCCCTTACTCCTCATCTAAATGAAGCTCCAGTGTCTAAGCTCCTTCTTGATTACTTGTTACTGAGGTGATGGGTTCGAAACCAATCATTGCAGGTACAGGGAGATCAGGAAAGGGTTTTATGTAAGATAAGTTTTAAAGGTTTTGAATGAGCTTTTTCACCGTTGCGGTATCAGACTTAACCATTTGGACATCCACGCATGCGTGACTGGGTGGTACAGAATCTCACTGTATTCTTTTGCCATCTGGATCGGGGGTGTTTTACTAGGGTGTCCTGCTGTTGCTTCATGATGAATCTTACAAAACTCAAATTTCGAAAAGGAATTCGGTTTTGTTTATCATGTGGCAAATCTAGCATTGCATGTGTTAGCATAGTTCTCTGTTATATTGTCCCCTAGCATGGTGGGTCCACTGTGGTTGGTGCTGAAAATTCTTAATGTATTAAGCAGCCAAATTCTTAATACGAAAAGGTACCGACCCTCTGTTTTAAGTAACGCCATTATCAGTAGTTCTGCAGAACAACAGTCCAATATAAAAACAATAAAAGTTGTCTTATGTGTATATATATTGGAATTCCCAAATTCCTGCAGATTTCAAATGTAGTTTTCTGAAGTCTAAAATTGTCATGTGAATGTACAGGTGTTAAATAGGTGTTTAAAGGGCACCTATTGTCAATATCCCAAGATGTGAGGTGAGAACATTCCACGTTGCTTGTTAATCGTTGTATTCTCATCGATCCCATTGAGTGGTCTCAATTTTATTGGGAATTAAGATAAATGGAGAAATTTTAAAATTTTGAATAGCTATTTTAGTCGTTTTTCCCCTTCATAGAGTTGGCGTTTTCACTTTCAATGCTGATTTGTAATCCAGTCAGATGTGAGATGCATCGCATGGTGATTTCGATTCATAATTCCTGTGAAATCAAATCGAGCAAATAGGCAGGCTGTCCTTTCAAGTATGGTATTGTAAAGACAAGTTTGGATATGGTGTAGGGCATTAGGGGAGTCACGAGCGTGAGCCTGAATGGGCTTTCATTCATGATGCCAATACCTGTATTTCGGTTCCATGATCCGCCACAAGGTTCATTCAGCATTCAACATTCAACAGATAGAACGACCATGTCACATGGGAATTGTGGTGGACACTTAGAGATGATGAGACTCTATCCTATTGTGTTCCACGTAGAAAATACAGAGGCATTTTTTTTTTTTTGGTTAGGTTTATCAGGACTCATGATAATTTAGTTCAGTTGTCTCCTATTTGTAAATCATAATTTGCTATAAAGTTTATATTTCATATTATAGTAATTAGATTGATATTCATGTGTTTTTTAACATCTTAATGTTCTTTAAGCAATGGCTCCCACATATTCCTTCCAGAAATACAAAATTGATTTGCTAAACCCGTGAATTACATAAAATACATTTAAAATTTAAGGAAATGTCAAATAATATCATAGGGAAAAAAAATTAGGGTCAAAAGCAAAACAACTAGACTACATTAAAAGTAAATTTAATATTTAATAATTTAAAATACATTTATATTAAAAATAATGTTATAATTGGAAAACTCCAACAGTAAAGATATTGGGAGATCTAAAGAATATGGAAACAAATTGAAAGGAAGAAACAATTTTGAACCCGCCACGATCCCACATGGCCTGGCATGTTTAGTTGCAACTTGCGGTGCGATTCAAGAAGGGACGTGCGGAAGTGGTCCCATGGCAACCAAGGTTAAACAATAGACTCAACCCTCACCTTGATATTTACCTACCACCTTCCCTCTTTTTTCTATTTATATTTTCAATAAAACCCTTCTTCTTCATCGTCGCCATCGCTCTCACACTGCAAATCCCTCAGCGTCTCCAAATCCAAATCCAAATCCAATGGCATCGTTGAGAGCATTTCTCGTAGTTTTAAGTCTTTTATTTGCCATTTTCTCCGTTTCTGTTGTTGTTGGTGAGGCGCAATCCCTCTCTCCTGCCGCTGCTCCTTCTCCTTCCAGTGATGGTATTTCTATTTCTCTTCTCTGATCTGTTCTTCAACTTCTTCAATGCTTTCTCACAGTTTGATCCATTAATCATTGCTTTCTCATACTTCACTTTTTCGCTTCATTCCTTTGTACAAGTTCACTCCGTCTTCGGTTGAACGTCTTCTGAAGAATTTGAAACTATTTTCAGTCATGGATTTTGACTTATCTCTGGGCCTTTGTTGGGATTTTGACTTCTTGTGAATTATGGTTTCTTATAAATACTATTCGAAGGAAGTTTTATAAAATGTAGTGTTAATTGAAAGAAAGAAAAAAAAAAACTTTTGAATTTACTATGTCTCTTTACTTCTCAATTCGTTTATATATTTTTTTCCCGCCAACCATATATAATTTATTTGTTGATATAATTTTGTTCATATTGTTTGTGAATTCAGGAACGGCCATAGACCAAGGGATTGCATACTTCTTGATGCTTGTGGCTCTGATCCTCACATACCTCATTCACCCCCTTGACGCCTCTTCCTTCTTTTGATTACTTTGTATCTCTCACTTTCTTAGTTAATTTTAACATTTTTATCCCTTTATGGGCTGCCAAATTATTTTTTGGTGGCGTTAATTTTCATATTGATATTAGTCTGTAGTCTTTATTATTATTATTTATATGATAATTAGCTAAACGGGACTTCTGCGTGTTGTAGGCAATTTTTTTTTTTTTTGGCTGCATAACGATTGTTCAAATTGCTCACACTCCACCCATAATTGTTCCATTCGAAATTCATGATCAGATTGCGCGCGCTCTACCCTGTAGCTTATAAACATGAATTAACATTTTACAAACAATAACAAGAAGCCTTATCTCATTATATGACATCGGCTATATGAATTACACAATATCTTTGTCTTCTATCAACAATTAGATCCTTAAATATAGGTTGTTAACCAAAAGATTCCATTCACAGAATAAAGAAATAAATATAAAAATAATATATATGTGATTGGTTCTGCCACGGCCCGTTCTTGACTGATTCTCAGTCTCCTGCTTCCCTATTAGTCTATTGCTTTTGGATATTGCACCAGTTTCCAGTTCAACCAGTAGGCCCAATTTGGCCCAATTTGAAGTATTGGACTGGGCACCTAAGGTCACCAGGCCCATACACACTTTAACTGCCGAGAAATCATGTTCATAGTTAACCTTTTTGGGGGAGGGGGCATTGAATTAAAAAAAATCTATGCAAAAAATTCTACACCCTTACATTATATACTTATGGCCAAAAAAATAACAGAGGAAGTCTGCATATATCGAGAAGAGAAAGAAAAGTTGAAGTACAGGTCATTCATTTAGAAAAGAAATTAAAGAAGAAAAAAACTGTAATAATACAATGTATGAAATATCTTTGAAGCAAAACAATCAAATAAATTACACACATATCCACGATGTAACAAAACTCGAATCTAAACGAGTGCCTCGTGTCAAATATGCCTATATAATTCTCCCCAAAAAAAAAAAAAAGTATTGATGGAGATCACCCTCTTCCTTTGAAAACATCAAGGTGGCTATTCGGAATGTTTCTGATATCTATGCTTGATCTGCAATATTGAGGCCTTCTTCTGCAGAAATACACTGTGGAGGAAACAGTAATGGAAGCTGCTATGACTTTAGCAGCTCCTCCAATTACTCCCTGCCACGTTTCTGGAAGAGGAAACAGAAATTTCATGCAACAAAGTAAGAAACAGTTGGTTTTCTTCTTGTTCAATCTCCAACCAGCAAAAGCAGATCTTCCATTGCCAAAGCTTGAATTCAATTCATTGATCACGCTATGTGGCTTTCCCCCATAATCTGATACTTTCTCCATCAGAATTGCTCTGCTTTCTTCTACCTGCTTCTCTGCAACCTGCCTGTTTATAAAGTGCCATGCCCTCATTTTCTGCGCTTCACAGGTACATTAACAATGGAGTGATGAGTGAATGAAAGAGAAAGCAGTGATGGGTTTATTATGAAGGGAAGAAGACGAAGTTGTAGTAAATGGGGTTACCTGCAAGTGAATGAGCATGTCTTCGACTTGTTTTAAAGAATCTCTCAGGCCAATCAATCTCTGGGTTTCTTCATCAAATATTAATGGCGCATCTGCAAATTTGCAGAGCCATTTCTCTTCATCTTCTGAACAGCAATACTTATTGCAGAAGCCCACAGAAGTGTTGTTCTTCTTCTTCTTCTTCTTGGGACTGTTGATTTCTTCATTTACTTTCTCCTGCAAATCGCTTGCCCTCTCTATCAGACTCTGCAAATCTGAATTCATCTTCTCCTTCTAATTCATTTAAGAACCCCACCGCTTAAATCAATGAAATTAAACCGCCAACCCTCTGTTTCATTTCTTTCTTTTCAAGTTTGGGATATTATTATTGTTGCCAGCTTTCACTTTTCTTTTCTGTCTACTGCATACATCTTGCTTTTCTCTACTTTATTATATCTAGGACGCCACTATATAGTATATACCCTGTTTCCATGCTTCTCATTTCTTTGTTCCCCGCCCCCCCGGTTGTGCAGCTCTATATATTTTTTTTTAATTTACCAGAAAAAAAGTCAGTTGAATCCTAAAAAATTGAATACAACTTCTCATTAAATGGACATGAATTGTACAATTTTAAGTGAGTAATCTTTTTTTATGAACCAATGTTCTTTCGTAATTTAACATTATTTGATTGGGTCGTTTTAAAAAATAATCTTTTGTATATCAAATGGCTTAATTGTTTGAAAAACTTAATAGATCAAATTATTGAATAATACCCCTCATTCTTCAAAAGGTTTGTGGGGCAAATTGCTGTAAAGCCGTAAGCAAAAAACATAATTAAAAAAATTCAATAATAATAGAGCAACTTGTAATAATAAATTTAAGTATAGAAAATGACAACTTCTCACTTATTATTATTGAGACTATTTTTTTTTACAAGGCACTTCATTCAAATTCTTCTGTTTTAAATATGAAAAGTACCGCCTAATTTGTTTATTCTTTTCTAAGAAGGCTCAGTAACAACATCCATAAAATTGTATAACTAATACATCGTTGATAAAATATATGTATACTCTTCCAGTCCTAAATATAAGACTCTTATACATACTAGTATAAGGGTCTTATATTTAAAACTGAAGGAATATATATATATATATATATATATATATATCCTTTTCATTAGGTGAGGTTTGATAGGAAGATGAAGTTGCTTGGTGCTTAGCCGTCGTGAACCCCACAAACTGAAGCCAACATCCCCTAATGATGCCTCTTTATATGAATAACCTAACATGTTCATGAGGTGTACTCATATGTGGCTGCATGTGTTGGCTTTCACAAGTCTAAAGTATTGCACATATTTATTTATTTTGTTAAATTCAAACAAAATTATATAAATGAGTCTCACATAAATAAATCCTCACAACAGAACAAAAAATTCTCCTACTTTTACACGACAAGAATGATTTTTAAAAATATATAATTAAAAACGATAACGATAGCATAATAAAATGCATGTCCTAAATATAATGTCAAGGCCATTAACGGTGGGCAAATTTCTCTATTTTTTTCTCCTCTTGGCAATATTCTCCCCATCTTTTTTGATAAATAATTAATAAATAATAGTCATTGCATCATAATAATCTCTTGATTTCTATGCTTGTGCGCATATTTTAACTTGAAATATCCGGTTGTAATATAGAATTTATAAAAAAAATTTGATATTATACATAAACTTTAAATAATACTCCTCCGGTCCTTATTATAAGACCCAATTTGACTTTTTATTTGGTTCTAATTATAAGACCCCAATCCATTTTATCTCTTATATTTATGCATTTTTTCCAAGATAATCCTTCTAATAATGATAGTTTTAATCAATATACTTAATTAGCAAAGATATTTTAGGAATGACAACACTTATTTATTATAAATAACCAACTTAACTTACTTCCTTAATCTCCTCAAATAAATCAATTGGGTCTTATAATTAGAACCGGAGGAGTACTACTTATCATGGACAGCATATTGTGCTTTCATATATCATAAATCTGCATAATAATATTTCTTTTGTATCTTTTTGACTAAGTGCTTTAGCAATTCCTTCTCCCCATTTCTTCTTTATTAGCCTTCTTTTTCCTTCTCTTCTACTTCCATTGTCTCTGGAGTGTCCAGTATAAGGAGACACGCGACTCACATTATTCTTTTTGAAAAATTATATGCTTGTGATCCTGGAATTATGACAAGTGGATTCCCTGTATTTGCAAGAAACTCAACATCAACTATATTTTTCCAATCCTAATGTTGTCCTTTATTTGTATGTTTTTTGTTTAATATTATTAATATAAATAGATCATTTTTTAATTAAAAAAAGAAGAAGAAGAAATATACTATCTCCGGTCCTAAATATAAGAGCTAGTTGATTAATTTGAGTAAATTAAGAAAACAAGTTAAGTTAGTTATTTATAATAAATAGGTGTTGTCTTTCCTAAAATATCCTTATTGGTTAAAACTACCATTATTAGGGACTATATTGGAAAAAAATAAATAAATAGGAGAGATAAAGTGGATTTGAGTCTTATATTTAATACCAAAATAAAAATTAAATAAAATCTTATATTAAAAACAAGAGCTAACATTATGCAAGATATGACTCGCCATGTTACCAAAAACTCGTCACGGTGAATAAAAACCATTTTTGGGACATTTGTGCAGAAACACCGTATGTCACCCCTAGCTTCACAAAAATTCATTAAAAAGAGTCACGAGGAGGCCCAAATCATATAAATGGGCCTAAGACCATTACACAACTTTTTGGGTTAATGAATGGGCCCTACGGTAAGGCCCAAACGTCTCACCGTCAGCCCCTAATGCTGGGCCAATAACGCATTTTTCCCAACCAGCAGGGCAATGACAATCTTAACCAAAAGGCAACAAAATAATTATCTACGTGCTTCGTTGGGCCCCATAATAATGCCGAACAGAAAATTTATCAGAACCAGAAGCGCATAATCTGTTCCCTCCCCATCCAAACGATAAATTGAAATAACGTAATATTAGCACGAGACCATCCCCATTCATTTGAAACAGAAACAGCGCTCTAGTGGTTACCCCCCCCCCCAAAAAAGGGGGGAAAAAGAAAAGAAAAGGCCCTCTAGTGAATTGGGGGGTAGGTGAAATGGGCCTGGTGGACCCTACACGTCTTGGGGGAGACCATGTGTCAGGAATCAAGCAACACGCTCCATTAAAAAATGATGGTATTTCTTCTGGGGTTGATAGCCATACAAGATTTCATTGGCCCACTAGGGCCCATTAGGATATTAGATGGGCTCAAACCCACAGGACTCCTGACTTGATCATGAAGCCACCTAGCTTTCGCATGATCTATCACCTCATCACCTCTTTTCAAGTTAGTGAATTCCTCAACTTGACATACCCAAGTTTAAATTCCAGTCAGAAGAGATGCTTTACCTTTGGAACAGCTTGAATATAATTAACTCTAGTAGAAAAGTACATGCCCTTTTTTTTTCCCTTATTTCATACCATTAAACACACGCATGCGAATGCTCGTTTCAAGTCTAGAACCTTATTCGAAAGTGCTGTCACTTGGATACTTAGGGGGTGTTTGGATAGAAACCAAACCATGGTTTTAGAAGTGTTTTTACGGATTACGAAGTAAATATGTGGAGGAGGTTACCTCGTTTTGCGGAAAAATGATTTTGAAACCTAGGTTTTGATTTTGCCAAACACCTTTTTAGTGGTCACTTGTGAGGACCCATCTCATCTCGTGTGCCTCTTTTTCTTTTCTTTCGTTGGTGATTTTCTTTTTTGGGGGTTGGAAAGCGTTCAATGAACTGAAACGATAATAAATGGCATGTCGTATTGGGTCTGACAAAGCGAGGGTGGCAGGGGAGATGCGAAGCTGGATCCCTGTTGGAGGGGCAGGCCCCCCCTCTCCTCTGCTATTGCCGTTTATCGACGTCTGCTCGCTCGTTTCAACGCTGCTCAATCATCTGTGATTATTTTTAATAATATTTATTACGTAGTATCATTCTAAATGCAAAATCTTATAGTAGTAAATTCTAAATATTAGTTTCTGATTTAGAATGAAGAATGAGTAATTTTAACATGTGGCTGGAAAAGGGTGGGGTGTCAGGGCAAGTTGGATGGCTTCTCTGCTATTCTGCCCCCGACACACTTCGACCGACAGCCGCTCGTACGTAGCATCCTTCAGTTGTACTGCAAAAGCGTAAGCCTCCGAATATGGCTCTCTCTCTTCTTTCTATTCCAATACTCAAAATCTGGAAACTACATTTCACTTCTCAAAACAAAGCTACTATTATTCTTCAAATCAAAAACTCACTGGCGTTTTCAAATACTATACGCAGGTCTTCTAATTAAGTTTCATCTCCTGGATACAACTTTGCAACCCAATGAGAAACCTGAAGTTCTCACAATGTCGTGTTTTTAAATGCCAGGAAGAGCCTACCTTGATTCATAAACACGGTTCATTTAAAGAGTGTTTGGGTAAGATCAAAACCATAGTTTCAAAAGTGTTTTTACAGTATACGAAGTAAATATGTGAAGGAGTTTGTCTCGATTTGTGAAAAAGTATTTCTGAAAAGTGATTACGGGAATATCCAAACACCCTCTTATTTTATTTTTGTCGTCCACAACAGATCTTTGCTGCCACTACTTAATTTTCTTAAAGAGAAAACAATGAAAAAATCTATAAGCTCAAGTTTTTTAGGTCTATGGTCAATAATATTCCCACCAATTTTTTTTTCAATTTATTCTTGCAGTGCCTGTATATGGGAATTCTATTTTGTTTTGGATAAAACAAGAGGTCAGGTTAATTGTTATGCAGGTGTTTCTGTGAAGGCCACCAATAATAGTAAACAAAGGAGTAGTCATGGCCATCTACTTCTGGATTTAAACAGACAACAAACATTTGATTCATTCAAAGTAGCCAGAGACAAAAAAATTTATTAAAAACAAAAAAAAAGGTTGTGCGCCATTTATTTACACTCTTACTGTGGTAAATTACAAATTTATTTTTGATGCTGTTACTGCTGAGAGATGAGGTACAAGGGAAGAGCAGGGAATAAATGTAAAGCTGGGGGACACTTTTTCAAACAAAAGACAGTGATGCAAGTTTCTCTGTGATTTTTGAATGTCATGGTCTGAAAGATACACATGCATCAGACAAAGGCTCTGCTAAATCTGCAAATCCTCCAAGTTGTTGTCCTTTTCTTTTTCTTTTTTTTTTGTGACCAACCCCAAACTTGCATTTAGCTATACGTATCCGTCACGGGCCAACCCTTCCCCTTATTTTCCCCCGTAATAAATGCAAAAAAAGGAGCGAGCAGTTGTTATTTTTTTGTGACCAACCCCAAGGTGCTTTTCTTTCTTTCTTTGTTTTTATTTTTTTGTTGGCCAACCCCAAGCTTGCATTTACATAGACAAACACACACGTTTGTGCGCTATATGTATGTGTAAAGGACAGTAAGACCCTTTCCGTGCGTCCTTTCGAGGGACAACGCCGTGCAGCTGTCCGTCAAGGGCCAACCCTTCCCCTCATTTTCCCCCTGTAACAAATGCAACCGGAAAAAAAAAAAAGAAGAAGAGATTCTGTTTTGGTTCGCTGAAAAGAAAAATATTGAGTTGAAGCCGGCGGTATATACATATAATAAAAAGGGGAATTAACTCTTATCTAAGAGAATTAAATACCAAAAGGTCATTTGAAATAATCAAATTAATCTAAAATTTTAAGAGATCTCATTGTAAGGGATTTTATTTGTTTAATTAATAATTTTTTTTTGTAATATGTATTGACAACTAAAAAAATAGTCATTAACAACTTAATACGTATCATAAAAATGTAATACATAAGTTGTGAATATCAGTTGCGGTAATTATTACAAAAAAACAAAAACAATTTGGTAGTTAAATAAATAAAATCTCCCGTAATGAGATCTCTTGAGACTTTAAATTAATTTAATAATTTTAAGACACTTCTTTGTATTTAGTTCTGTTAAAGGGGAATGATTCAAGAAGAGGAAAATAGAAGAAAGAGGGGTAACACGTTGAAATGGTCCATCGCATGCGGGCTCTGCTAAAATTATATATTTTGCCTCCGATCCTAAATATAATATTCACTTTGTGGTAAGATCGAAGAGAGTATATCATTATCAAAGCGTAGTGCTAATAACGGAGGTGGAGAAAAATAGAGAAAGAGGGTGGTTAGAGGGTGGGAAAGTGGTGGCTCCCAACTAGCTGGCACTGCCCTGCTTTGTGTCTAGGAAAAAACAAGAGGAGGCTCACACAGGGATTATTAGTGCAGAGTCATGCTCCATGCTCTCTGCCGACAAGTATTATTACTGTATTAGTCTCGGGGATCAACCTTCCCTGTGACTCTCCACGTTACGACATCTCTGGGTTCCACATATCTTTAATGCCCACGACAACCTTAGCTCGTCTTTCTTATTACGGGGATTCTGCAGAATAACCATGTTGCATTACAATTACGAGCTTCATTAACCAGGTAGTAGTTGCAACATCGTACAGTAGGATTTTATTGTTGAAACCCCATCACTCGATTTAAAGCAAGTTGGAGCAGCGCATAACCTTTCTAATCACCAAGTAGCTAGACTAGGGCCCAATGAGCATACTAATATTCATGATTAGGGATCAACAAGTGAATAATGAATCCATTTTTTTGTCAATTTCTAATATCATGAGCATTGGAACAAAATCTTCAGACCCACCCAACTCCTGGAATTAAAATCTGCAGATAAGTAAGTGAAAGAAGGAAAGCGATACTTAGGCCACTGAAACCACAAGAGAACATATATAAAGGCTGTCCGCGATAAAGAAGGTTTGACCCTCCTAAAGACGAAGATGCAGCATGTGCGGCTGTCAAGTGCCAAAGGTGGCAAACCGTAGATCGTGAAATAGTGAAAACAATTCTGCTTTTATCTCTCTCTCTCTTCTCTCTCTCTCCTCACTTCGCTTTTTGGCACATGTCTATCCCATTCCCTCACACAAAATATCTATCCCTCCCACCAAACCCATCCTTTTTTCGTTACGCACCAACCCCATCACCCCGCACTATTTGCATTACTTCCGTAATCATCACCTTTTTCCGATCTCCATTCATTGCATTAACATCAAAATTGCTAATCACTTTACTTAACAAAAAGCCCCCAATTACAAAACCGTACCTTCCAAATCAAAATACATTAACACCAAAACTTTTTCTTACAGAACAAAAATTAATTTCCAAATTTAAAAAAAAAAAACTCATCGCACCATGCTCATTTTCTTTACACACTGCAGAAAAACATCGAACTTCAGTCTAGTTCATCGCTGTTCAATCCTCCCCTGTTAACTTCGCCTTCGGATGATGATTTAGTTGTCCGTCTCAGACCCAGTTCTCAGCACTGTCTTGCTCTTGAAAGTAGCTGTCTACGTCCCATTTACAGGATTCAAAATCTTGATCAAGATGGAATGGACTGTCTCTGAAATTTAAGTTATCATTTGATGTGAACTGGTCGAAGAACATTGGGAGAGGGGCTTCACACTCTGAATATCGGGTAGAAAATGGAGAATCTAAGAACAATAAATTACTGTCTCGAAAATATGACTCTGCTTCTGCTTCTCTGGGCTCTGTTTTGGGTTCTTCTAGAGGCTGAAACCTCAGGACAGAGGTTGGGGAAGAGGCACGAGGCTCTTTAATCAAGACAGTGTTGTTCATTGAGGTTGATTCGGATTCCTCGACGGGTTCGGCAGTTTCAAGCGGTGGTTGGAGAATATTTGTGGTGGCATTCGGACCTTTAATACGGATAGCTGCCCTGTCGTACGACATGGCAGCCTCTTCCGCCGTGTCGAAAGTGCCCAGCCACAGCCTTTGCCTACTCGTCGGATCTCTGATCTCCGCCGACCACCTGCCCCAGGGACGCAGTCGAACACCGCGGTACTTCTTGACCTTCCGCTCGACCTGGTTGGACTTTTCAGGTAGGGCCTTACCGGAGTTGTTCCTGTACCTCTGCTTGGAAGAAGAGGTATTCGTACCTCCTCCATGAGCCTCGCTGTTCGCTGAGAAATTGGAGCATTTCTCAATTCTGATTTCGTTAACGAGCCTCCTCGTTCTTCTGGGTTGGAAGCGTTCATCTTCGTCATCGCCGCTTGAGGTGTCAGTCGCGTAGTGATCGGTGACACTGATCCGAACAATCCTCGGAGCTCCATTGAGAAACTCCGATTTTACAAACTTGTTCGTGATTATCTTAGTTTCTTTCATAGTGAAGAAGAAGAAAGCAGTAAAATTTGCGCATCAATGGCGAAATAAAGAGGAGCCACGGGAGGAACGAGAGGAAAGGAGAGTCGAGGAGAAGTAGCAGAGTCAAAACGCAAGAATCGCGAGTATATATACTAAGAGGATCTTTTATTTCACACTGCAGATTTGCGGGATTTATAAAAATTTTAGGAAGGTTCATTAAGAAAGAAAGTTTACTAATTTAAACTAGCGTTGCTGTTAAATTTCAAAAAAAAAAAAAAGTGAAAATAGGAATCTTAAAGGGGGACCAAGGCGCGGATTCCGGTGAGTCCGATGCATGCGACTCGCCGCATTTGCGAATAAAGCCGTTCCGCCATACGACATGTGGACTGTTTGGCCCGGTAAAAGTGTCTGTTTTCTCTTTCTATTTTTCCCCCCAAAATATCAAACAATTTGGCAAAAAAGTGGTAGTATGTTTTAATTTTAATTATTACAGTTTCTGACTTTATTATTATTATTACTGATTTATTTTATTTGAAACCTTATCAGGTATAACTTAAAATTTTTTTTAACTTGATTTCTTTCATGATATGACTATGTTATTCATTTTAACCATTTGTTCATCCATTTGAATCTAAACAGTTAATTTGTCATTCTCTTTCTATTTTTATACCTGGTAAAAGGGTCTGTTCTTCCTTCCTTTCTTCTTTTTTTGTTTTTGTTTTTGAAAATAATATACTTGTAATACTTGGTGTCCAAGTCATGTGATGGCATTCCAACTAACTTGTTGTTCATTAATACTATATATCACTACAATTAAAGATACACAAAATCAGATAAAATAATACTAGCATTTCATTTAATAACGTGTGAGTTGTATGGGAGTACGTACATTTCGAACGAGAAGTTGACCGTGCTCTGTGCTCATTTAATTTCAATTGAAGGATATAAGTACACCTCAATTAACCACTCAGGTTAAAAAACAGCGCATGTTAACTTTTTTAAAATAAAAGTATACCCAATACTCTCATCTGTTTTTTTTTTAAAGTGTACACAACACTCTAATTTTTTAATGGTATAATTTTATTCATGGTTTATCAAATTTGGTGCAATCCCGCCTAATTTTCAATTTTCTGATGCGTATATAAAAATTGTTAATGATTTAATAAAAGAAGCCAAAATTATTAATTTCAACTGTTCATTTGAATATAAGAAAAGGAGTGATTAAGTAAACAAAGAAATTGATACTGCACCAAATTTAAAAAAACCACGAATAAATTTGTAGATGTAAATGAGAAATAATATAAAAATATTTGATGCTGCTTTTTCCTTTTTCATACGTATACAGTATTACATGCTTTTAGCAGAAATATATGTTGCATGTTTTAGCATGGAGACCCGGCGGGTTTTGTAAAAGCAACGGGAGTGTATTACTCCTCTGATTTTTAATATATGATTCAGTTATTAAGTTGATTTTGATTCTAAATATAAGACTCATTTATCATATTTATCAATTTTCTTTAAATTACCCCTTTAGATACTCCGTCAACCATAATCAAATAGAAGAGGGAGATGGGGTATTAAGAAAGATGATTATGGTATTTTAGGAAAAATGTGTCACATTTCTTATAATTAACTAACTTACCTAACTTCCTTAATCTAATCAAATTAGTTAAATGGGTTTTATATTAAGGATCGGAAGAATACAATAAATTCAACACAACTTAATCTTGGCCCAAAAAAAAAGTCAACACAATTTAATATTTCCTTGCTTTATTTATCAGTTTCAAATTTAAAGAGGTATGTGATCTACTCTTTACGGTCTTCGTCTTATATATGAGTTCCAATAAGCTAATCATGTTTAAAGAACTAACAACTAAATTAGTTTAAAATAATAAATAGGCTATAAATATTTTTTTTTCAAATTTGTATTTATTTATTAAGAGAATAAATGAGAAAGGCAATAAATGAAAAAAAAAAGAAAAAGAGAATATATGAGAGTAATATTAATTAGATACAGAAAGTACTAAATGCAGTTAACTAAAAACAGAATAGGAAAAAAAAGTAATATATACTCAAACAAACTCAAAAATGAAGTTTATATTTTGGACCAAAGCCCTCTCTCAAAATAAAGCTCGCATATAGGACTAGAAGAGCGGAAGAAATATCTTATAAAATTCAATTTAGAGTTTATCTAAACATTTAATGTATTTTTTAATTTTATTATTAGTTTTATTTTTTCCTCATTTGTCATACTCTTTTATTACATTTCTCCATACATTTTTTTATTCTTTTTCTCATTTATTATAAAGACATATTTAAAACTAAAACTATATTATTTTTAAGTAACTAATTGTTTATTATTAATAAATTAGTTATTTAAAATTCATAATAAGTAAAGTAAATTATCTCTCCTAAAAATAATTTGTTATGCCTTGCCGTCCAAGTAATACGTCATTTTTGGTAATTGACATAACTTTGGAAAGTGAACAAGTGAGTTATGCAAAATGATTGATTGGCTTTTTTAAACATGCGTCGTGTTTAAAATTTTCATTTAATTAATCAATGATGTTTCCATCTTATTTTTCAAATAAAAAATACTACATCTACTTCTTAATATAAAAACTCATTTAATTTTTATTTTAATTTTAAATATAAGATTTTGAATTCACTTTGTCTCTTATTATTTTATTTTTTTTAAAGTAGTTCCTATAATAATGGTAATTCTAACTAATATACTTAATCAGCAAGGATATTTTAGAAAAGATAACACATATTTATTATAAATAATTAACTTTTACTAATTTTTTTAATTTACTCGGATTAATTAACTAACGATTGTATTAAGAATCAGAGGTAGAACAAGGTTCCTGTTATTTTTAAAAATTTTGCTGCGTTATTGTCCAGTTCTGCAATTACAAATAAATGCTGGTTGTTTGCTTTTTTTTTTTTTAAATCAAACGATTAAATATTTAAATCGTGTGATTTTGATTCTGATTTGATCATAACTTAATCTTTAAATTTTTTAAGCATAATTTTTTTTTAAAGTTTTGATTATTTAATTTGTTGATCCATATACAAATGACTTGGTTATGGCCCGGTTATTGTAGAACAATAAGAATATTTGAAATTGTAAGAATCGATGTATTGATGGCTAACCCAATATCATTTGGTCTAGCCACAGGTCAAATAAATCACAGAGTGAGCAAATTAATATTTGAATCTTACTTTGGTCCAATAATTTATGGCGGGAAACCGCCCTAATTGCACCTGAATTGGATTTAAAAAAATGTGCGGGACAACGGGTGGCCTGAAAGGTCAATAAAAATAAAAATGCAATATAACCAACACAACGTAGATGTGATCTCCAGTTTCAAATGATGTGATCGAATATGAGTTGGCACAAAAATGCAATATTACATTCACTATTCAATATAAGATTGATATTTAATTTTATTGTAAATATGAGATTTAATCTATTTCATATTTTATATTATCTTTTTTTAAAAAATAGTTATTGTAATAGTTATATATCAAAGGTTTCATGAAATGATAGTTTTAACTAATACATGATTGTTAAGAATATTTTAAAAAAAAAACACCTATTTATTATAAATAATTAACTCAACTAATTTTATTAATATATTCAAATTACTCAATTAATTTTTATATTAAGAACCAGAGATGGTATGAAGCAATTGAAAATGAAAACTGTAAGAAGTCGTGGAAGTAAGGAACTCTGGTCAACCCAGTAAGACATGCCCAACAGACCAGAACAAGTAGTTAAGTAGTGATATGAAGACAACTTAAAATGTTAATGGCTCTAAAGGTATCTATCTTTAACCCGACACAGTAGATTCACACAATCTCACAGTGATCATGGAGGGAAAACACAACACTATTTAAAAAACAATTTTTAACGAACATTCTACTTTCATGAATATAAAAGCCTGGTAAAATGTTTGTTTTGATTTTAAATTAAATGTAAGTCCCAATTGCATACGTTTAAAAAGAGATTGTCATTAAGAAATGTAACTCTTAATACAAATGATTAAATCAACGGGATATTTTTAAAAAAATAACACATTTTTTTTCTGAATTTCTGAGCGAGTGGTCGTTAGCCAAATTGCACCACTATCAGCACTCCCGGTACAATTGTGTTCAGCCTTATTGGACGCAGCAATGCATTCTCAAATATAAAACTCGCCTATTCTGCCCGCCACCTGCTACTATTACTTTATTACTTTCTGTGTGAATTATAAAATTTTATTTATAAACTATAAATAAATTTTTATAATTAAGATTGGAGTAAGTATTTTGTAAGAAAAATTACTATAAAGTTTCTTTTTTAAAAATAAACTATACTTATTTCACCAAAAAATGCTATATTTTAACATCTCAAATTTATAAAGCAGAATGCGAGGACAAAATCCTAGATTGTCGATAAACAATACAATAACAAGATTAGCCACGTCTGTGGTTATTTCATACTGACTTGTTAAAAAAATATTGATACCCCTCTTATCCTAAATACTGCTTCGAGTACTTAATATAAAATCTTATTTAACTTTTATTTTGATCTTAAATATCATCCTCCAATCTACTTTATCTCTCATATTTATGTATTTTTTTTCAAGATAATCTTTCTAACAATAGTAGCTATAACTAATGCACTTGATCAGCAAGGATATTTTAGAAAAGATAACACATATTTATTACAAATAACTAACTTAACTTCTTTTCTTAATCTCCTCAAATTAATCAATTGGCTCTTATAATTAGGACCGGAGATAGTATAAAAGCTAGTTGACTAATTTGAGGATATTAAAAAAGTAAGTTGAGTTAGTTATTTGTCCTAAATAGGTGTTGTCTTTCCTAAAATATCCTTACTAATCAAGTGTATTAACTAGAACTATAATTATTAGAAGGATTATCTTGGAAAAAATTGAGTAAATATGAGAGACAAAGTGGATTGAGATCTTATATTTAAAACCAAAATAAAAATTAAATAAGATTTTATATTAAGAATCCAAAATAGTAATTAGGACCACAAATAATATAAGACTTTTATACTACCTCCGATCCTAATTATAAGAGCCAGTTGACTAATTTGAAGAGATTAAGGAAGTGAGTTGAAATAGTTATTTGTCCTAAATAACTATTATCTTTCCTAAAATATCCTTGCCAATCAAATGTATTGACTAGAACTATCATTATTAAATGACTACTTTAAAAAAATATATATAAATATGAGAGATAAAATGGATTGGAATTTATATTCAGAATTAAAATAAAAATTAAGAAAATAGTATATATTAATAAGTATAAAAATATTATATTTAAATCGAAAAAGTACCACATTTTTTATTCGCGCTTGTGGTGGCGTGTGCCGTGTGGGGACCAAGGGTGAGCTTGGCGACCCTTCGCTATGAAATGGGTCACGTGAGGAGGGGACCACACGTTTCATTCGTTTGTGCCTTGCTGGTGATATCATACGGTCACAGTCCTGTTGGGCAGCAGAAAACTTTGACTGCCATGAAAATTAATGACGTAATCATGGTAATTCTTATAATTACCGTGACCATAATTGCCTTATATTCCTATTTAATATAAAAACTAGTTGAAATTTTAATTTAATTTTAAATGTAAATTTTTAATCTATTTTGGTTATCATATTATCTATTTTATCATTAAGTACTCTCTATAGTGATTGTAAGAAGTTTTTCAATACATATCATTAATAAAGATATTTTAGTAAAAACAACATCTATTCAATACAAATAACTAACTCAACTAACTTATTTAATATTTATAAATTAGTTTTTGTAGCTCCTATATTAAAGATGAGAAGTAGCATACGCTTTTCTCATCCTATTTATTAATTTTTATTAATTTTATTTAAAATTTAATAACTTTTTAATTTTATTTCTATTTAATACATACACTTTTTAAATAAAATTATAGTGTACACAATAATAAATTAAGAACAAAATTGTATATATTCATATTAAAAATTTAACAATGTAATTTATAAATAAGATAAAAAGGTTTTCCACGCATCAATAAGATTAGATGAATCTTACTCAGCCCGATCCTATATAAATAAACAATTACTCAGATAAAAATATGGTTACAATTAGTTAAATATAATAAATATATAAAATTGTATTTTATTTTCAAAAAATGTCTTCAATTATGAGGAGAGATCGAGCGAGCAAATGAGTAGTAATTAAAAAGAAGGCTATAAAAATATGAATACAGTGAATCTAATTAAAGTAAAGATAAAAAAAACTGATTAAAATTTCATATAATCTGAGTGCGTGACATAAGTAGGAATAGATGGGTAAAAAAATCTCCCATTATTTATATTTATATTTTATATATCAGACCAAAATTAGTATCTACATTCTGCATATACGTCTATATGTTGTTTTTTTTTTTAATAATTTAAGGCAAAATGATATTAGAAGAAGATAAGGTTGCATATCCATCGCAGAGATGGGAAAAGTCAATTTCCTTTAATAAGTCACAAAATTGGAAGGTACGAGTAATTTTTAACCAAAAAATCCCAGAATCTGTTAAAAATTACATTTAATTATGGGCTAAACAGAGAGAAATGCATAAAATGCAGCTTTTATTCGGTCAACTTGATAATAAAATCAAAGAGAAAAGGTTGGGGAATTTAAAAGTTATTGCCACTTTTATGGGGAAACATGAAGATAGGGCCACAAAAATTCCACGTGAATATTGAATAAGGCCACTGCTCTGTAACTGTTAGTGACTTGGCGATCAAGCAACAAACAAACACGCTCTTTTTGGTCTTTTCTGCCGCTATTTAAATATTTTCGCCCCTGTATTTTTCAGATCTCTCCTGTCACGAAAATTCAGAGAATTTGTTTCCTTATGTCGCATCTGAAATAATAAAATAATACTTCCTCGAGTCCTAATTATAACTTATAAAACTCTATTTACAGATTACAAACAGAATCTTGTAATTAAGATCAGAGATAATAATACTAGCTCTGATTATTAATATATACTCTTTCGGTCAAATATAAGACTTATTTTTTTATAATATAAATTATACTATAAAATAAATCTTATATTTAGGATAATTTAACTAGTTGGGATGACTGGGCGAGCGAAGATGAGGTTGTAAGAATAAATAAACAAATAAGTATCTAAAATGGTGATGAAGATACTCTAGTTTATAAAGCATTTTTAGTATGTTTTACATAAAAAATTTTAAACTGTATTAATTTTTTATTAAAATATAATAATTTTTTAATTTTATTCTTATTTAATGTAAACATATTTTTAAAAAATCTACATTATGATAAATAAAATAAAATAATACATTCATACTTAAAATTTAATAAAATAAATTATAAATAGGATAAAAAATTCTTTTGTATATTATAAATAGAACTAGAGGAATAAATAAATTCAAACTCAAAACAAATTTTTCAAAAGACAAAATATTGGGAAAGAATAAAAGATGATGGAGGGAACGAAGACGGTGAACATGGTGGCGTGGTGCCTAGAATGGCAACTTGCTTCTTTCGGGCCTGGCAGCTAATATCAACCGTTCAATTCTTAGCTCCGCTTAACATTCCAAAGCAAACTCTTTGTTCTTTTAGCGTGCTTTGGTCACTTGCTGTGGTAGGAAAAGCTGATTTCCTTTTCATTGGAAAAAAAAACCCGATGGCTGAATCACTATTTTCCTGGATGTTCAAAATAGAAAATAGACGTAATTTATTTTATTTCTAGATTATTCAGTGTCAAAACACAAGTTTATCATTGGCTTTGTTGCATAATTCGTAGAATTTTATTTTTAATTAGTATCATTTTCCAGAAATATAAAAATGAGATTGTGTCTTACAACTAATTACATGCTGTTTTGGATTTTCTAAAACATCACCCCATGTACATATATATAAAAAATAAATTATTTGCTTTTTTTTGTTTAAATATAAATATTTCATATTAGAGATAATTTTGTTTAAAGTATTATTTAATAGACAATTTTGTTTGAAGTATTATTAAGCATTAAACGTGGTTCCAATCTTAATTCATTAATCTATGCTGGTTTTTTTTTTTTTTTCCTGAATTAATCTATGCTGGTTTAAACCCTTGTGCTAGATATTTTCTCAACCTAGTGCCAGAAAAAACATAAGTA